>NC_091827.1:64056042-64422985 GCF_038994185.2 Dermacentor albipictus
AGGTGAGATGCATTGAAAAGAGGGGGGTTTTCTTGCACACTCATAAATAATTAACGATGTGCACCACGCGTTAGCCTAAGCCGAGTGATATGCTTATTTAATCATGAATGCGTAACAACAGCTAGATGAGCAGCTGGCTATCCCTTATACGGAAACATTGGTTTCGTGATGAATTTGACAGCCAGAATTTGAAGAAAAGTGCATTTTTGTCAGAATAAAATGACTTTTTTTTTCGACTTCGTCTATAAAATCTACCCTGGAAGTATCTGATATTCGATATCATCGCGAGAAAATTCTTGCCATTTGAAGCACAGAACCTTTGATGCCTTTTTGTCGACACCTTCTATAACTCAAGAGCTCTCCGCGGTTTGCATTTACCCCAGCCACAGTGGGCACTTTGGTAGCACCCTTTTTGTTAACGTAGGCTCGTGAATGGTTGATATGGAATAGCTAGAAATTCTCGGGTATCAAGAGGAGAGGTGAGACATATGGCATTACCAAACGGAATCAAACACTGCATTTACTTTATTTAGATGTCGGCTACAAATATCTAGCGGCACCTCGTCGTTCTCTATCCCAGCGTGCTGCTCACGAGTCAAGGGGCTGTGCAATTTCCCGCGCTGTCCCATCCCATTAGGGTGCACCATGTGCCGCTTCCTTCGTTCTCTTATGCTCCACCCCTGCGGTGTAGGGACCGGTCAACTTACTCTTTGTCTCTTTGCTAAAATCGAATGCATTTGGCGGTGCAACGGCATAAACACAGACAAACAATAAGTGAATGAAACCAATCGTGCATCGACAGCCCTGGGAGGCGACATTGCAGGCGACCTTCGCACGGCGGGCGCTAGAAGTGAAAACTGTCCCCGCATCTCGTCCTGGCGTCTGCTTTGTTTTCCTGTCGGAGCGCGAATGAATGGCCGTCTGCTCGGTGGGAAGCTTAGTGGTTCGATTTTCCTACGGAACCACGAGGTCGAATGGGCAGACGCGGTATCTCCTATAATCAACACGGACTCAAGCCGAGAAAAGTAAATAACCGAGCAGGCATGAAGCCCAAAGAACTGGTGGACTGCTTCTAATTCACCCCGACGCCTCCCCTTTACCGTCTTTAGCTTCTTCAGCACATTTAGAATAGAGTGTCGAGACAAATGTTCGCCGACAGATGTGACGGCGTAACTGCTGCCTCTCTCAATGGCTTGGTAGAGTGAACGATAGCCTAAGAATACATCGACAAGTGCACCGTCGATGTATTCTAATGAGGTTTGTAATGAACGCGTGCAGGCCAATTACGATTACTCGTTGCGGGGACGTCACGGTGGGTGCAAGCCATTATTTATTGTCGGCTTCTATCGTGGAATTAGTTCTTGAGCCTTGAGGCACGGGGGACAGTTGCACTTCAATTTCTGTGCTGAGCTCAAGCTTCCTAGGCTATCACGGCATACGGATGCGTTCACATTTGCTTCCTGAATTTAAGACAAGTTTTCGTCTTATTTCTGCAATTAGCTCAGTCAGTTTTCTCTATTGGGTGATACGAACAGCTCAGGAGGAACAAAAAGAATAGGCACTGAATGACGGGAGGCCATTGTAAAATGGGGTATATTCTATTCGTCGATATTACCCCGTTGCAGCAAATTTACCTAAGCAACGGTTCTTGTGAAGCATCGTGGCAATGGAAAAAGTCAGTGCTGTAAAGGGGTTGGATACCGCTCAACTTTCCATGCCAAAAAAGGTATTACCATCAAACTACGTTCGCAGCGTGTACAGTATTTGTGCTTTGAGAACGTTTAACTTCGCCTGAGGATCCTGCAGGCAGCGCCCTTGAGATTTGAAACCTCGCATACGGCCCCAGGCTTCTTATCTTACATCGCTGTTTTTTTTTCAATTCAGATTGCCATTCCATGTGCAACCGCAGAAGACTGCTGCAGGGTTCACTGCGTTGAGCTTGTGAAGAACACCTTCGGAGCACGTGGGATAATTTCACTTTCACGAAATGCAGTTCATGTTAAGAGGAAGCTTTAGCTCGGGTGTTCCTATCTAAATACATGTAAAAGGAGAATTCGTTTTTCTCGGCAAGCACTGCACCAAATTTGACGAGGTTTCTTGCATTTAAAAGAAAAACAAAATTTAGTGATGGTTTGTTCCGAATTCTTGAGTTAAGTCGTCAATTTTTTATTAAGAACTGACAAAAATCGAAAATTTTCGGAAAACGGAACTATCAAGTTTACAACCCTGTAACTCAACAACAAAAAATCATAATTCACTTCTGTGAATTGCACCTCATAGCACATCTAAAGTGGACAAAATGGATTTGTTACACATAAATATAAAAAAATTTATAAGATGGGAATACAGCTTTTGCAGAACCCTTGTAATCAACGTAACGAATTCACGTAAGATGTAAAATGATATATCACACTTGTCCGGTTTGAATGACCTAATGGATGCCGTTTACAGAGCCGCGATATCTTTTATTGATGTAAAGCTATGAATTTGTAAACCTCGTGCTTCTATTTTTTTCAAACGGTCGAATACTTGAAAATCTTTTTTAACAATATTCCAGCACTAAATCGAAATTCCGCTCCCAACAGTCACTATAATTTGACTTTCTCTCTCAAATGCAACAAATTTTATTAAAATCGGTCAAGGGGTTATCTCAGAAAAACGTTTTTGCGTTTTACATGTATTTGAATAGGCCGCGTCGGAGTTGGGCCTGAGCTAAAGCTTCCTTTTAATATTCTAGCCGGTGCGATTTGTAATTGTACGCGATAGTTGCCAGATCCCTTCTAAACATTGCTCGAGCTCACTGCGGTCGAGTACTTTCTAGGGATGGGGGGTTAGTGGTAGTATTAATTCATTTCGCAAGTTCACTAGCTGCTCTATCATGGGTTGCCAACAACTACTTTGTTCTACGTAAAATGAAGCGCTGCCGTAGAGATACGTCACTGTAAAATTTTTTTTTTTCTGGAAAAATGTGGCCCGCGTCTGACCGCTGCGTTGGGTGCGACGTTTATTTCGAAAGCCAAATGTAATCTCAGCATCACATTGTAAGTGTGCATGTCCGATGCTTATTCAAAGTTCTCACCTCGTTGCATGGAAATACTCATGCAGCAAGAAATGTTGCCTGAACAACTTACGCATTATTGGGCTTCATTAAAAAGCACACGCATATTACGGACAGAAAACTGCGAGTTCGGCTACCGTGAGGTTGTGGAAAACTCTACAGTTATTGCCTTAAAACTTACCCACATTATTATGTATTCAGCACGCACTTCGCCAACTTATAATCAGCTAACCTAAATTAGCTTTATTTCTTCAAAATACTTTTCTTTCGCTATGTTACCATCATATATCACTGCAACTCAATGTCTCCCATATAGAATAAAATTTTGCGTACTAACGATAATGCACTGTTTCCTGGGTGAATCCCCGCGTTGTGTTTTTGTTCTTGCGTATGGATATTACATGTGCATTTTACAGTTCTGCTCCTTAGCAAGTTTCCTTGTTATGCGTTCAGTCTACTACGTTTCTTCCTTGCCCTTTCTGCATGTGATCATTCAGTTGTGTGTTTTCAGCTAAATATCAACTGCACCCCTAAACACGGTTCATAAAATGAATTAGGTATTAAACAGTGCGTTTATGTCAGTGTTGTGAAAGGCTAGTGGGCCCTGCGTTTTTTGTTTTTCTTGATAGTTGGTAGAAAGAAACATATCTTCTTCCAATTCGTTTCTCTTTGAGCTATTACAATCCTGGCATGTTGCACTCAACTGCACCACGCACCAAATGCTCCTTTATTATGTTTCGTAATTGGTTTTCTTCTCATATTCCTGTTTCATATAATACAACAAGATGTTCCATTGCAGCGCCTAACTAAGGGAAATCTTTCTGTGTATTGTGCTCCATCAGTATGTATTGCAAGGCTTTACATAAGTAAACTCAAGTTCAAGTTCCGCTTACTCACTGCAGGCGCGCAGAAACGCTCACACCGCAACAGGAACAAACGTATAATATACGCTAGTGCATTCTCAAAGTGCCATACAGGAGCGCATTGTTCAGGTGCCCTCCAGGCGCGTAGCGAGGCTTGCGCCATCTCAAGACTCCCTCCTGGCAGCCAGACTCCTGAAGTTTACCTCCATCAGTCTCCTGGCTCTTAAAGAAGCCAATTCTCGCCCCGCTGACGTTGATGTATTTGCAAGGCTGGAAAGCAACTGTGCCGCTGATAACGCACTGCACCAACGTGCGAACGTACCAACACTTTCGAGTTGCCCATTGCAGTGCTGGCGTTTTTGCAAAGTAAACGAGGAAAATAATGTGTAAACCCTTTGCGCCGGCTTGCGTAATAGGTATGTGGCACACGTGTGGAGTTTTCACAAGACGTATGAGCTGCAGAAATGCCCGTATAGCTGTGTTTCATGTCACATTTACTTTTTAAACCTCCTTGGAATTTTTTTCCACCTACAGGCCCCAGTCGTCTTGTTATTTTTAAAGAAACGGCCCTTTTGTTATACGCTCACTTTGAAGAATGTTGTTGAAGTGGCGAAGGAAGAAAATTACCCCCACCCCCATTTTCCGAGAATCTTGTAGAAGTTTCCCGAGAAAGTTGAAAACGCTTGCCTTGAAAGTCTTCTTAGGGTAATTAAGAACTCATTGCTTTTATTTTTTTCTGAAACTTCCATTGCCCACCTGCCGAGGGTCTGGTATAAGTCGATCGGTTTAGGTATACCAAAGCAGGAGCTGTGTGGGCTTATCGGAAGTAGTCACTCAATAAAAAATTTTAGTTTGACCCGAACGGCGAAGAATTGACAGCAATAGCAAAGTATTGGACGGACCCGCCGTGGTTTCTTAGTGGTTGTGGTGTTGGGCTGCTGAGCACGAGGTCACGAGATCGAATCCTGGCCACGGCCGCCGCATTTAGATGGGGACGAAATGGGAAAACACCCGTGTACTTAGATTTAGGTGCACGTTAAAGAACCCCAGGCGGTCCAGATCTCCGGAGTCCCCCACTACGTCATTCCTCATAATCAGGAATTGGTTTCGGCACGTAAAATCCACATTATTTAAAAATTTCTGGACAAGTACGTGGATATCGTCGGGATAAATTTGAGTAAACATTCCATTACTAATTAAATAACCAACCATGGTGCTACGCGCAAGAAGGTAAACATGACCATTTCCTACTCCATGACAGGGAAAACTCGCTGCCGCAGCGGTTGTCTGACAAAGACTGTCGGCTGCCGAGAGCAAACGCTTCGTGAGACCTCTCGCTTCAGAGCATCTCCAAAATTTGACATTGAATGGCTTTTAACCCTTGGCTCGCGGGAGTAGTGCGTACATGAGGCCACCGGCCATCTCGGCTCGTCCACGCTTCGCACCCGCCACACATAAACATCCAAGATAGCGCGTGCGGTCATTGTATGCGAGTCAGAGCCTGTGTGTCTAGAAGGAGGCAGGGCTGCATCTGACATTGTGGATGCCATATATTAAGCATTTGCGAAATTTTTCTCAACATTAAAGCCTTGAAGATACACTTCGATGCAGAAATTTACAGTGCTGGGAATGACGTGTTAGGGCGTTCATTGAAGGAGGTACTTGAATCTTTTAACAAACCAGAGATCACGAAGAAGGAGGTTTTAAGATTCGCTTTACTGGTGCGCGATCCTTTCAGATTATTATTACCTTTCGTTTGGCAGTTAATGAGGTATTTATATTATACACAAAGGCGTTCGTTACAGATATGCAGTAGGGACGAGGTATTTCCCGAATCGCATTCTCTAGACTTGTCACTTTGTACTAAAGGCCTCGCCTCGGCTAGTCATCTTTAACCAGTTTTTTTTCTAGACGAGAATTGAGCGCCTATACCTACATCGTTATCAGAGGTGATCTTGTTGCTTACGACGCCATGTTCTACAATCAGTATCGAAGTGCTTCATGGGAGACGCAGCAGTTCAGCAACTGTTGCAGACCTCGAGAGGGGCACCTCTGCGAAAGATGAGTGTGCTTCAATTGGAGCTCCTGAGAGCCCTCATTGCAGCTTGCAGATCGACTTACTGCAGCCATGAAACGTGCTTGAGACTTAGTGAACATTGGGACATTTATTCGAATGGTCTCCATGAACGTGCTTCATTGGGTACGCAGCTTAACGAAACGCGGAAAACAGTTCGTGGAAAATTGGAGACTTTCTCTGACTGATTTGAATACCTCTTGAGATGAGGGAAAAGCTCAATCACACTAGGAAACGGGACAATACCTTGATTTGGAAGATTTGGTTCATCCTCACAGTTTTCATACAAAAGCGCTAAAGACGACTTCGTCTTCGTCTTGACGCTTTTTATGCAAACTGTTTAGAAATGCGTTAGCGCATCTAAAAGGGCATCATTGTTAACTTTCACCATGGCCACTGTTCGTTTGTGGTAGCTTGCCCAATGTGTCAAGCGCAACGTTTTGGCACGACTGAGAGCTCTGCAAGCAAAGTGCATCGTTGGGAACAACACTTCATCTAAACAGAGTCGTAACGTTCGTGAAATCCGCGTGAATTATCGAAATATTGTTAAAGTTGTGTGTGCGGTCGTGAGCACTGAAATTTAAATGGCTGAGATTGCTTATGTATATTCTGAATGCCTACGCGTGTTTTTCCGTTCTTAAAAATATGTTCCCATGTAGATATCTTGACTGAGTATCGTTTTCAATGTGAGCCACATATCTGCCTTAATTAACTGACCGAAACTGCTGTTAGTATGTATGTAATCCAGTTACACATTTAAATTTCTGCCGCTTTTTATTCATTGTAATGTGAGAATTGTCCAGTACGCTTGAACGTGCGATGATCACGCACGAAGATGTGTGCTAATTTCTATAACAGCAATGACTTTGTAATATGCTTAATTATTAGCGTTATTTATTGCCTCCTGTTTGTTTCATGCTAAAAAAGTGCGTTTATTTGTCAGTAATCAGTGTCTTGTAGTACGTTGTGAACATTAGGTTCGTATCTGTCATTGGAAGAAGGAATGACATTCCAATAGCCATCGGCATCGCTGCTAAGCGGGGCGTGTATTGTGACAAAAACTGTGGGGGCTAAAGTTTCTTGACGGGAAACGCATTTCAGTTTTGTCTGCATACAGGATTACTTGCTTAATGCGCACGTGACTAAAACATGTAAGTAAATGCCTGGCAATAACAACAACAACAAATAAATAAATAAATAATAATATCGCGCTATTTATTTCTAGCCATACTATCTATGCGCATTACTTTGTTGTCAATGTGTAGAGTAAAGAAAGCATTACTTGATCTCGCATGTATCACGCGCACGCATGACGCTTTTATTGCGCTACTCATGGCGCAATCGGAGATAAATTGAGCCTCGAACTCAGCGCTGAGGAAGGCATAAGCTCGGCAATGCATTTCTCGTTCCTAGCGACAACGGCCGCGTTTTAGAGGGCTCACTCAGCCATAGTATACGCGCAATCGATCAAACTCAAACTTGTCGCCATCAGATGTCAAAAGCTTACAGGAGTCCGATTTGTTGCTGGAATTTGACAGCTGCTTGTCTATGGCGCGAACCCCACGTTTCGCACGAAGAGACCAGAAATGGCGTGAAGCTCGGGGGAGGAAAAGGGAGAGTGGCCAATTGGTGCGCCCACGCCTTTCACCTCTGCGGGCCCACCAGATTAGACCACAGGTCCCCCGCTAGCTGTATCTTATGTTCAAGATATCTAGAATTCTGAATGTGTGAATAGGTGCAAAATGCGTACGTGGTTACGGTATTTCTGTACTTTAAATATCAGACATCCCCAGCGCCGTATATAAGGAGTTTCGCGTACTCTACTACAGCAACGTCTTGAATGAAGCGTAACCAACTTTTTTTTAGTGCTCTTCAGTTTTCTGTAATGCTCCAACCGTACAAAAATCGCTGTTGATTGTTGTGTTGTCGGTATGAGTAGATGAAGGAAGCACACAGAAACAGGGAGCACCAAGATCTGGACGGTCGGACGGGAAGCTTCACCTAGGGAACGATGACCAAGGAATACGTCAATGACGAGCGATAAGTGCAATACGCGAGCAAATTAAACAAATGGGCCTATCGGCCGGTGTTCTCCAATCCCGATGCAGAACAGGAGGTGCAGACAGCAGACGATGTCGAAAACGTGTTGTTGCTGCTGGGGCGCTTCGGCCGTTAATCATCGTGTTAGGGCTCACGCGGCGACCACCGCGGAGCTCCGTGTTGGTACCTCGCACGCACACCAAAATGTTGCGAGGCGGAGAAAAGCACGAATGTTGTATATGCAAGGCTAATGCTGAAGGCACCAGCTGACACTAGAACATCGCGGCCGAAGTGCCCCAGCAGCAACACTCCTTCGTCATCGTCGCGTCTCTGTACGTCCTCTTCTGCATCGCGACAATATATTGTTGGGTTATTGTTGAAACGACGGACTTTCAACAAAATTTCAGAAGTAATTGAGTTCGCTCAACACTTGCACAACAATACTACCGTGAGTTTTTCGGAATAAATAATTTAATGGGTAATTTTCGTTGATTTTTGTAGTTTTGTTGTTGTGTAGCAATTGAGTCCAGCATATAATAATTACGACTCGCATATGATTGCATTCTACATTTTTATGCAAAGCGTAAATATGCCTCATGCTTGTCACTTTGCGGCACGTAGGTAGGTTCTTGTTTCGCCTCACTTTCATAAAAAGAAAACGTGTCACCGATGGTGGCATCGAAGGTCGACCATCGAGCCCGGTGCTCTCACAATTAGGCCACGAGCACACGGTTACTCCTCTCGTTCGAAAACCAGTAAGCTCCGAAACGCCTGGCGCGTGCGCCACGTGCCTGTTCCTCGTGCTGTGTTACAGCTCGCGCTTAAAAGCGCCTATCTCCGGCACCACACCACTTTCGTGGCTGTTTGCCCTACGTAGGAACTGCGACGCTGGACTAGCTTCATGATCGCGCAAGTTCGTAATGATTTAACATTTCTTCGCCGGCGTACGAATGCCATACTCGTTTTAACATAAACCAGATGGCACATTCATGGGTACGACCCAAAATAAGCACGTTTCGGGGAGCAGAAGAATGCGAAATTCACTTGCAAACACGATGACTGCGCGCATTCGGCGTTCCGCAACAGCAGACACAGCGGCAGCGTGGCCGGTGGCGAAAGGCGCCGACACGTGAGGACGCTAGCTTTAAGCATCTGACACACTGTGGGAACCATGAGACGCAAGCGCGCACAAGCTGCAAACATACGCGTGAGATGTCTTCGAATTTCCGGCGCCACACCCTCTGTCTGGAAAGCAAATATAGTTTTTTTTTATCCAGCGGCCGCGGTACTAGAGCTCTGAGAACGAAAGCGCTTTGAGATCGCAGCGCGCAGCCGCTGTAACCACTGACTTGAAAGACCATCGGATTGAGCAACAGCCGCAACGGTTTCACAGTTAATCGCTGTATCTGCGGCTGCTGCCGACTCTTGCCTTGCAAGAAGCTCGCGATTTATTTGAGCCTTACCGAACTGTCGTCCTGTCGCCTTCCAAACCATCAGGTTTCGCATGTTCAGGTTTAGTATGTTCAGGCAATGCATGCGTGACAGAAGTAGCCCCGTGCGACAAAGAAAGAAAATGGGAAAACCATGTCATGTCATGTGAAATACACGTTTGTCAAAAACAAAAACTTAGAAGCATTGTCCGGCAAGTGATACTTCCCGATGAGAAATTCTCTTTTAAGAACTGCAACTCTTTCCTACTAAGGGCAACAGATAACTTGGTTATGCATTTGCATCGTTTGGGATCAATAAATATTGCTTCCGCAATTCCTCTTGCGTTGCGGTCTTTGTGATAAAAGAAAGCTGTTTTTTTTTTCTGCTGCAAAGCACAGAAAGAACGATTGTTTCATCACAAAGGCCAGAACACAAGAGAAATTACGGAAGCATTATTTATTGATCATGAAGACAAATGCATAAGCAAGATTGCTGTGACACTTAGTGGGAAAAGGCTGCTGCAGCATTTCTCGTTAAGTATTATCGCTTTTAGGACGAATCTTTTAGTGTTCATGTCTTTTTTGTTTGTTTTTATGCACGTGTTTTTTCTACGGGTCATGTCTTTCTTTCGTTCTTTCTTTCGCGTCGTACCGAGATGTTACAGCCGCGCATGCATGGCTTCTTGTTTGCGAAGTTGGCCAGTGTGTTTAAAATCTTTGTCTTCACGAATAAGCTTCTGGTTGAGTCAGCGTTCATGCGTGTTCCTACCTCAATTCATCCTTCTCGTCTCTGTTTCGGTGGTTTGTCAAATATGTATGCACACCAAACTGCCGAAGTGTCCGAGAATTGATACAGGAATTTATTTGCATTGTTTATTTCTGCAAGAGCGCTTAGGATCTCGTATTCTTTTTGTTTTTGGCATTGATGTACATTTCTCCAGTGCAACTTCGAGGAGTCCCCTGAGGCAGCCAATAAGAGGGATTGTAACTTTATTTGGTGTAAGATTGATGAATTTCATCGATACACGGATGACATGTCGCAAACCTGTTTACACAGGCATGCAAGCATCCGTAGTTGTTTAAATACACTAAGCTCTTCTTTTCGGACGCTGCTTTGTATTGGATTAGATTCTTCAGGCGCAGGAACCCTTTTTATGCTGTAAATACATGTGTTCTTTTGGTATATATTCGAAGAAAAAGTGTCGTGAGCCTAAATATACATGTATATCACTTTCGTACTATTTCTTTTTCAGCACGGGTGCTGTAGCTCCCCCCTTTTTCAGTTACTGCTTTGTCCGAATTTTTATGCTACTTTTCTGTATTTTGTGCAGCGAAATTCTGGTGGCATCTTATTTACCTTTTACATATGCAAGTGAGGTAAATGGTGTTTTGTATATGCGTTTATTTCCGTTTTTCACTATCTCACCAATCTGGCTGTCCAGTCATTGGAACCTATTTTCATTCTTTGTAATTACTATTTCTGGGCTACTTGACGCTGCAAGCGCAGGTGACCAGTTATTTGGCTGTTGTGAATTGTGTTAGCTGTCTGTTACTACCAGTTTTCTGCGCTAAATAAGTACTTTTTCTTCTATCCTTCAAGTTATTAGCTTTGCGTTATCCCTTTATTGACACAAGTACCACTTAGTTGCTGGGTATGGTGAAAAAGGCCCAAAAAGTGCTTTCATTAGCTTTGTGCAAGTGGAGAAAAATTAACTGAAAATGAGCTCACTAAATGCAGGAAATCCCACCGATAAACTCTTATGTGCCTCAAATTAACATAAGAAATTAAACGGTATGCAGTTAGTTCTTGACTTGTGCAAGGGAGATTAGCTGTATTAATTGCACAAGAGCTTTAGCAGTTTATTTCTGAAGAAAGCAAACCTGGCTCTTCAGAAACACATTATTCAGGTGCTTCTTTCTCACTTCTCAACTTTCTAAATGATGTCTCCTCAATGAATAGCTACGTTGATTGATGTTATTTTATGGAATAGTTGGGCAACATGAATACATACATTTCGAGGGCAAAAAGCTCAAACCAGCCGAGAAGTCTACTTTGGTACTTCATTAAAGATTAATTGTGCTGAATGACGTATGCTAAAGCTCGTATATCTTTACGTGAAAGTCATTTGTGTCCAGTCTATCTGTTATTTTGCCTTCTCATAGGCAATGGTAATTCTTGCTGTAATGTGTTGGTGTGTAAAACATAATAATGTAACTATTCAGATGTATTTTGTCTATTCAGACATGCAAGCCAGCTTCCAGAGTCCATGTGTTCAAAATTATTTGTTACAAAAGTATGCTTGAGCCCTGCCTTTTGGGTCACTTTGCCTTCTACCCATAAACTTAAGTTACAAGTGAAGACCACAATAATTGCTCTAAGTGGGTTTAAATGCATAGCTTTTTCAGATGTATTTACACTGTTTAGAGTGCTGCAGGCTCCATGCAGTTGCGCTTTGTGTATTGTAATAATGCTTCATGTGCACTCATCTTTAGTGCCGATAAAGATACTTGAAATAGATCAGTCTCTTCTTTGCTTTCGCTTGTGTTAGGAAAAGGTATGAGCAGGCGCCGGGGCATCCACGAGTGTGAATAGCAAAACTATTTCAAATTTAAATGAACAGAAATGCACTAGCCCAACGAAATATCAATCATATTTCAGTGGCAAGCTATGAAATTTCAATACCATCTGAAGTGGGTCACAATGTACTTTTCAGGGCTGTGGCAATAATAACACAATAGTCAATGGAACAACCACAACTCATTTCAATACAATATCAATGATAACACAACAAGAATTCGATAAACGAACGCAGCCAAGTGTCTAAGCACAATTCACTTTCAATGGTAACTTAACAATTCAACAATGAGACACCCAATTGTGTTTCAATAAAATATCGTTGACCAATATTCAAGATCTCCCAACAATAAATCCAATGATAATCCCCATAACCTCTCAACGACTTCTTATTAAGGTACTAAACGTTGATCAACGGTATTTCAATGCATTCTCAATGAATTGTTCTTAAGGGATGCACATATCCATGAGGTGAGTGGATGCCTAGAAGCAGGGTAAATGGTTAACATACAAGAGAGCCACGTGTTCGAGGAAATTAACCAAGCAAAATGCTGCACATTCCTGAAACTACATTAGGCACATCTCGAGTTCATTTTTTTTATGTGGCTTATCAGGGCTCTTCCTTGCGCGAAGGTATTTTTTACTTCCTCACATCAATGTTGTAAGAGCTGCAAATCAATGTGCAGATAAAAAGTTCCCACACTAACTATCTCAGGATGACTGTCGACGTTACTGCATTTGTTATTAAGGCAATGTTGCGACCGATCCTATTGCCGCGGCCAAGGTGCCTAGTTCATGAGGCGTTACAGCAGCCGGGCAACCATCCAACACTTCTCTTGGAAGAAGTTCGGCCTGGTTGAAATTTCCTAATTCTGGTCGCTTTAAAAGAGTGCGAATAAAAGGAACGAATAGGCTTAGTTGACACGAGACGACAAAATGAATTATCGGGAAGGCGCGCGCTAAACGAATTCTCACAACTCGAACAGCCGAATCTCTTACTCGTCTTTTGCTACACAGTGGGAATAAATGGCCACTGTTTGACTTCATTACTGGACTCCGCCGTACGACGGAACTGCCAAAAGCACTATGTTTCAAAAAAAGGAAGTAGGGAAGTTGAAGATGAAGTAACAGAAAGACATGTGACCCAAATAGCTTCGCGACCCACATCTATGGCCATTCACGCGGCCTGCCCGCAGTTGTGAATGGCGTTCCGATACCGCTGCTACCAGACAAAAGGCGCCCAGTCTCGCTCTATCACTTCCCGCCTCAACCTTTTCGGAGCTCTATAAAGGAGCACCCGGCTATTCAGCTGCCTCCGTCTAGGGAGAACCATTCTTTCGCCTTTCGCATGCCTGCACCTTTGCACGTAGGTTGATGCGTTCCCACTTGTTTTTTTTTTTTATGCATGGCACTCGGTGCTTCACGATTGCTTTTAAACAAGGTCAGACAGCTCATAGAAAGGTTCGACTCAAAGTTTTCAATACTCCCGCTTTAGACAAACCCCGCAAAAAAGAGAGGAATCTGTGTGCGCCGAGTTATGCGCAGTGCAGGAAAAACTGATGGGAGCACGTTCGGAGGAAATCTGACTCCATGGCGAGCGCGTGCTTTGAAGACTTGACAATAACACGCGCTATTTTGCTTTACGCAAAAGGCGTGGGAGTGATATTGGCTAATTTAGAGCTGTTGATTAAACTTTTCACAAAGGCTTCGCTTCGCACAGGTTTGAAGACCTGCTTTAGGCCTACACAATTTTATTAGTCAACATAACGACAGTATTTTTAAAGTCTTACCTACTTTTTAGGTACGTTACAGAGAAGTAAATAGCCAATAAATTACTCAACGTTCAAGAGCCTTCAACTTGATGAAAAGCCTCGTCCCCGTTTTATCAGAGGGAAAATATACGTGCCTCTCTTTTTCACTCGTTCTGCCGGCATACCAAAGAGGTCATTCGTAGGGCATAACGTTGCATCAAACCAACACTTCTTGTAAAAGGAAAATATGGAGATCCGATATTGTTTTAGAAAATGGGGAAAAATTATCTTCTCTGTTCACATTGCGAACGCTGTATGGAGGATTAAATCGCAAAAGTGCCTAAATCCCCTGAAAGTCATCGCCATCATTATATTGTTAATGTCCCTTAAAATTGTAGTGTTTTAAGACTAAATATAAGAAAAGCTCCCTACTCCGACAATTAAATACATGGCCCTCCTGCCGATTCTCCCCTAGGAAGTGGCTTGTCCGTCTCGCTTGTTCTGCAGCCTGATTGAATATGCCTGCCTGTGAATGGAAGTACATTCTCGTTGAGTTTTGCAGGAAGGGTTCGCCTTTAAAACAAACACGCCACCATTAAGAAACCCGTCTCCATTCAGATTTCCCTCATTGTGTGCTTTATTTTTATTGAAGAAATTACCCTCAGCAGTTACTATACTGTAGGAAACGCAATTTTTTTTCGCAATATCTAGCGTTTAAAATATAACATGATCTTCATGAACTTTAGTGATAAGAGACCGTAGATGACACAGTACAATATGTTTATTTTATAACAGCTTTCTTCGCATATTGTACACTTTCCTATGATATTGTATTCCTGGCTTCTACCACTGATGCGGAGCTTGCTTAAGGCAGCGCATTTGTGGCACAAGTTATAATGCCTTCGCATAATTAGCTATCTAATTGGAATATTTTCCTATCGTCTCAGTCAGGAGACAGATTGTTCTCTTTTGCTTCTCTTCGTGAGCCTTTCTTGAAATATCCCAATAAAAACGAAATAATTACTTCTTTAAAGGAACATGTTAAAACAGTTCGAATGATGATGGCGCCTTGCCTTCGGAGCGATTAGCCTGCCATGCAGTCGGTCTTGCCATGTTGCCCCACACGGAAGCGCTAGTATTCGCCTTTGAACATTGAACAAATATTAGCCGAGCTTGTTCAATACCGGCTTACCCGAAAGGCTGCCTAGCAAAAGCACAGCCATAATGAAGGTGGTCTTGAAGAAACGTAAAATTATTTTCAACTCGTCGCGTATTCCTGAACGACAAATCGATTTCGCATGGCCTTAGCGTGGCGCGCGCAAGTAGAAGGGCGTCGCTGTTTGTTCATTCATTATTGAAATAGTGCAAGCGTCGTAATCAGAAAGCTGAGGTTGCCAGGACTTCTGCTGACCACCGAGATATTTCCGGTTCGTTAAAGTACGGTGGTAGGGTCCAAGATGACGCTGAATGTTCTTTTCGCTGATGTCTTTTCTTTATTCTTCTGTCTGCGCGAAGGTAACAGAAATCTTAGGGCTCGAGGCGTCGCCTGAAAGAAAGGAGCATATCAGCAGTTTCCGAGCACCAAATGCACCGGTGAAGAAAGCAAGCCACCTGCCATTATCTACGCTCGCCATGCACTCACTTCGTCTGCTTCCGGATAGCTGGAGGCGTACCTTCGGCAGTCCGCAAATACCCAAATGCGGATTATTCGAAATTTTGTTTTCCAATCCTGTCGTCTGGACAACAATAAAACAAATTGTTGACTCACCGAGATAGCGTACAGTGAATAAAAAAGCTCCTTCATAGTGCTCGCTCAATGACATTTCACGGTTGGCAAGGGCACTGATGTACCCTATTGTTAGGTCACTTATGAATACGTCACGCAAGGCAATCACTTACGAGCTTTTGTTACTTTTAGTTCACTGCCGAATCTGTTCTGCGTACCGATATCTTGATGAGAGAGAGAGAAAAGGATGCATAGAAAGGCAGGGAGGATAACCAGAGGCAGTTCCGGTTAGAATGCAACAAAAAGGTGCGTGCTATTTAGACGTCGTATGGTGTTGAATTGCGCCAAGAAAAAAATTATATTGCCTGCCGCTTACATTACGTAACATCAGTGCTATATTGCCTGCTTGGCAGTCTGACCTGGCAATTCGATGTTTTTCGCTGTGACTGAAGAGCTGACAAGACGAGGTCCACGCAGTCAAGAGCAGCTCGGGATTGGGCGGAAATATGAAACTGAGTAAGCGGTTAAACTTGTGTGATGGTGTTTTCGTTTACTGTGTTGCATCGGAACAGCGCAGCGCATCCTTTGATCAATATCAAAATGGGAAATGAGTGGGAGAATTTTGGGGATGGTTGACGCATCACGAGGTCAAGTGCAAACCCCTCGGCGAATCCTGTGTTGTTCAGTTGGTAAAAAGAAGACGATGATATGACGATTGTGAAGGAGTAAATGCCACTCGTAAATGTTTTGCAGAAATACCTGCATTGTCTCGCGGGCTGAAAGTTGCTCGATGCCGCAAATAACTGGTCGTAGTTTCAGTTAACAAAAAAAATACATAATGTTCACAGCAGCAGCTGCCGCGAAGCTGTTAGACAAACTTGCGCGATTTGAATACCCAGACTGTATTTGCGTTGAGCAGGTTGATCTTAATATGGAACGACAAGATTTACAAGTAAAATTGATGCATGATGAGTACACACGTCACAAAAGACGACTAGTAAAGGAGAAAGAAACCAGGCAGCAGAAGTAGGAACACTCTCGCTGCAATTGTAACATCAAAAAATTATTGCAACAAAAATGGATATTTAAGCGCAGTTGGCGTCTAACAGTCATAATTTCTGAAAGCTCCTTGACAAATGATGGTAAGTGAAAGTGCAGCGCTTGTAGTATTGAATTAGTTAAACAGTATAGTATAGTTAGCACACTAGTCTATAGTTAAACTTGTGCGTGGCAGGTGGCAGCTGCTGTGTGTAGCTTGTTCTCGTCGGTACAAATTTTCTTCCGACCACGAATGAAACATCATGCCATTCAACTGCTATCCTAACAAATGTTCCTATAATTCGCATTCATTTATGCATTCCCCAGTCTGAGCAAATGAAGCAACCTTGTGCGTAGCGCGCGTGTAATGGTCGTGCTACGTCAGCAGAAGCGTCAGTCATCGTTCGGCACGTAAGAATAACAAAAGCAGCGATGTATGTTTTCTAAAAGTGAAAGGCGGAGAAGGTCAAGGGGTCAAGCTTATAGTGAACATTTTCACTACATCAAAGACGCTTTAGGTATGTTACACAGGGTATCTACCAACCGGGAAAACCAGGAATTCTCAGGGATCTTGAGTAGGCTGGAAATACTCAGAGAAAAATACACAGAATTTACGCTTATATCAGGGAGAATTAGCTGCTATTTTATTGAAAGGGACCGAACGTCGCTGTAATTCTGGATAGATTAAGAGAGAGGAATCGAAACGAATTGTCTCTGACGCCATGTCATCAGCTGGAATAGTTCCCAGTGTACAGTCAATGGCCAACTTTCTGGATGCTCGATAAATCCGATGGCTTCGCGGCACCGCCAGAACATCTCTGAAAACATATCTGAAATTTTGGACGCAAGAACCCTTCGCCGTCCCATTTCCCGGACTTTTTACCGTGACCGCAAGTCCGAAACGGCATTAATCAAAGCCACCACCGCTCCCGCTTTGATTGCCTCGCACCCAGATCCGCTGATCGCTTACACCACGGCGGCAACGCTAGGCCTAGCTGCTTTGACGTTCGATATTAGGCTTCTTACCGTTCGGTGCCATGTTTTTCATTGAAATAATTGCCGCTGTGAGCAACGACCGCGACTACGTCTTTGTAGTCATCGTAATTCCATGGCTTCGAATCTCGGAAAGCACACTGCGTTAAATAATGCCGGTTTTGGAAAGCTAGCTTTGCGCTAGTACAAAATTACACTGCGGTGAAACATACAGAAAATTATTGCGGTGAAGCATAACAAGCGTTGGAATGAGCAATTCTCCCGGGACACATTATGTTGAGGCCGAGCGAAAAAAAAAAAAAAACTGGATGACAAGAGAAGGAAACGAAGACACAGCGCTAGTTATGCAGTACCAACTAGCCCACCAGTCTGTTCTCTTGCACACAATATCTATTCCTTAATTATGCTCTCGTCATCTCGTCATCTCCTGTCAAAGTACGAGGGCCGATATTTCTGATAAGTGTACTGGCAGGCTTTCCGAGCTTTTTAGGGTGTGCCGGTGGCAATTTAAGCCCTTAAGAGCAGTAAAAAACATGCATTCATTTTTTTAGAACTGCCCTATTTTTCGGATGTTTTCGCAGCCCTTAGGGAGCTTGAGAAATCGGGCGTTGACTGTACAACTGACCAAGAGGAGGATGCTTAAATTGTCCGTGGCGGAAACGTGCGGCGGAAGGAGGACGAGAACACAAAGGACCTCCTCATTGAGGCATCGGCGGGAAAGGAAGCGTGCGCTCGTTTCCTTCAAGGATCATGAGCAGAAAAAACAAAGTGTTGGCTGACATCTCATTTAAACCAAAAAAACTATTAAAAGCAGTGAAACGCAACACTGAGTTCTTGTGCGTGGGCTTAGAGCATGCCAGGACAGTTGAGGTTGACTTTCCAGCTGCTGAGAGAAAATGTCACTTGTGACAAAGTTCAGGGCTCATACCACTGAGCTTGCTGTAAATTAATAGAAATAGCTCGTATTTGAAAATATTTGCCTATGTATGCATCTCCTTCTTATTCGTATTTGAGGATGTTCGACTGAATTTGCAATAGGTTTTACGATTTTTTAAATTATTTCATTCGCTGTGCATTTTACTAACCCCTCCCTTCTATTTTCTTCTGGAGGAAACTAAACGCTACTCCTTACTATTCATCTTGATTAAGTATTTTTTTTATTTTATAACATGCTTGCTAGACAGTGACAGCATTGGGCGACATGGTGTCAGCCCGTCTTGACATAAAACGAAGTTGTGGATCCCTCAGGGAATTTCCAAAGGCACTCAAGGAAAACATGTAAATTGAGGGAATTTCGAAATTTCAACTTGGTAGACACCCTGTATGTATTAGAGCGTGAAACGTCTCTCAAATTCTGCCCTTCATTTGACTGCAATGCCATGATTACATGTGGGACCAAGTAATCTATTTCTCTGCTTAAGAACGTGCGTGTCAACAGCCGTGCTTTTTTACAGGAAAAAATAGGAGACAAATATTTCGGGGATGGTACGACATCGACTAAATATACAAGCTGCGCTTCAACTGGCACATTGTAGTATATATATATATATATATATATATATATATATATATATATATATATATATATATATATATATATATAGTCATATAATGAGAAGCCAACATACACTGACACCAAGTACGCTTGCAATTTCCCCATTGTTGTAGTTGGTGTCAGTGTATGTTGGCTTCTCATTATATGACTAATAAATATCGGGTCCCTCGGTTAACCCCCTTTCTTCTTGTTTTTATATATATATATATATATATATATATATATATATATATATATATATATATATATATATATATATATATATATATATATATATATATATATATATATATATACATGGGTGTGTGTGTGTGCGTGAGTGTCTATGTATGCACGTATGTATGAATGTATGTATCACAATTTCAAAGCATGAAAAAGCCGCAAAATTTCAAAAATGAACGAAAGAGTGCGTCACTGTACGTTTGTGGAAGACAAGCAATTTACATCACGCTTCCAATAAAGCGGACGTCACATGCAATGAAATGGCGAGCGGTGGGCAGTTCGGAGGTTGCTCATCGGCTTTTCTGAGCCTGGCAAGCTCTTGGAAGATGTGGCTACCCTGCCTTAGAAATCCACTTGCATCGCCCCCCCTTTTTTTCATGCGCTATACCTTTCCCCCTCTGACTACGCCAACGTCCTGATTTTGCACGGATTGCTGTATTATGCACTTCTTCTTTTATAGTCATCAAGCAGAAAGGCGAAATGTAAAGCAAACACAACGTTACTGGACATCTGTCAATACATCGTCTTGATTTTGACATTCTGCAAAGCATTCTGTCGTGCCTGCTGCACTGAACAAGGTCATAGTCGCACTTATCATTAGTACATGCCATCAGACTGATAAGAAAGGTGCTCCCACTTTATCACTCAAAGTCGTACTTGCAACGAAAGTGGCAGTATTTGCGCAGTAGACTGAATGGCATCGGAAAAAAGTGCCGGATCACAAGAGGATTGCTCGCTGACACCAAATAAATATGTAGGTTTGAACGCCACTTTATTGTTTTTTTCTTATGTTTCAGTGAAGCCACCAAAGGTTCAGGCCCAGTGAACAGCAATGTCAAACACAGAGAACATCGTTCGTTTTCCGTACATCGCAAAACATGTCCAGAGGGAGATTTTTCGAAACATCATCTTCGTTGGCAGAATGAGCTCTCGAAAATAGTTCCGAACTCTTCCCTACAGAACCTGACACTTCAGAGGACAGTTTGAAGACGTTAAGCAAAAGAGAACATTGCTGAAAGGCAAAGGACATTCTCTAATATAGGTGCGGCAAGAATGCGCTAATTGGTGCAAAATTTCGGGCATTCACTAATATACTTTTTCACCATGAGAATGAAGAGGATGGAGGGAAATAGCTGCATCCCCTAATCCCACCGCTGGTGTGCAGATAGCAGCACAATACAAACCACGATTCTTTTCCAGGCACTGCCGCACAACATCGAAACGTACATGAATACGTGAGGCAGGAAACAATTATGCCGCTCAAAATACGTTGAATATATCGAGACATGAAGAATAGAGAAAATGCATGTATTGGGGTGAGTACAAAATATGCTGTAAATAACGTATCTTTTCCTGTGATATATAGGTACTTAGTAGGCAAAACGTTCAACATTGAATAGTTATCATGGGTTAACATCATCGTATTTCAGCAGTGCAGCACAAAAGGCACCTAATAGCAAGTGTACTAATTGAGAGAGACCGGGTGAACATTCGGTGATTCAGGTGCACAAATATCTACTACCACATCAAGGATTTTGGTTCTCTGATATCTCCTGCACTCCATGGCAACCCATAGCTCCAAAAATTCAACTTTCGGGTGAGGAAATTACTCGCAAACGAGATTTGTTTATGTTAGCAGCCCATAAACTATCGTGTGCAGATGGTTCTTGCCTAAGAAATTGATCCACAGCTGCATTCGTCATTCCAGAATGGAACCAAATACAAACGTTTAAACTATCTCATACGGCGTCATCAACAACACCAGAGCTTTTGCAATATTGTCTTTCTTACGCTACATAAATTCAATGCAGAAAGGGGAACAGTGGGTAATCCTTGGTGGCTCACAGGCAGCTTTGTCTTCCTTTCATAGTGACATAAGCATTTCGCATAACATGGCTTTAGTTGACGAGATGCTTAAGGAACTCACAAAATCAAGCGAAGAAAGTCGCACACTAATGTTCCAATGAATACATGGGCACTGCAATATCCCTGGGAATGTTGCAGAGTTGAAGCAGCTGGACAAGCGCATGTTAATAATGCCACACATGGTCTCCCTCTAACACAAGGCGAATTGAGCCGCATACGAAGAAAGATATCACTTGATTGCAAAGCGACATGGTTTGATCAGAAATCAAAACCTTCAGATTAATTTCCCATTGACCCATCTCTTCTACGTAAAATCCCGTACACATTAGGTACAACCAGAGCCGTTTAAACCCTCATTAAACGCGTACACAAAACAATTTCTGCATAACATTTCAAGAGCTGACTGTGGGGAGTGCACGTATGGCTACGCTGTTGAAGATGTACACCATATTCTGCTAGAATATCTGTGACACGACACACCCAGACAACACTTACACTTGATTTCGTGGCATTCTATTGCAGGCAATTCATCCTCAGGGAGATCTTAGGCCCTTGGCCAACATACTCGTTGCAAAAACGAGCATTACTGGCCATTCCAAGATTCCTAGAAGCGAGCAATATTCCTAAAGTATTGAGTGGAGTGTTTAAATGTGATAGCACATTCTATGTTTTTCTTTTACCTGACTTTGGCCAATCCAATGTTTGGTTTTTTGTAACTTCATAAGAATTTAATCCGTGATTTCTTACGTGCCCTTAATTTAGTCTAGCTAAGTTACTGGACTTTGTGTTTACTTCAGTTCACATATGTGACTGGACTTTGTGTTTTTATGATTTGAAGTTCTGTTTCAGTTATAGTGTGAAATTAGTGTACTTATGTTACCGGAATTTGTGCTATGATTTCACTATTTGTGTTATGATTTATTCTTTTTTTAATCCCTATGAGAAAAGGAGTAGCTGGTGCCAATTAAAGGCTAGAACATCTCCTAAATACCATATAAAAGAAGCCGGAATCTCTGATAAAGAGTAGTTTCGACACACACACACATTATATATATATATATATATATATATATATATATATATATATATATATATATATATATATATATATATCAAAGATGTGATTTCGGGATATATAATTACTATGTCCCGAAATGTTGGCTGATTTATCGAACAGCTAACTAATATCTTCAGGGTAAGCTCCTCTCAACCACATCAATGAAAGAATATGGGATGTAATGTTCGAAAGCAGGACCGGGTCAATGAAAGATTCCCGACAGTGTCTACTTGGGCAAGTTAGCTTAGATTCAGAGGGTTGTTGACACAGAGACAGGCTCCGTAATGAATTCGACCATGTGCGCTTTCATTTTATCGCGAATCTGTTTACCTCTAGCAACCGGCGATTCTTTTGTGGCGGTCCACAAAAAACTCGGCTCCATCAACTAACCACCGTCACGAAGACGTTCCTTGCCATGTTGCGGGAACCGCACTCCATATCGCTTGCCTCTCCCAACATGCGATCGCTTGGTCTTCATTCCAAAGATATAACGCACGGCTTCGTACTCAACGAGGTTCAGGTGCTGCGTCTCTCGGAATCGTGGACGGACATAATCGCCGAAGTGACCGGCTACGTTGGAATAACGGCCGCGAAACGAAGTGACAACCGCTCTGCCCGAGTCACCGTCTACGCAAGAAAAGAAGCGTGCGTGATCGCGTACACGCTTAAGTCTGACTCGCCAGACTGCGGCGATGTGTGTGCCGTGAACACCCGCGATGGGTTCGTCATCTTCGCCGTGTGCACTTCGCCGGGCACTTCCAAGGCCGACGTAGAGCGGTTCATGCGAACGCATTTCGCACTGTTGGCGAGAAATAACGCTACGCCTTTCTTCATCTTGGGGGACTTCAACGTCGACACTTCGACGTTACGTTCACAGGAAAACAAGATGTTCGTAGGCTTTGCCTTCGAAGAGTTTGTACTAAAGTGTTACACAGAAAAGGAGCTACCAACCGCGATCTGTGACT
Source organism: Dermacentor albipictus (assembly GCF_038994185.2). Lineage (NCBI taxonomy): Eukaryota > Metazoa > Arthropoda > Arachnida > Ixodida > Ixodidae > Dermacentor > Dermacentor albipictus. Next base: position 64,079,256 of record NC_091827.1, read on the forward strand.
CGTGTGTCGACCTAACTATCGCGAACAACGTGGGAGCTGTCAAAACCGAAAACCTCAGTGTATAGCAACAGCGATAATCAAGCCGTCGAGAATGTCGTTGTGCAATAAATGGTTATTCAATGCATTTTACGGCGTACTCATTTCATTCGTTAGACTAGAATGGTTTAGCTGGATGGTAAGAGCTTTAATGGTAATCCACCGTCACAGTGTGGATTGGGCCTTCAAATTATTTTATTCTGCAACCGAAGCACTACCCACGAGCGAGCATTTTTTTGCATTACATCCCACTCGGAACGCAGCCTCAATCCCTGCAAATCCAAACCCTGACCGAAAGGTCCCAAACAACAGAGCACTAGAATGCCATAGCCATTGAGCAACCACTGTGGCTCTCGAGTAATCCTGGGGGCAAATTAACGCCATGTAGAAACAAGAAACGACGACACCGGCTGCGTTGTGGCTTGTGCACTCCATGCCGTATATCTATAACCCTAGTGGAGTGCCAAACAAAGCCGACACGACAACACGCACCCAGCCACGTTGGAGAGAACGCTAAGCCTCGTATTCCTCCATTTACGGTTCCGACTTCCTTGTCGCCCGAATACTTTCGCCCTGGGAAGTTCACTGCGGGATCGGACGACATTCGCGGCAAGGAGCGTGGCTCCGAAGCATTAGAAAAAATAAGACCGGAAACCCGAGCGAAGACCTTGGTCTCCAAGTGCCCGATCGCGGTGCTATAAGACGCGCCTCGCTAATGGCCTCCTAACGACTTACCGACGCGCTAACGGGTCTCCTCCTTCTTCTTCTTCCTCTCCTCCTTCCCTTCGTCTCCTTATTCTTCGGGAAGAAAGGGTAGAAGAATCTCCTTCTTCCCTTTCATCTCACCCACGTGCAGTACTCGCGGCCTCTCATTTTTGTCGGCTCTGTAGACGTCGTCGTCGCCGACCTTGTCTGTTGCTCGGAGGAGTTACTAAACTCGAGCAACCCGCTGTGTCCGCTCATTACGAGCACTACTAGCACGCCGCGGTGTTCAAGCGGCGAATTTTCCCTCTTTGACTTGTTGAGAACCTAGCGTGTGCGATCCCGAGAGCCATTTCCAATTCCGCACGTGTAACCACGAGAGTTGATAATCAGCAAAAAAAAAGGAAGTTAATTTGCTACTTGGCGTAACGCCTGGGTGTCTATTACTTGGGTAGGCGGCCACTTTCCGATGGAGACAGAGGGGAGAAGCGTCATCTGTAATGACTTTGGCATTCAGTGCAGGAAGCTAAGTACGTAAATGAAATCCGGGAGTTGGTTGAAATCAACGCCGTTCCGCGTAGGCCCAGACCTAAGTTGAGAAGCTATAAATCGGGTCAGTCATTTTCATCGAGAAACAAGGATAGTTGTATCTAGCCGGAAATTTGGCAGGATTGGCCGCGCACGATATGTGCATGAGGATTGATGGTGTTAGCCTAAAGAGCTGCAGAGGATTTTACAAAATTACATTATATATATAAACGCCATTAGTATTATTCGGATACATCGCGAGCTTTCCGTGATCTGACGGTCTATCCATCTCTCTATTTATCTTTGTGTCTGACCGTCTTACCGTTTACTTGAGTCACTGTGTAGTCCATGGTCTAATGGTTGGGTCATCGCTTTCCAATGTGCTGATAGAATAAGGTTCGAAACTAATAGTTGCGCCAACTTGGGTCATGGGTATGTGTCGTTCGTTATATGCCGGTCATCAATTATCCCGCTTCTCGCCAACTTGTGGTACTGGTTATGTGCCACTACTTTAGGTGCCGCTCCTCAATGAACCCTTTTCACCTAAACTTGAGTCACTGGGTGTGTGAAACTAGGTTTGTCCCTAACTTCAATAAACGTCTTTGATGTCAATTTCGGTCGCTGGTTATGCACCTTCTTCAATCAAACAGCTTCACGCCAATTTGGGTCACTTTGTATTTCTCCAGTGTAAGGGGGAGTCGAAGCTGCGTCATATATATTCACACAATCTTCCCTGAATATCTATACACACGCGCGTGCCATGCGGGAACGTTGCGGCGGCAGCGCTAGATGGTGCAACGTGTCCAGAACGAAGAGCGTATCAGTAGCCCGACTGGATACATGCCTGGTACATTACACGGTTCGGCCGAGGGTCGCAAACTGGACTCGGTTTAGTTAACCTCCCTGCCTTTCCTTCTTTCCTTGTCTCTCTCTCTCGGCGGAGGCAGTACGGTGTGTCGACAAATTGCTTCAGTACCAATGTCTTTAGCATTGACATTGACCGTAAGATTCGTTCTGTCGGAATTTTTCTTAAGGGCAAAATATTTGATCTTACCCAAATTCTAGGCGCTTCTACTTGTCTTGTTTAGTTTAGTTTGAGTCGTATCTTCGTTAGCCACCATGGTGGCATAACGGCTATGGTGTTGCGTTCCTATAAGCACAAGGCCGCGGGACCAAATGATAGATGCGGCGACCGCATTCCGATGGGGCGAAATGCAAAAATCACTGTGTGCTGTGCATGGACTGCACATTAAGGATTCCCAGGTGGCAACCCCCACAGATGCCAGCGCACAGCGGCCCCACCCCCAGAGGTCGCTCTTTCTTAGTTTCCTCGACTTGGGCTCGTGGGCCGGTTGCCCACGGAAGCGGAGAATGTAGTGTAGCGGCTAGGTGACGCCGATCATCGAGGAGGCGGTGATCGTGACTTGCGCCCCTGCGGAGATGCAGATCTGGTCGCTGGCAGGGACTGTTCACCCGGTGGAAACTGCTCTTACGACGACTAAGGTTGACGGGCCAGATATTGCTGGATTTCTCTCGGGCACTCTCCCTCACGTGGGCGACGAGCGCCGGGGTGATAGCCCTGGAGTCCTATGCTTCGGTAGTAGCAGGCCCGGTACGAGTGGCACGCTTCGCCAGTGGAAGCAGAGTCAGGTGTGCGCCACACGTCTGGCTTTCACGTATTGATTTGGGGGCTCGTGGACCCGTACGTATTTGTACGTGAAGCTTGGCCCTGGAAATGGCATAGTGGTTTTCCAGAAGGCGAGTTACGGTGGTTCACGGGTTGCGTAGGTAGCCTTAGTGCTTGCGCCTAAGTCAGTACGGAGGCGGCTTCAGGTTTGCTTTGCACGAATGGCTGTACTACCGGGCGGACTTCTTCGCGGACGATCTTTGTGAGGGATGTTACGGTAGGTTGAAATCGCACTCCCTGTAGTCGATCGAGATCCTCACGCACGACACTACGCACACGCTCTCGAAGCGCATCGGTGTCACAGGGCAACGAGAGAGAAGATGCTGATCCCAGGGTGATTTGGCAATCGTACACCAAGGAGCGTTGCTGAAGGGCTCGCTCCATCGTTGTCGCCTCACTTACGAACTCAGCTACTGTAGACGGAGGCCTTCGCATCAATCCAGCAAACACCTGATCCTTCACTGCACGCATCAGCAGACGGACCTTCTTCGCTTGTGTCATGCCAGGATCAGCACGCTTGAAAAACCACGACGTGTCCTCTGCGAACATGGCTACGCTTTTGTTCGGCTTTTGAACCCTACTCTGAAGGGATTGCTCTGCTCGCTCTTTTCTTGCGGGACTGCTTACGTGTCGCGTATCTGCCGTTGAAATTCTTGCCATGTGGTGATGGATGGCTGGTGGTTAGCGAACAATGTTCGGGCAGAGTCCTTTAGGGCGAAGTACACGTTCCCCAACTTTTTCTGCTCATCTCAATTATTGACGTCAGCCCCACGATCGAAGTCATCGAGCGAGTCTTGCACGTCTTCCAAAGGCTCACCATGGAACGGCCGCGGCCAGCGTGGCGTGTGCAGAACCAGCGACGCAGGAGGCTGTCCGGTACCGTATGTCTCCTGTGCAGGGGCGTAGCCAGGGGGGGGGGGGGCTTATGGGGCTTCAGCCCCCCCCCCCCCGAAACTTTTTCGTGCTGTCCATGCACCGCCGACCAAAGTGACCTCCGGCGCCGGAAATCACTCTGGATTTTGTCTAGAATGTCTTTTTGACGCTCGAAAAGACATTTAACCGCGAAGATTGCAAACTCGGGCTGGATTTCGTGGCAACCCCCATACACCGGGAGTCACATAACGCCAAGCAGTCCCATCCGAGCACAAAATTTCAAGGGCGCTTTGATGGTGAGCGGGCTCGCCGCGGCATCTCACTGAGGCCACGGAATCTATGGAGCGCATAGATATCAATTGCGAAACTTTATGGGTATAAATCTCATAAGCTATTGATGTGAAAGGTGCATTGACATTTCCAAAGTTGTGCTTTAGATTTTCAATTGCGGAACTTTGTGGGTTTAATGTTGTTATAAACATTTGACGCCAAATGTCTATTGACTTTTCTAAAGTCTTACATCGGAACATACTACGAGACAAGCCAAATCAACACACTAGCAGACGAGTTGACAAACAGGAAGCGAGGTCCAATGAGACGAAGCGTTGGCGTGGTTCATTTGTGCCGTCATGTCACATAAAAAAATATAAACATTTTTTTAAACCTACGCCAGAACATCCATGTCAAGACACTCAAGCCAGCCAAAGTAAATACGTTCTTATTTATTTTTTCTACTTTGACTTTTGTTCGCGAGGACACATTGAGCCTCTTCGATTTTTTTTTGTTCTCGCTACCCTAACCGCGGGCTGCCAGAGCCAACCAGAGCGCATACGTTTTTCTCGTATGGCCCCGACCACCGTGCAGTACACTTCGGTGCGCGTTCGGTTTGCTCTGTCCGAGTGGATTTTCACCGGATAGAGTTTTGGACGTTTTCTGGCTAGCAGACGAGAAAAAAAACAAAACAATGGTCGCTCGCCGCCATCACTGTGGGGACTCGAAGGATTGCACCGCATTCCTTGAGCGGAACCTTTCCGGAAAGTCTTCTTTCGCCGCTGTAGGATACTGAGCAGTATGCGTATGGTTCTCAGTGGAACAAGCGTCTCATGTTTTCTTCGGTATTCCTTCCATAGCCCCATTAGGTGCCCGAAGTAGGCATTATATTCTGGCCAAGATACTTTCCTATGCGTTTCTTTTTCCTTTCGGTGCCTCCGCCTCACAGAAAAAAAAATACATTGTTGCGGCGCAGCGAATTGTCGCATGGTGAAAGTTCGATTTTGATTCTTCTTTTGCGGAAAGTAATGGGCGACGGGACGCTTCAGTTGCAGGATACGTTTATTATATTATTGCGAAAGCAATTATATGGACACTCCAGGCGCATTCCTGCCATCGCCCTCATGTTTCGTATAAAGTCCAAGGGTGATAACATCGTGACCACGCGCTGCATGCTGTATGTGCGAGTGAAAGCGTAGGAGGGGAGGTGGAATGGGTGAGCCGACGATGGTGGCTCAGTCTTGTGTGCGCAAAGGAGAAAAGCGGGGAGCAAGCGCGCCGCCTTCCGTCGCGCGCAATACATCGGGGGGAGTGGATGGAATGGGGGCGGAATCTGGGATTCTGTGAATCTATGATTGTGCAACATGTTTATTCGCCTTGTTTGACGCATTATATACAGTTACTTCTTTATCACAGTATTATATACGCATTATACAGTTATTACAGTTATACAGTTATTAGACGCATTATATACAGTTAACTCATACAGTTACATACATAGACTCATTGGAGACTTATACGTATACTTAAATATCTTGTTGCGAGGTTTTGTGTATACATGCAGTGAACTTTGTTTCCAGTGACACTTTTTTGTCCTTTATCAAGCAGTATTTTCGCATTTGCATATCCCATTGTATCTTTGCATTTCTAATGTACGAGGGCGAGTCAAATGAAAGTGAGCCTACCCTAACCGCGCAATAATGGTTCGGTTCATTATCTGCGAGGCATGCGCGTAGGAGAACGGCATGTCTCATTTACAAAAGTGACACGCAGGTGTGAAGATAAATGTTCTTTAATGCTCTCATACACTGAGTTGAATATGGTTGCGTCACATAATGGACACTTCAAAAGTTGAACAACTCGGTGTCGCGAAGTTTTTGACAGCTGAAGGTGTTTCCAAAACAGAAATCACCATATGACTGCCGTGTACGTTGAACACTGCATTTCATTGACCACTGTGAATCGTTGAAGCAAACGGTTCAAAGGACGTTGCAAAGACATTCCAAGACCGGGCCCAAAACCATCGTGCAATCATAATCACGACAGGGTCCATTAGTGATAGAATTTGCTAAATCTTGAGAGGCTACCAATTGTTTCCGATATTGTGAAACGCCAGAACGGCAGCGTGTCCCAATCAAGAACGGACAACGTGGAAAATTGACGAATGGGGTCATCTTGCTCCACGACAATGCCTGTCCCCACGTCGCTTATGTGGTTAATACAAAACTGGCAAAGTTCAAGTGGGAAACGCTGCAACATCCGCCATACAGCTCAGACCTGTCACCTTGCGACTTCTACATTTTGGGGCAACCGAAAAAACAGCTCAAGGGAACCAGATACAGACTTTTTGAAGCAGCAACCTAAGGAGTTTTATAAGACGGGAATCACGCAACTCGTTAGTCAATAGGACAAATGTCTAAATTCTCATGAAGACTACTTTTAAATAAAGTACTCCGTTGTTGGCTCATTCATTTGACTTGCCCTCATATATCTTGCAGAACTCCTGCTTTTTATACGTGCTCTCTGTCGCGACTATAACTTCGGTGCAATTACTCACGATACACGACAAGGGACAGCTACTCCTGCGTAATACATTGGAACAAACGACAGCGTCATTGAGATTTTTCACTGGCCATTGCATATATACAAGAATGTAAGCACGGTTCTTGAATGACAAAGTTTTATTAAGATATTTGTCCTCAACTTGTTCAGTTCATTGCCTTTTAATTTTTCATATCAGCGGCATGCACTGCTTTCCTGGTTTCGAACTGATATAGTTCTAAAGTTCGTGTGATATTTTCTTTACTTAATAAATAGACAAAAAACATGGAAGCATGCATTGACGTCAGTTATATTGGGCACAATTTTTGGCACATACGAGTATAATATTTTATGAAAAAAATACATATTTCACTTGTATTTACAGAGCGTCTATAGCTTTCAAGAATTCGTTTGCAGCATCTTTGGCAATGACAATGCAGTTATTATTCATGTATTTGATCCCTCGATAAATTGTTTAAGAGGAAGCTTTAGCTCGGGCCCAATCCGACGCGGCCTATTCAAATACTTGTAAAACGTAGAAACGCTTTTCTGAGATAATCCTGCTAATCGCTTTTATTGAAATTGGTTTCATTTGAGAGGGAAAGTTAAATCCTAGTGTCTGTTGGAAACAACTTCGATTTAGGGCCTGAATTTTGTTTAAAATATTTTGGAAAATTGGAAAGTTTGGAAAAATAGAAGCACGGTGTTTCCAAACTAATAGCTATGCATGAAGAACAGATATTGTGGTTCTGTAAACGGCACTTATTATAGCAGTCAAAGCGGACAAGTTTGCTGTGTCAATTTGAATCTTACGTTAATTGGTTACGTTGTGTACAAGGGTTCTGCAAAAGCCGTATTTCCACAACACTAAATTTTTTTCAGATTCATGTGTAATATATGTATTTTGTCCGCTGTAGATGTACTATTAGATCCAATTCACAGAATTGTGATATCATTTTTCATTGTTGAGTCACGGAGTTTTAAACTTGATAGTTTCGTTTCCCGAAGATTTTCAATTTTGGCCAATTTTTAAGAAGTAATTGACCTCCTAAATGAAAATTCGAAGCCAGTAGTCACTAGAATTAAACTTTTTCTTTTGAATGCCACAAACCTCCTCAAATTTGCTGAAGTGGTTGCAGGGAAAAACGTGCAGCTCCATATATATATATATATATATATATATATATATATATATATATATATATATCCGGCCAGTGGCGTAGCCCCCCCCCCCCGAACAAAATTTCTGGCTACGCCACTGCTCCTGTGTCTGGCTTGCGGTTGTGGTGGACATCCTCGGCAGATCTTGCAGGCCGTATTCCGGAGGCAGTCTTTGAAGCCATCGGCTTTTGCAGAGGTTGTCCGCTTCCAGTTCCTGGGTGTCAGAGTACACAAACGCATACCCAGCAACTCCACCAGTTTGTCACCGACAAAGCCACAGACTTCGGTCGACGCAATACATATTTTATAAAGCTGTCCAAGCACCTTCGTCGTTGTCTTCTTCTCGAAGCCACCCAACATGCCTAGCATGTGGCACCAAATTGCACCGAGTGGCTGTCAGTCGTGTCAAGGTCATGGCAATATGTAGCATATATAGCGACACATGCATCGCAACTTTTCTGGATGTGGGTGAGCGCGCATCGACTTGTGTAAGCGATCCTTCGGTTTCACTCCATGCTAAGAAAATTTCGTTCTTATCGGAGTGATCACATTACTCTTACCGCCACGCATGCTTCCTTCACGTGTTCTCTGGTTCTTTATAAGTGTTTTCTGGTTCTTGCAATGTGGTAGCTACATATGATGCTAGAATAACGAACATTTGGTTGTCAGCGCTCCTGTCCTTTCCTCACGTCGTGTTATTTAACGCTGTTTCCGCTAAAATGCCGTTCGCGTTTGTTTACAATGCTATCGCCGCGTAAAATGAGCGTCCGCACGTACTGACGTCCTGCTCCAGCGCATCTGTTTGGTTCATCTGTTGTGCGATTGCGGTCACGTGACTGAAAAAAATTGACCAGTGATTGACTCTGCCTAAATCGTCGCTTTTCGCAAACCGCGAGCATTAGCGATCATTTCCGATGGGTCGCTTTGTTTGCGGGAACACTGGCAGTCGCATGTGTGACTGAGCCTTTAATCTAGTGGGGTTACGTCAGTACATTGTGGGCCTCCCTCCCCCACCCCCAAAATAATCTATTCACATCATTTACACTGGTGTCGTGAAGGGGCCCACTATTTTGACATTGTTCATTTTAAGACGAGACCGAGCGCAAAACATATAATTCAAAAAATGTTCTATTTATTGCTGACAATATGCTCTACGTGCAGTACAAGTTTGGACAACAACAAAGTATAAACGTGGGGACGTCTTCTTCTGTGACAATGGAGGGGGGGCGCGGGGACTTCAGTTGGAGGCATTCTTATAACCATAAAAACTTACACTGCGATACGACTTCAGCTTGAGAGGCGCCCATTCATTGCTGCAACACTTAAAACCTACCTAAGAAACAAACTAAGGGTAGAAAATTTGCAGGCTGTTTCGTAATACAACCAAAAATGTATCTTGAGAAACTGATTAACAACTAAAATTTGCAATGGTATTTGGAAAGCTAGGGAATATTTGATATCTAAATTAGGTGAAGACATCCTTCAGAGGCAGGGGCAGTGTTCTGGAACGTCGAATCGAATATACCCATTTTGGTATTAATGCGGTTCTTCCGTTTAAGGAAGGTCACAGGCATCGCTATCTTGCGCTCTTCCTTGTTCATGTGTTTTACCCAGAATTACCCAGAACAGGCTACACTGAAAGTTCAATGAAAGCGGCGAACACTCTCAGCGATCGTCGAAAATTCTGATCTACCAGTCAAGTACATGGATGGATGGAAACAACTTTATTCTGAATCCGGCAAATTTGACGACCCGGGCTCAGGTCTCCCATGAGGGGACTTCGAGGCCTTGCCTCGTTGCCGCCTCTCGGGCTTGCTGGACAGCCCACTCTTGTGTCTTGAGGTTGGAGCTGCGCAGAGCGGCGGCCCACTTCGACGCAAGAGCCTCCGGAGCTACTGCCATTGTAGCTGATGTAACCCGACACTCCCACAACATGTGTGACAGCGTCGCTCTAGTTGCCTGACATAATTTGCAAAGAGCAGTCGGGTATTGCGCGGGGAAAATGTGCTGCAATCGCACCGGACTGGGGAAGGTTTGTGTTTGCAATTGTCGCCAGATGACTGCCTGGCGACGTTTCAGCATGGGGTGAGGTGGGGGCAGCAACCGCCTGCCTAGCTGGTAGTGCTTGGTGATGTCATTGTACCTGACCAGGCGTTCTCGCGTGTTTTGAGCCAGCAGTTCTGAACTCGAAGAGGCGGTCTCCGATTCTGCGCGGCGGGTCAGTTCTCGCGCAGAGCGGTGTGCTACCTCGTTCAAGTTAATGAGGCCCTCATCGGTGGGGGTGGCGACGTGCGCTGGAAACCATATGATGGCGGTGTTATCTAAGTGCTGTCGACCAGCTTTCCTTAGAATCTGGAGAGCTTCGGAGGAAATGCGCCCCCGCGCGTAGTTGCGAACTGCGGATTGTGAGTCGCTAAAAACTACCTCGCAGAGGGGGTCGGTAAGCGCAAGCGCAATTGCTACCTCTTCTGCTGTTTCGGGGTATTCTGTTGCGACACTACACGCGTGCGTAAGCCGGGAGCTAACGTCTACGACTACCGCCGTGAACCGGTGTTCTCGTGTGTATTCTGCGGCGTCTACAAAGCGCGTAGTCCTCTTTCCACCCAAGGAGCGCAGCAGTGCCTTGGCACGGGCCTGGCGTCGGCCCCGATTAAATTCGGGGTGCATGTTTCGAGGTATAGGGGCGACAATCAGCGTGTCGCTGAGGTCAGGTGGAATGACCTGTTTCTGACCGTGTTGGACGTGGTAGTTGAAGCCGAGTTTCTGCAGGATGTAGCGGCCCGTGGCTGTCAGAGACATGCGTTCGAGTTGAGAGGTTCTTTGCGCATCCACAATTTCCTCAAGCGTGTTGTATACCCCCAGCTGTAGCAGACGAGCAGTGCTTGTGGACTCCGGTAGGCCAAGGGCGATCTTGTAAGTCTTGCGTATAAGGGTGTTGATTTTCTCCCTTTCAGTGACATTCCAGTTGTGGAAGGCAGCCACATAAGTGATGTGACTGATTGCGAAAGAGTGTATGAGGCGCATGACACTGTCCTCCTCCATGCCCGTATGCTTGTTTGTAATGCGTTTGATCAGGCGGGTAGCCGCTGTAACCTTGCCTTCGATTTTGCGAATAGCTTCTATGTTTGACCCGTTGGCTGTTATATGCATGCCTAGGATGCGTATCTTCGGGACTCGGGGAATGCAGGAGCCGTCTTGCGTATAGAGGATTATGTCGTCACATTGGCGCGATTCGGCTGTAGGCTTGGGCCGGCGGCGCGAGCGGTAGACGAGCAGCTCCGATTTCAGTGGAGATAGTCGGAGACCTGTGTCTTGGAGGTAGGTTTCGACTGCAGAGACCGTTGCTTGTAAGGTGCATTCTATCTGACCATCACTGCCCTTGTTGACCCACAGGGCGATGTCATCTGCGTACAAGGCGTGATGGAGGCCATCGATCTGGTCGAGGTAGGCCGGGAGACCCAGCATAACGAGGTTGAAAAGGAGCGGGGATATGACCGATCCTTGAGGAGTGCCGGTGCTTCCTAGTGTATGTTCGTCGGATGTCATGCTGCCGACCGCGAGGGTGACTGTGCGGCGCGACAGGAAGTCTCTGACGTAGTTGTAGCTTCGCTCACCAAAGTTGAGCTTTTTTATGCGGCTCAGGATTGCTGCATGTGCTACATTGTCAAATGCCTTTTCCAAATCTAGACCGAGGATGGCCCGGTTGCCACTAGTTGGGTCATTGATAATCTGGTGGTAGAGCTGGAGCATGACGTCTTGAGTGGAGAGGTGTGACCGGAAGCCCACCATAGTGGGTGGGTAGGCTCCAGTGTCCTCGAGGTGGTGGTTGATGCGGGAGAGGAACGCGTGCTCCATCACCTTGCCAACGCAGGATGTGAGGGAAATGGGCCGCAAGTGATCGAGGCTGGACGGCTTGCCTGGCTTCGGTATCAGGACTGCTTTAGAGCGTTTCCACGCCTCTGGGATGCAACCTGCTCGCCAGCATTTGTTGATGTATGCCGTAAGAGCGGTTATCGAGGCATCATCGAGGTTTCTTAGAGTCAAGTACATCAGATTTCATACCTGAGTCATCGAAGGTTCCAGAGTAATCGCTAGTGTCCGCGTGTCTTCCAGAAAGTTCTCCACCATTCGCGTCGCACATGCGGTCGGATTACACAAGCTTCGGTGACAACAGCCGGCAGATAGAACCATCGATAACATTCTAGAAACTTCCGGTGCATTCGAGTGCGTCGCACGCTGAGCAATAACATGTTTAGAGCGCGTATATTTACGGACCTCTCATTTACCTGTCTCCCGACTGCCTGGCTTTCATCAAAGCGTTTGCTCTATACCCCTGTATGGTCTATATTTATGTTGTCAAGTGCTTTTAGTTGCAATGACACCTTCGTCTCCAGGACCTTCCGTTATTTCTACCACAGCTAAAACAGAACACGTGGCTCAAGCACGTTGTGACCTTTCCAAGCCTGCACCGCGAGGCTTGCGCGTTTGTCGACTATGATAAACCTAGTGGTTGCGGCCCTCGCATGCGTACGCAGTAATGTTGCAAGTATGACTCACGGCTCTTTTATACCAGAGTCACATGGCGCAGTTTGTATCCCAAACGAGCCCGAACGGCATCAAGTTTCTCTACCGCAGTTCAGCTCCCTTCCGCAGTTTCCGCGAAAAAGCGAATCGTGATCAATCATCAGCGAAAATCCAGTGTACGGCACCCTTAATATTTAAACGTTTCCCAGCAGGCCCTATTTAGATATGCGGCGTCTTGCATTTCCCTATCGGAGACGTGACTACGAAAACGTCGGTAGGCTTATAGCTCTAACGTAAATTGTTTCATCTTCGATTGAGTAGATTGGCGATAGTTAAATAAAGGACGTGTGCGCCTCTCGACGTAACATTTGCTTGTTTAGCCATCCCCGGTAATTCTATGCATACTGGCCATACCTGAATTCAAAAGCCACAAGATAACCAGAACGAAGTGATGGTCGCAGAATTATCATTATCAGTAAACTGCGGCCTTTCCCTTTGACCAGTGCTTTAGCCATTTCATTCTTTGCGAAAAAATTTCTGTCAACTTCAGCTCACATCTATTTCTGCCGAGTTTCAGTCGAGAAGTTTAACTGTGACAATTTAATCATTTAATGCGCGACCGCTGCGTCAATGGTAGATTGCGGATACGTGCGAACTAGGTAACCTTGTAGGCACTTGTCAAGCCAGGCGTCAACGTGTCAGCGCTTTCCAGGCTTTATTACATTCATTATCTCGAAAAAAAAAATATTGGGAACAAGGATCGCGACATATATTTGAAGCATAAGCATTCACGAGTATGATGATACTTTCATTGAACTCTTGATATCTCTGATCATGAAACAGTTGTCCGAATTCGATTGTGAAAGGCAAACGCGTCATGGTATCGTGCACTTGTTTTTTCACACCATATAAAGTACCTTTTCACTAAAGGAAAACATAATTGTGGTTGCTGGTCAGCGCTCATGTGTGTCGTCACCTCTTGTACCGTTCAAAAGCGCTGCTTCTGCTCACTTCGAGATATACTAATCGGCCTTACTTAGAACTCTTTTGACGAAACATTTATTTGAGTTTTATGTCCCTGTGATACACGAAGGACCCTACTGATGCGTCACTGCGATAGTGATGTGGTACGGCCGCATATTATGCGCGTCTTACAACGCTGACTAGCACGGCAGGTTCTAGTCAGCCTTATAAGACTGCGTAACAACATAGCAGCACCCAGATGAGCGCAGACTATTCGCTCCTACATGAATTTCCCAATGTTATTAGTCCTCTGTCGGCACAGCAGCAAATCAGTCGTAAAAAGCCAGCGGTTAACCTGACTTCACGTCGAGGTCGATGTGTCCGACATGTTTTATTGCTAATATGGGGGTGAGGCGTTTTTTTAAAGTGAAAGCTTTACTACGCCCGCGAGCGAGCCATTTCGGCTCTTCGCGCTGTATGCCGTATGACGTGACCAACGAATGACCTTGAGGCGTCGTCGCCTAGCAACACCGCAGCCGCGCTCCAACAGATGGCGCCAACGACGACGACCGCTGCCTTCCCCGCTCGCTCCGCCAGATGTGCTCCACTGAGGCAGAGGGAGAGGTGGTGTCGCCTAGCGGGATATATATATATATATATATATATATATATGCGCTTTGCCTCAGTCGGTGTATTTAGTCGTTGTGGAGCACGCGAAAGAGACGCAACAATGACAGAATGAAGCGAGGAAGAGACAACGTGCTCAAGAGATGCCAGAAGAACGCGCCGCATGACTCGAGTAGCGTCGTGACGGAGAAGCGGCTAGGCTCCAACCTTAAACCACCACACATTGGGGAAGCGGCGTAGACTTGGTTTTACGCAGATCCTGGGCAGATACAGACCACATCGTCAGCACAGTTCAAACCAAGTCCAAATACTTCACTGATCATCGCAGCGTCTTCATTGGTATAAGAAATCAAAGCCTAGTCGTTACCTGAATAGTGTGTCTTGTCGTGTCTATACAACAGAGCTAAACCAAACGCTTAACCACAAACTAACACCACAAGCGTAGCCATGCAGCTCTTGCTTTCGCAATTCAGCTAGGGTTGACCAGAGCTATACCGCAGCCAATTTTTGTGCAGTGGAGCTGTTAGAAGCCCGCAGGGTTTCTCTTGACGTGCGCATCTTCGCTGAGCTGGGGGAAAGAGAACTGAGAGAGAATGAAAACAGAGTAGAAAAGTAGCATAGCGCTGCATAGCGAGAGAAAGAGTGTGTGACTGTGAAGAGGAAGAGGCTCGGCGAAGATGGGTGGAGCCTAGCGGGGGTAAAGGAGCGGTGCGCATGTGAGTGAGGAACGCAGCCCGCGTTTGTGCTCTCTACTGTGGGGCGCAAGGCAGTGGGGTCAGGCGAGGAAGGACGGGTGTTCTTCTCCGGTGGCCGCTAGAGTGCATCCAGGTGACGTGGCGCGGCCCTTGGCGTACAGCTGGGCTGCAGTCCAGGAGCAACCAGTCCGCAAGCGCAGGAGTGTGGAACGGTTTCTTCTGGAGAGGCCGTTTTTTGGATGCGGCTTGGGGGCCCTGCCACTAGCCACTGGGGGGTCCGGGTGAATGGAGGTGAGCAGGCATCGTAGCCGATTTTTCGTGTAGCCCGAAGTCGCTACCGCTCTGGTAACCGGGACTACATCACAATGGGAGAGGTGTGGGGATCCCGAGACTCTGGAGCACCTTCTCTCTGCCTTCCCATCCTTCGCGCAGGAACGCTCCACAGTGATCAACACCTGCAGACGCCACGGCCTTCCAGCGGCCACAGAGACTGACCTCTATGCTGACCTGCTGTTCCCGGTGTGTCCCCAACTCCCTGCGCTGCGAAGACTGCTGGAGTTCATAAGTTCCGCGGGAATAGAAACCCTATAAGCGCCCGCTACAACGCTGGCAACTTTACTGAGGAGTGCCACCTGTCGCGCATGGTGGAGTCTATTAGGCCACATCCTCCCTCTTTCTCTATCATCTTTCACTTCCCACTCCCTCTCCCCTGACGACGCTTCGCTGTGCTCCCTCACGGGTTGCAGAATCAAGCGTCCTTCCTTTCTTTCGATCACTATCTCTAGAGTGCATCGATGTCCTTCTCGCCGCCCACTCCGTGCGGAGTGGCGACAACCACGGCATCTACGACGACATTGGCCACGCGTATCGCGGAATCCGTAGTGGACGACTTTTGTGAACGCCGTAGCAACGCGTTGCCGGCGATCATGTGTTCTTTGTGCGCTTTGGCACTACTGGCCTTTCCACAGCTCTACTGGTCTCTGATGTTTGCGATAGCAGAGTGTATCATAATGTTATTTTTTTTTATTTGACGCCGGTAAGCATAGGGAGACAGCCGGAAGCAGAGATAGCGCTACAGCATGAACGCTAAAGATGCGTGGGTGCTGTGGAGTAGTGTGAGTGCCTAACTTTTTTATGACTGCATCATAGGCGACGATGGTTGGGACGATGGTATGCTAAAGCGTCGATCTTTCAGTTTGTCAAACGCGCTTCCTCGGAGAAAAGTGACACATGCGTAGCGTATGCCGTGCAACGCAAAGCTAAAGCTTGCTGATATGGCAAGGAACTGAAAGCACCAAATAAATATCAATACGAGAGGTAGTTTAGGCATCGAGCTTACCTGTGGGCAGTACGTTACCACGTAATTAGCGAGAAAAGTTATTTTGGTTGTATATAGTAAGAGAAAAGGTTTGGACGCTTGTTTGGGGTTCTATATTGTCGCGGTACGGTCCTGCTATATCGGGCATTTCATTGAGATATCAAGTATACGGATGCTCGAGGTGTGTTTGCGCAGCCGGCGTTGTCGTAATGTGCCGCTATGGCCAGGGCGCGCACGGATCGCGCGCGGGGTGGTTAGAAGTTCTGCATACGCGTGCAGTGGATGCACCGTCGGTGCTCAACCAAGTCGGCTTGGAGGCGGAGCCAGGAGAACTTTCTGCCTTGCGCTGTTGGCGTGAGTCTTGCAAGCACGCACGCATACCATCGGCCCACTGTGTGTGTATGCACTAGTCTATGAGCTTCTGCGCGTATGCGATGGCCTGAACGAAACGGATGGTTATTGTCAAGTTAATGTTTCCCTTCCGTGGTGGACTAATAATTTCCAAGCTATTGATTCACTGCTTTGCTGACTTATGCCGACGCTCTACCGTCAAACTTCATATGCCGCACCACGGTGGTGATAAGCCTGTTATGCCGCCGGCCGAGCTCCTCATCACGGCAGATCCTGTGAGATGCGCGGTGTAGATGCAAGAGTGCAGCAGTTTCTTCGTCCCAGCAGCAGTTGCCTTGCGAGCTGCCTCGCGTCAATATGTTGCACCCGCGTTCTAGTTGCAACACCTCTCCGGGGAGTTCGAGAAGGCCGCTAAACCTTGCTATCGCTGGCAACGCTTCGCCCTTCGCGCGAAACTGCCACTGTTTTGTTATTGCGACTGTCATTTTATGAACACTCCAGGCGCGTTCGCGCCATCGCCGTTGGCGCCGGCGTGGTCGTGCTGCCCCGTAATCAACGGTGCGTGTGACATTCACACGTGGAGTCTTACGGGGTCACGAGTTGTGTTTACCAGCAAAAAACGAATCAAGTCAGGCTGCATTTTGATGACAGCAAAATAAAAACCACAGTGCTTATGTATTCAGATTTAGGTGCATATACCCGAGAACCCCGGGAAGATAACATTATTCCTGCTTTCCCACATTGACGGGCCTAACAATAAGGTTGGGATGTGAACACAGAGTTTCATTTCTGAACTTGAACGTTGCGTAAGTTTCCACTAACAATTCCCTTGGTAGCGGGACACAGCACCGGCAGATTAATCGCAAACTTCATTTTGCGAACGGTTCTATTTACCATGACGACAACATTTTCTTGCTAGGCTTTCGTAGTTTTGCGCTCGAAATGCCACTCTATCATTTTGGAATGTTTCATTTGATGTCGATCCCAAACCACGTTGGGTTCATCAGCAGTTTTGTATTCTCTGTGTGCTTTCTGTGTCGCCACAAAAGCACTGGCGCTACAGATCACTTTTTATCCGGCACAAATCGGTAATACCATCGTTTTTCTTTCCTTGAAAGGCATAGAACGATACAAAGAGCTTTTGTCTCGTTATTACATTTGAATTGCGAAAAGATATTGTGAAAAGCGTGCCGGAAATCAATTAAACAAGCTGCGCCAAAAGTAGTGACGGCAGATAATCATGCTGAAACCCAGTATAGCTGCTAGAGATAGCATTAAAGTCGGTCGCTGCGAGTAAACAATGAGAGGAGCCATAAATTAAAGCGCTTTCGGTGCAGGACACTGACAACCTTTCATGTTTTCTCATTTGGTTCGGGGTCACACAAAAAGAATGGAGTAAGAAAGAAAGTACAACGCGTAATACCATTTGTCTCGTTGCAAGCGGCGTTGCACCAAGCTTTCTATAGCATCTCGCATGAAAGCACACGCCTCTGGATGGCTTTTGCTTACATCTTCGTTCGTGGGTCGTGGGTCGGCGAAGCTGCGACGAGAAGAAGCGGCAATGGAATTATTCGTTATCTGTAACAACTACGAAACCGTGAAGAATGGGACGCTGGGCTGGCTTTGATCCGCTGCATATATATATATATATATATATATATATATATATATATATATATATATATATATTGAAATACCATGGTTGAGACGACGCTTTATTCCAAGAAGGAAAAATGGCGCCGACGCAAAACGAACACGAGCCGATGATTGATGATGACTTTGTACAGATGAAGATGAAGTCCGCATAAATGCTTACACTAATTTCCCCCGCGGACGGAAGCTTCCAGCCTGGCCGCACATTAGACGGTGGAACGGAGATGAAAGGGCTTCAGGCGAGAAACGTGCACGATCTCTGTTCCGCGGCAGCGTCGGTCGGTTGGGGTCTCAACAGGTGTAACGCGATAGTTCACCGGTGAGGTCTGCTCGATGACTTTGTAGGGGCCAAGATATCGAGACTCAAGCTTCTCACATAAACCGGGTGTTCGCGCAGGGGTCCATAGGAGCACATCGTCACCAGGGCGGTAGGAAACGACGCGATGAGAGGCATCGTACCGATGCTTGCGATCGTCTTGGCTGGCTGCAGTGTTCATACGGGCGCGACGACGACATTGGGCAAGACGAGACACAAACTGGTCGCAAATGAATGGTGAAGCGTTGACGGGGCCAGAGAAGAAAGAAACGTCGAGTGATGAGGTTGGGTGGCGGCCGTATACTAAGAAAAACGGAGAGTATCCGGTGGTCCGTTGAACAGACGTGTTGTACGCAAATGTTACAAATGGGAGAATTGCATCCCAGTTACGATGATCAGGTTGAATATACATGGATAGCATGTCACACAGCGTGCGATGAAATCGCTCTGTTAGGCCGTTGGTTTGAGGGTGGTAGCTAGACGTTGTCTTGTGCACGGTGTTGGACGCTTGCAGAACTTGATTAAGAGTGCTTGAAAGAAATGTCTTGCCTCGGTCGCTCAAAAGAACGTGAGGCGCCCCATGGCGTAAGTAGACAGACCGCAAGAAGAAGGCCGCTACTTCTGAGGCAGCTCCTGAGCGTATTGAGGCTGTTCCAGCGTACCGGGTCAAATGGTCAACAGCAGTGACGATCCATCGGTTGCCATCTGGAGTAGGTGGGAGTGGCCCGAAAAGGTCAATGCCGACGACAGAGAAGGGTTGTGCTGGACAAGGCAGTGGTTGTAGGGTCCCGACCGGAGCAGTAGTAGGTCGCTTACGGTGTTGGCAAAGCGTGCACGAGGCAACATATCTAGCTATGCTCGTGGAAAGGCCTGGCCAATAGAATCGGCTGCGTATGCACTCGTGTGTTTTGTTGTAACCCAAGTGGCCTGACGTAGGGTCATCGTGTGAGGCCTGCAGAACTGCAGCGCGAAGAGAGCGCGGTAGAACGGGAACCCATCGATGGCCTTCCGGGTGAAAAATGTACCGGTAGAGCACGTCGTCTTCAAACTTGAACAGTTTGAGTTGTTTCCGTAGCCTGGCATTGGGTGGAGATGAAATACCGCTAAGGCGATTGATGATACTTTGGCAATAGGAATCGGCGCGCTGGTGAGTGGAAAGCACTGAAAGGCGGTTTGATGAAGTCAAGGAAGAAATCGGTGTAATAGACGAAGCGTCCTCCATGCGGCCAATTTGACAAGGTGATGTGATGTGCTCCGAGGATGGTGGTAATGGGCATCGTGAAAGAGCATCGGCATCTTGGTGCTTCCGTCCGGACTTATATATGACATTGAAATCATATGCTTGTAATCTGAGTATCCAGCGGCCAAGACGCCCGGACAAGTTTTTGATCGTCGACAACCAACATAGGGCATGGTGGTCGGTCACAACCGTGAAATGTCGACCGTGGAGGTATGGACGAAATTTCTGAATGAACCAGACAACAGCCAAACACTCTTGTTCGGTTATAGAGTACTTCTTTTCCGCGGAAGTGAGTGTGCGGCTTGCATATGCAACAACCTTTTCGCAAAATTCGTGGTCGCGCTGCAGCAGTACGGCACCAATTCCGTGTCCGCTGGCGTCAGTATGCACTAATGTGGGCGCCTTGTCATCAAAATGACAAAGAACAGGTGGGGATGTTAGTGCGCGCTTGAGTTCTTGGAACGCGGCTTCACACTGATCGTTCCAATCGAAGGAACTGGAACTAGAAAGGAGCTTGTGGAGGGGTGAGGCAATGTTGGCAAAGTTCCGGATAAAACGTCGAAAGTATGAGGCGAGTCCAATGAAGCTGCGCAGTTCTTTTGCACGAATTGGACGGGGAAAGTTGAGCACCGCGGAAATTTTATCCGGATCGGGCTGGATGCCGTCTTTGCTAACGAGATGACCCAGGACTTTAATCGTTGTGCTAGTGAAACGGCACTTCCTCGTGTTTAGTTGAAGTCCGGCATTAGAAAGGCATGTGAGCACCTCATCTAAGCGTTGCAGGTGGTCAGTGAAAGTCGAGGAAAACACGACGATGTCGTCGAGGTAACAAAGACAAGTTTTCCACTTGAGGCCGCGAAGAACCGTGTCGATCATTCTTTCAAATGTGGCGGGAGCATTGCAGAGACCGAAAGGCATTACATTAAACTCATAAAGACCATCCGGAGTAGAAAAGGCGGTCTTTTCTTTGTCCGCTTCGTGCATTGGGATTTGCCAATATCCGGAGCGAAGATCAAGGCTGGAGAAATATTGCGCGCCTTGCAACGAATCAAGGGCGTCATCGATACGGGGCATGGGATATACATCCTTACGGGTGATCTTGTTTAGCGCACGGTAGTCAACACAAAATCGTACCGATCCATCCTTCTTCTGCACCAAAACAACGGGTGATGACCAAGCACTGGCGGAGGGACGTATGACGTTTCTTTTCAGCATATCGGCGACGTTCTCCTCGATGATTTTGCGTTCGGCCAAAGAGACTCGGTAGGGACGACGGCGTACAATAGTCTGGCCATCGGTGTCGATACGATGGAAGGCAACTGAAGTCTGCCCGAGTGACGAAGTATCCATATCGAAGGAGGCCTGGTGCTTCGTAAGCAATTTTAGCAACGCTTCATGTTGAGCAGCAGTAAGGTCAGGGCTTATCACGGAAGTAAGGGCAGATGAAGCAGATTTGTCCGGTTGAGGAAGAGCTTGCGAGGCAGCAAGAGGAAGCAGGGAGACTGGTTGGGTATCCACATAACAGGTCCCTGCGGAGCCTTGAGGTAGGAGGATTGTCTCAGTGGTCGCATTTAAAGCGATGATTAACGCAGAGTTTTCGTGGAACCGCACCAGGCAGGAAGCGAAGACAATCCCACGGGCAAGACAGCGACCGTAAGGAGTGATGAACACGTCGCCATTGGTGATGTCCGTAGAAGAGAGACTTATGACTTGCTCGTGGCCGGGAGGCAGTACAGAATCGGCAGCAGTGATAAAACGCAGTCGTGGTTCATCGGTACTCCCGCTGCAATGAACTGTCTCGCTCATATCTACTACACGTTGACGGCAAGAGATTAAAGCGGACGCTGACGAGAAGAAGAAGAAGAAGTCCCACTCGCAGAAGCGAGTGGGACTCGCTTCTGCGTAGCCCCGCTCTGGAACAGCAAATCCTGGCTGTCCGGCGTGCCCGCGACCGGGCCGGTGGGCTAGACCTGCCGGTCCCGACGTGGGACTAGCCGGGTGCGCGACGAGTTCGCGTCCTCGCCGGACCTACAATAAATGTTTCTTCACTCACTCACTCACTCACTCATCGGTACTCCCGCTGCAATGAACTGTCTCGCTCATATCTACTACACGTTGACGGCAAGAGATTAAAGCGGACGCTGACGAGAGAAAGTCCCAACCTAAAATTAGTTCATGAGCGCACGGGAATAAAATCGCGAACGTAATGTGATGACAGATGCCATCAATGAAGACGCGTGCTGTACATTGGGCTGATGGTCGAGTGATTGCTCCTTTAGCCCCAATCAGCGATGATCCAATATAAGGCGTCTTCACTTTCCGCAGACGAGAGCACAGGTCCGCACGCATAACAGATATAGTAGCTCCCGTGTCAATCAGAGCTAACAAAGGCACACCCTCCACAGACACCAATAACATGTTCGAAGGACGTTCAGGAGGACTTGGAGCACTTCGCGGCGATGCAGTTTTCCCTCCAAAAACTGCACTGGTTAGTTTTCCGGTCGCTGGACATGGAGTTGGGAGACAGGCCGAAGTGGCGAAACAGAACGTCGGAGCGGCGATGGAGAGCGGCGTCTCGAGGCACGGGTGTGGAGGGCGGTATTGGAGAAGTCGGCCGGAGATGGAGAACGGCGAACGGGGGGATTATCGTCATAAGTGCGGTAAGCGCGAGGAGGTGGCTCATCGCGTTCAAAGGCCGCGTAACCACGACGTTCGTCTTGCTGGCGGCGTCGGCAAAACCTGGAGATATGTGCTCGAAAGCCGCAGTAGTAGCAGATAGGCCTCGAGGAACGCCAGGCAGAGTAGTAAGGTGGGTTCGGAGCTCGGGTGACTAAAGGAGCCAGGTGATCGTGAACAGGCGCAGGTGGTGTAATTGGAGACGGCGCGGCTGGCATTGCAGCAATCTGGGCGTAAGAAGCCGGTTGTGGGCAAGGAGAAGTGTTGGTATGCTGGGCGTTCTGCAGGGAGGCCAATTCCTCCTTAATAATACCGCGCAGGTCAGTAGAAGCAGGTTGGACGTGAGCGCTGCTGCAAGGGGTTGAGCCATGCGCTTGCAATTCCTCACGAATTATGGCTCGAATGATAGACCGGAGCTCAATACTGTTCGCCAGGGGGTTGTCGGAAATGTCCGGTTGCAAGCGGATGGACTGCAGGGCGTCGAGGCGCTGACACACGGAGACGACGTCCGACACCGTCGATGGGTTTTGAGCGGCGAGTGCGTTGAAGGCAGTAGAGCCGACACCCTTAAGAAGGTGTCGCACACGATCAGGTTCTGGCATGGCACTGTCGACACGGCGGCAAAGCGCGAGGACATCCTCGATGTACGAGGTATACGATTCGCCATAATGCTGGACGCGCTCAGACAGCCTCTTTTTCGCAACTTCCGAACGAACCGTGGGTGTGCCGAAAATCCGCCGTAGCTGCTCCCTGAAAGACGACCAATCACGGAAGTCTCTCTCATGATTCAGGAACCAGGTCTTGGCTACTTGAGAGACGTAAAATGGCACGTTGTTTAACCTCGATGTCTCGTTCCAGTTGTTGTAGTCGCTGACACGATCGTAGTTGTCGAGCCAGTCTTCAACGTCCTCACCAGGCAAGCCAGAGAAGATTTCTGGGTCGCGATACCGGTTGTTGGCAGGGCTGGGAGTGGGGGTGGCTGGCACTGGAACCGAGATGGTGGATGCTGCGGGCTGGTCTTGCGACATGGCGGCCTCTTGGCGTAAGCGGCGTCCCGAACGTAGCTCCAGGAGAGATCTTGAAGTGGATTGAGGTCGAAGGGATCTTAAAGCGCCTCCACCACTTGAAATACCACGGTTGAGACGACGCTTTATTCCAAGAAGGAAAAATGGCGCCGACGCAAAACGAACACGAGCCGATGATTGATGATGACTTTGTACAGATGAAGATGAAGTCCGCATAAATGCTTACAATATATATATATATATATATATATATATATATATATATATATATATATATATATATATGTGTGTGTGCGTGTGTGTGTGTGTGTGTGTGTGTGTGTGTGTGTGTGTGTGTTCATAGTCGACTGTTGTAAATGCACACGTGAAGTTTTGGATAAGGGAGCAAGATAACGCACCAGTTTATACGTGCTCCTCTGATGACTTCAGCACCATGCTGCAAGCATTCAAACGAAGTTTGGAAGAGAGACTTCTTTTTGTCTGCAGTCACATTACTCAGGCGATCAATATCTAAACTGAAAAAAAAAACTTGTCAGTGAATGAAATCACCATCCTAACGGGAGGTCAGCGCACTGCAAACTACATAAAATCGCTCTGAAGTGCTCCTATGAACGCAATTGCGAGGTCTAATGCGTTTCTTTCTCTTATATCAATCACTGTTTCTCCTCGTTCTGACAAATGATGAGTGTGATACTTTCCTAGAGCGATACTTTCTTGTCCTGTCCTGTTGCAGTTGTCCTGCCCTTCTGCGGTTTGCAGTTTGCGTTTCGGTAAAACGTAAACGTGGCACGAGCCTAACGTCGGGACCTGTGCGATGCACAAACATGTAAAGCGCACGAGATGAATACTTACATATAGCATCATAATAAACGCAACTGACGTATCCCTATAACTTACATAGAATTTCAGCTTAGGTTGACAAAGCATTTCAAGCACAGTTGGAGATATATTTCGGCCAGTCCGTGTGATCTGTATAATGGTATGTATGCTTTTGTGCTTTTCGTATAATATCAGAACTCAAACTGACAGAAGAGACAGGCAGCGAAGATTTGTAGACACTCTTGAAACCAACAGCCGAATAAAATCATGCAATGAAGAGAGCAAAACACGCGAACACTGACCATGGGGCCGAACATAACTTGACAGGAGAAGCCCTCCTAGTTATACAACTGATTTGTCATTTTTCAGACACATAACTTTTTTTGTCACAAGAAGGGCTGCTCGCAAGAACACTGACAAAGAAACAGGATGGGTAGAGCCTTCCATAGTTAGAAGCCTGTACCCGTCACGCAATATTTTTATTCGGGCCCGATCGTATTATAATCAGAAGGGTAATGTTTTTAAATAAGGAGTGAAGGAAAAAAAATCTGTTTCTTGTTGCGCTTCAAATAAATGTTAATAAACTACGGTAGAAATGTATTTTATAGAAGCTCCACGGCCGGACAAAGCTACAAAAGTCTCATTCCCCTATATACGCTGCAAGAGACGTATCCTCCGACTCACTTTTAGCGATACTGCACCTTTCGCGTGACGTAGTACACCAGCGGTTTCGCTCAACCAGTAAATCAGTTCAGATCACTTTTGCTCAGCCGGCCAATGAGCGCGCACTGACAGTGATATCTCCCAACGGGAACGTTCGAAAATACATCCACAGGAGGGAGGCCTCTCCCAGAGATCTCCAATCACCCTTGTGTTGCGCTAGCTGGTGGCAAGTTGCGCTTGCCGCTATGGAGATTTGGACGCGCACCCATAGAGCTAAAGTCGAGAAGATATCTCCGCAGGTGAAATGTAAATGATCTCGAACAGTAAGTGAGGAGCCCATTCGAACTATTTAAGGAGGCTTCGGCCACGTGCTGCTGATTCTGCTGCGCCTAAGCTATGCTCGCGCGTTCGCTAGATGAGCCTTCGTTGGAGCTGCAGTTTCATATACAGGCTGCGTATATTCACGTGAAATACTGCAAAAGTTAAATTATTGGCGAAACGGATGATACCGAAATACAGTGCCAGCTCACACTTCAGCTGGGGAGGTACCCTCGGCTGAGACGTTAGTGGGGGGGTTCCAGGCCGATCACTATCTCGGTTGCACTGCGCGTCTCAGCGAAGCAATCTCTTCCTTCCTATCTCTGTCATCTTTCTGTTGCCTATTCTTTTTACTGACGCTACTGCCACCGACGTTCAAGTGTGAGCCATGCGCTAGACAGCTATGGGTTTGTCTGCACACCTGCTGGTCGCCTCTTTGTCAACCAATTTTTCACTCTTTCACGTCTCAGAAGCAGCGTCCTTATATGCGGTACTGAGGTCCGCATATGACGACAATATTATTTCGGCCACATCGAGACAGCAATTTCTGCAAAATATTAGTGAATGACAGAGACTAAACAGGACGCCCTAGTCAGGAAAATTCGACACAAACATAGTAGCAGTAACCGCGAAATTGTTTTTCAGAATTTGTAAGAATTGTAGTTAGGTGATTAAGCGGGCTACACATATTTTGAAGTGGAGGGAAGAGATATATTTAAAGCCGCCTGTGGCAAGTGGCACCTTTTGTCTCTTTAGGTGCAACTATGGAAGAAGTGGAAATTCTCGGCATGGCAAATTGTAATGTTTATATAAATACCCTAAATCATTGTTAGCTTTTCCTTCTAGGAAGCGGTTGCGGCTGCGCAATTGAAGTCGAACAGTGGCGTAGTAATGCTGCATTATCAAGCAAAATAGCCTAACACAACTGCTTTAAAAATTCAACGGAGTACTAGTTGAGGAGGGCCCGAATATCCAGAGGTCAAGGCTTTCGGGAATCTTTTAAGTTGACCAGTAATGTAATTCGTAGCGTACTAGTATGTTGAATGAAATAGGTAGAGATGAAAAGGTGACTCGGCAGGGGTGTACACGAACAAAGACAAAGTTTTCTACAGCGCATAGGTGTAACATGCGGTTTGCTGGGCGGCACTACCTTACGTACAAGCCCACACATTTCCACTGCATCATCTTCGGAATCAGTTCATCTAGGCCTTCTGAGCCGTCTCAGTTTGTGTCGGTATTTTTGCTCTTATTACGCATTGTTACTGCTATAGGAATGGCTGTACGCTAACTTTGTGCTTCTGTTCCTGCCCACACCTAATTTTGACGTCTTGTTTTGTTTTCCTACGTGCTGTAGACACCTCAAATAGTCGCATTTGCGCAGCAAAGGCGGCCAGAAACTCAGATACCACTAACCCCAAACCGACCAGGTTTTCGCCTAAAGAAAAGCTATTTCTAGATTGTCAGGCGCTAACGTATTCACCGAGAATAGTAAAAAAACGCTATCTTCGTTTCACATTACAGCGCCATTCCGACATCCCAAAATGAAGGCTGACGGGTGTTCAATGTATTTTCCCGTTTCGGATGTCCGGGTCTAGTAACCGAAAATGGGAGCCAGTCAAAAAAGAAACAATAATGCACTAACGCTCGCGAGAATGGAAATAGGCCCGCGTTCCAAGACGAAAATGAAACGTCGACGGTGCTGACAGGGCCTGAAAAAAACGCTCCGATCACCGTCCGTCCGTTCCACATGAGGATAATGCATGGGAAGCGGAAGTATTACTTCTGACGGTTCTGCCGCATTCAGTTCAACTTTCGCCTCCTCAGAGCTTCGCGAACAGTTATTTTTGTCTGGTGCATCAGTCCGCCTTCTCTCGTCTTGACTCTTATAAACGCTGTCGCGGCACCAATCTACAAGCATACCCCCACGATGAATTACGATTTCACTCCTCCGCGCCCCTCCGTCCGATCCAATTTAAGATGGGTACTTTCATTTTCAGATTACCGCACGTCAAGCGCCTGTCTTATGGCGCAGCCATGGTTCATTTGCCGCTAGAGGGCATGGAAGCCCTGCGAGGTGAAATTTGAAACATAAACAGCAATACATTGGCGAGAAATGCCTAAGGAAATTGCCTTCATTTCTGCGAAGTTTTGCGTTAACGCAGTAGTTACCTGCAGATTAACGACATGTTGAATTGTACTTTTAATGCATTTTGTTTTCCGATAAAAGATTCGTAAGCCTCGTTTCATGATTTCCTAAAACCTGTCCGAAATAGTGGGTTTTCAAAAAGTACGAATGGTGCACCAACCCAAAAGCTATATGACCTTTGTTACAGATAACTTTTTGACGAAAAATTGTATGTTTGCTCGACCGGATTTCAATGAGTTTGTTTCAAGACTTAGATTTTGTACCAGGGTGAAAACCTGATCATATTCTGTTGTATGTTATCAATCACTTATTGCTTGAACGGTTACAGAGCGTGACGTATGTGTGGGAGCAAAGGACTCGTATGCGAAAATGCGGTTGCGAACTTCGTGCGCCAATACAATGGCTCCTTATGTCTTCGAGATCCGCAACGTCTAATTCATTACAGCTTGCTTACTTAAAAATTATAATGAAAAGACAATCTCAGAATTTCAGCATTGCGCTTCACTTCTAGAATACAGAACTGTACTATGCCTTTACAGTTGTGGTTCTTTTCCTGTATTTTGCCCCGGATTGCCTATTTGAACTAAGGTCTTCCCGAACACAATTTGCATGTCAAATGCCTCACACCTACTGCAGAATTACATACGTGGGGCACTGTGCTGCTGAATCGTAGTTCATTGGATCAATACCCTGCTTGCACAAAAGATCTGCAAGCCCTTACACTCCTAAGAATCTGCACTTACAAGCACCTAAAGTAATCCCCCATAGTCGCATTTATTCGAGAGCCTTTTGTGTGGGTGTCCCCCAATTCACGCCCGCCATGAACTCGAGCGAGAGAAAAGCTAACCATTTTATTCGCAAATTTTCAAGCGATAATAATTAAAGGCGCTAAACTTAGATCGGCTATGCCCTATATTGCCGGCTGGCCTCAGTGTCATTCTGATACCTTGTACTCAGCCCTACCTTCACTACACGTTGAAGAAAAATAAAATATCTCCAATAACTGCCCCATCCCGGGGGACTAATTGGCCTGCCACAACCACTTATACGTTTTGCAAATAAAAAGATCAGGTTGAACTCTTCGTTTTATAGAAGTTACAGCTCAACTGACTAATTGTGAGCCTCACCATTGCAGCTCAATTGAATACGGTTTAGTTTTGACGATTGCATACAACCAAACTATTATTCCCTACAGATACACGAGGAAGTGGACCCATTTGCGCCCTGTTTAGGTGATCTTTTTATCTCCGAGGATGAAGTGTCCATTTTCAAAAATTACTACCTGAAAGACTAATTGTTCCTAAATCTTGACGTTTGCAGCAAGCTCAATGGCCGCTTCCATGGTGATTTGCATTTTGCTTGTAAATTACCTGTCAATGCTGGCAAACTCCTTGAGTACTTAGGCGAACACTGCACAAATATGTAGGAAAACGCAACTATAAACGACCCGAAAAACTTCAACTTCTCAATGCATATTTGCGTGGCGAGCCGAAAAGTAAGACCTGAATAAGAAAAAGCAGATTGTTGGCACCTAAATGGGCATACATGAAAAAATCTACCCAGAAAAAGCATTGAAAAGAAAGCTTCTACATTAGTCAAGTCATGCTTTCGATATTCTAGGTGCCACACAAGACAGGGATGAAAGGCGTGCACCTCTCGGTGCCCACAATCTGTGGGCACCGAGATTGTGGGCACCGTGAAGACAAGTGAAGACAATATCAAATGTCCGATACTTTGTAAGAACATAGTGCTCTCATCTCGTATTGCTGTCTACTGTTCTTGAAAAAAAAAAATCTCCTAAAAGACGGTAATTTGCTTGGTATTTCGGACGCCAGCACACACCTTAGTTGGCACATTGTGCACGATTTTAAGGCTTGCCAAGATGTTGTCTTTGTGGTCTTAAACAAATCCCATTCTCGGAGTTCGTTTCTAAATGATGTTTGAGAATGTAACTTTCAGAATGCGTTCTAACCTTACCAATCAAGAAAACGTATGAAGAAATTTTGATGTAAAGAATGAGTTTTATATTGAAATACATTGCATGCTTGTGATATTTTTCGAAAAACTTTCATTTGGAGTTATATAATCACCTCTCGCATTCATGACAGGGAGAATGCGAATTGTTTGCTTGCCTGTTTTGGTTATTTATTTGTCCGTTCGGTCAATCGGTCGGCTGGTTAGTTAGTTATATGCTCTTAGCACAAAGTATAAACCCCATGCAAGCGATCTTGCACGCGACAGTGACAAGCAACGCGATGGAGATGGCTGTCGCGTTCGCTCGTCGCCTACAAGTCGTACCCCATGCGAGCGATGACTTCGAGCGACGTCGGCGACGTCTCCTCAGTGTTGCCGGTATGAGGGCAGCACTATAGGCGCCGAAACTAGCGTGACGCGTGCTTTATTAACTTAAGTTGATGTATTTTACTGTAAAAAGCAGCATAAATATTTCTGAAAGTCTTGCAGTAGGCTCTTATCCTTTCAAGTATAAAAATTCAATCGTTTGCTCGTTCCGTGCGACAATCGCAAGTACTTGAGTTATGTACATCCAGTTCCGGCTTTGCGTTATTGGCTAGTCGCTCATAGCACTTCTGGGCGACGAGCGACGAATTCTAGATTTGCAGAAGCGAGCGATCGCACGACAAGACCGAGCGACCTGTTCACGCGACGGCCCGATCCGTCGCTCGAAGCCGTCGCTCGTCACTGTCGCGCACAAAATTGCTATCATGGGGTTTAGTCTTAAAAAGATCAGTATGGGCCCAGTAAAGTGGGGTTCAATGTTGTTGTTTGCACGGAAGTGCTTTGAAAGTTAAAATGCCTTACATGTTTACGTAAGTATTGACACGAAGCAAACATGACCAGGATGACCTCTACAGGCTGTATTAACTTTGATAACAAACACACTCCGCAATATAACCAATTAGTGGGGCAGCGTAGAGCACATGAGATAGCAGAATTACAATAAATCGCATGCGTTGCCAGATACGGGTGCTTTATTCTTTTTTTATTTGGCATGCAATAGATAACACCCAACAATTTGCTTATCCATGTATGACACTGCTGAAAAGTGCGCCAGCTTTGAAAACATGCTTCTTCTGTAGCTGAGTAAGAGCATCGTGCAGTTATAGCAGTTCAAGCACAGCCGCATTGAGCAATATCAAAAGAAAACTAAACAATTCAGGCAATATTGACACGTGTGCCCCCCCGTTTCTGTGCAAAATAGTCATGTGCTGCTTTCGCTTTTCGCAATCAGGAGTACTCGGTGCACCTTATTTACGTACATGAAAAACATGTACGGAACACAAGAACAGTACGCTTGCGTGCAAACCTTGTACCACTTGCCGCTGCGGAGAAACCGCTGCCGAAGTTATGAAGCCGATACCCACACACAGTCGCTTTGTGGTCACTCTTGCTTCGTGTTCAGAACGCAGCCTTGCAGAATGTTTTGGTTCTATGGCCTTTGCGTCCAGGAAGCTAAGAGAGCAGACCCGAAACAAAGATGCCAAAAAGCCATAAACGGCACTGGGATCGCAGGCCCACAGCGCAGGAAGGCGGAACGTGCCGTATGGCGTAGCTTACTGTAGCAGACGAACACTGAACTGAGTGAATTTGCTGACCAGAAGGTCTTTTATCTTTTAACTGCTATCCAGTTGTGTTTTCCGGTGCCACAAAGCAATCACGCACAACGCCGTCTTCTCGTACCTCCGTGTACGTTCCTGGGCTTTTGTAAGAGCAGCTTCCTTACTCGTTGGTTTCGGTCGCAGCCAGCGACGGCACGGTGTCGGCGGACGAGTAACGATTGTACGTAACGCTTCTCAGACAATCTGGAAAACAAACAGCTCAGCCGGTTTGGTAAGGACAGGCCTGAAGACATCCCAACAAGCGAAGACTCACTGCAAGAATAGCCTTTTTTTTCCGTCTTCCGCAGTTTCCTGAAGAAGGCAGCACCTCGCATCAAAAGTAGCGGCATGGCTTACACTCTGCACAAGGCTTTCAAGAATAGGCTCTATAACCTATTTGGCCGAGAAACGACAACGCACCACAAAAACGGTGCCCAGTTGCTACCAATACTTTGTTGAACTAATACTAATACGCAGACGCAAATGGAAGGGTCTGTTGAGATGGATGGGATAAAAACCCTACAGGACCACGACTTGATAGATCACAAGCGGCCGGCTGTTGCCACGAAGGCGCTGCCATGATTTTTGATAATACACTGACGTCAAATAAAAAGAAATGCTGCGAAACTTAGATATTCCGCCTGTTTATTGCCAGCATTGACGAAGCACTGCATTTACGTCAACACGTTGCGATTTTGTTAGCGAAGGAAATGCGAGGTCACAATATAACATTGACAACATCTTCAGAAAACAAAAATTAGCACCATAGAAGGCAGCAGTGCATCGAGTGCAGCACTCAGGTTTGGGTGATAGTAATAGAAAAGTAAATACGAGGTGTCGGCAAGAGCATGGTCCTGCTTACGTTTTTGTCTCTGGAGTGCAAATATGCTCCTACGCCAGCCCCGGCAAAATCGAGTGCGAAAGTTTCAAAGCGGCCATAAGAGTTGACTGCCCTCCTGCACAGTCGCGTCTAATAACAGCACACTTTGTCGTAAAACTTCACTCCGTAATAGAGGCTACAGATTCCGCTTGGGTGGTCGACAGTACAAGTCGTAAAAGAAAAGGTAACGGCGTGGTGACAGCCAGAGAGGTTGACGTCAGGAAAAGTATACGCGGGCGCTCGACCAATCGCTCGGGAAGGGTCGATATATATTCTTGACCAGAATACAGCGCGCGTTCTATCACCTATATAGACTTGCTGTATGTGTATTCTTTCATCTGATTTTACGTACTTTTCTTTGACCATACTTCTTGTGTATTTCTGTGGAGTGACTTCACCTTCCCATTTTATAGTGTGTTTATGTGAACCGAGAAATGTTTCCAGGGTTCTTATTCTGATCTCTGTTTCGAGGTGTCTGTATTGCACTTATACGACCAAACCGCTAGGTTAAATGTCTTTTACGAAACTTCGTAATCATGGCCGCCTTTTTTTTTTATTGATATGATATAAGGAGATGTTGGCGCGCAATTTAAGGCGCCGGCTACTCCTTATCTCTTGGGTGGTTCCCTCATACATCATTCAGGGTTCACGGTTACATATCAAATAATCATTTCACACAAGCACCAGGACTTATAAAGCAACCTTTCCACAGAAAGACTATGGCCGCCTTCCTTTTGTGCTGTGCAAGTCTTGTTATTTTATTTTAGTATATATTCAATCTATGGGTTAAGCATGCGCCAGCGTCGCACACAGGCGCAATCATCTCCTACATATCCTGTACAAAGAAAAAAAAGAAATAAAGAAGAAAGGTAGGCACGCACTTAGGCAGTACGCATACAGGGTGCAGCGGCATCGGGATCTAGTTAACTTTTTTTATTTTTTTCCCTGGACTCTGTTCGTGTGGGCTTTTGTGAGAAGCACGACAAGGAGAGAAGAAAGGTGGAGGGGAAATAATTTCTCGCCACGTTGTGCAGTTCGCGGCAGTCGCCAACTGCTGATCCAATTCCGCAAAGTATACAAAACGCAAGCGTAACTTCGTATGAACGTCCGAACACTTGCACTACTGTACAAATGATCACTCCTTCTTCTCGCCCGCAGAGTCAAGCTGTGCGCAGCCCTTCCAACTATGTACGGATATTGCGACTGAAGTGCAGCTAGCCAATGCCAGCCAGTAATGAACTCACGAGCGCGGCTGGATCTGTTATTCCTACTTTCAGCCCACCCTCCTCACACCCCCTCCTGCCGTTAAAAAAGTATGCATAGCAAATCCATTTCTCTGGGAGATTTTTTTTTCTATACGCACAATTGAAGAAACGACTTTGGGTACTCTATTTGAAAGATGCTGCGAGAAAATGAGTTTCAATGTGCACGTCTGTGAAGTAAGGTGTAGTGCGCGTATCAGGTCAGCCAAGTAAGGCAGCTGCAGAAGCAAAGAATCACGAACAGATACGGGCAAAGAAGTAGCAATGCCGAATGAAAACTGAAAAAAAATTTCGCTGCTCTTTGATCCTGGCCTCGTCGTCAACTTGTTATCCTCCCTCATGCTTTGCGTTTTTCTTAAAATTTTCGACAACCCTCCCTTCTTTATGCTCAATATTGCTAGGCTACAGCGACCCCACAACCCAATCAAAGAAGCAAGAGCAGTATTACTATGCCAACGCTCCTGCCGTTTGTTCGTCCCCAGGGTATTTCAGGAAACACGTGCTTTTCATTGCTTTTGCGCTTCAAAGATTTCTAAACTTGGTTTTCTTCTGTGCTCCTAGTATGTTGAATCAGTGTGAAGGCTACTGCAATGTCGCAAGAAATTCAGCCAGTCTCGAGGATCATAAGAAAGTCGGTGCGCCTTTTGTCGGTTGTCAAAGCCTGCTTAGGTCGTGTCACTGAATAAGTGTTCACCCGGGGAAGCATTCCCCTTTCAACGCTTCTTTAATTAATGTAAATAGGGTCACAGTTTTCTGACTAGATGCCGTAGTGTTTCTTTGAATTAGATTCATGAAACTTATTTTACATGAAAACCAGTCAGGTGACAAGAGACTTCTCCATTTGATGCTTATAAATAAGCAGTGTGCGAAGCTATTGGAGCAGCTACAGGAATAAATTCGGGACTGCTTATAACAAATCCAACTGATCAGACCGAAAGGTACAAGTACCATTGCCAGTTGAATTAAATACGAGTGAATACCAGCTTACCTGCAATTTAATACACCTACTGAGCGCGTGTATTATTAACGTCACGGGATACATTGCAAAGTTCCACTAAAGCTAGCCTAGAAAAAGTAGTACTTTATGCCAGAAAAGGAAATTCCAAACTTAATAAACATCATGAAATAAGGTACCAAAACTATGATAAAATGTTTGGAAGGGTCTAATATTAGCGTTTGTTTTGAGATTCCTTCTTGATTTGAACTACTACTTTTTCTTATTGACTCCTAAATTTAATATTTCAATTGGAATTTAATTTTCGGTACCAACTGCGCTCTTTTATGTTTTGACATTACCGAGACAGAAAACTACACAAAGGGCTCACTTTCCAAAACTTTTGTAAGGAAGAGTGGTAGCAGCCATCTCTTTGTTTCCCTAATGCTAGAGGATATGTCTGTTGGTTTTGTTAGGTTGCACAACCCTAAGAACACTTCATTGTTATATTTAGTGTACCTCTGGTATTTTAGGGCAATGTTAACTTCATATACACTCGGTAGGACAAATGATATTAAACTTCGAAAATAGTTCAAATGCATGTGCGTTGAATGGCGCGTTTGCGATATGACGAACAGCCTTTTGTTGTAGGAGTAATAATTTACTGATATTTTCGTTTGACATGGTACCCCACACAAGGAGACAATACAATAAATGAGATGAGAATATTGAATTATAAAGGATCAGCTTAACATTAGATGGTGTCATCTCACGGAGTCTGCAGAGCACGCCGCTAGCTTTGGCTAAACGGCGTGCTTTGTAGACGCCGTGAGACGATACCGGTCCAGTCTACCTGGAGCTCGCGGAGATGTCATAATTAGACAAGGATTAGAGTTAGACCAGCGTTAATGACAAAATTGTGCATCGACAAAAGAAGCTTTCAATACAGCTTTCTATTGCTCAATACGTGCTACATAGACGATGTTTTTCTTTCCAAGCGTGAAAGAAGCTCGCGAATACACGCAAAAGTGCCTCGGGCGGGCAGTCACGCGGCTAGTTTACGTGTTTTCCTGGTCTTCTTTCCCGCTCAGAAAAAAAAAACACTGACTTGCCGTTTGGCGACGCTGTTCTTATCTGTAGGGAGGACATCGAACTCTTCGAGTGCACTCGACGCTGACGCAGGCGCTCTGCTTGTTCCGGACGATTTCTCAATGCAAAGTGCATGTACCATCTCTCTCTCTATCTCTGTCTCTCTCTCTCTCTCTCCTTGCAGAAGGCATTGTGGCCTCGGGACTCAGCGCGTGTGCGGCGATCTGGCAAGCACGTATAGAGACAACGTCTGGAGTGGCAAATCTCGAAAGAATGGCCGGCGGCGAGATTTAGGGGACACGTCGTTTGGCGACGCACAACGTGTCTTCTGGAACGAATAGCTAACGCCGCGTCATGCTGCTGCATCGATCGCATGGCTGCAAGCGGACCCATTCCAGAATGGTTTTATTTCTTTATTTTTATTTTTTCTTCGCTGCTACCCAATATCGAGTGAGTTTATATGCTTGGTTGGGCGCCCACGTGATCTCGGAGGAGCAGACGACAGAATACCGTCGCATTGCTGTGTCGACGAGGTGGGGAAATTGCGGAAATTGATTGTTTTTCTTCCTTTTCTTCTTTTCTTTTTCTCTTTTGGGTGCACAACAAGACGCAGGGGGAACGACGCTACTCGGTTTCCAGTTTACTTCGGCTTCGCGTGGTGAGTTTGTGTCTCGTAAACTGCAACATTGAGAAATTCGAGAGACCGGAAAATGACACTCGGACACTATGCTGTGTAGTGTACCAATATCCAGCGTAGACTTATCACGCCATAGAAAACGCGCTTTGGTGAAATGCCACTCTATTTCTGGAATTTCTGGCACTATTTATTTTTTGCCGTTTTTTTCTAGGCGCCGTGTGCCTGCTGTTTTTGCATCGGTTCTCTTTCAATACCTGTGCCGTGGTTGCTCAGTGGCTATGGTGTTGGGCTGCTGAGCACGAGGTCGCGGGATCGAATCCCGGCCACGGCGGCCGCATTTCGATGGGGGCGAAATGCGAAAACACCCGTTTGCTTAGATTTAGGTGCACGTTAAAGAACCCCAGGTGGTCGAAATTTCCGGAGTCCTCCACTACGGCGTGCCTCATAATCAGAAAGTGGTTTTGGCACGTAAAACCCGAAATATTATTATTAACATAGACGCATTTTCTTTTTTTTTCCATTTGCGCCAGTAGGCGCAATTGACGTCTGTCGGACTCTCCACGTCTGTGCACTTTAGGTACGCCATGTGTTGTCTGCGTTATTGTTTGGAGCATGATAACGCAAAGAATTGATTGCTTTATCATAGTATACATTTTGACATCTGCCAGAGGCAAGCGGTGGTATGCTCTCAGATTACTAGGTTCAAGCTTCAAAGTGTCCTGTGTACGGACGCCAACAACCTTGTATGATCAAGAGTTGCATCTATTTCCTTATATCCATACATGTTAAGCGCACAAATACTTTAGAACACCAGCAAAGACATTTTAGTGACGTTTGTACACAATTTAAAATAGTAAAAAAATAATAAAGCTGAATTTTGTGACTTTGCAGAATGGCAACCCAATTTCGCCCGAGGCTGTTTATCTCTACCAGTGTCAATAAGAGTTTCTAGTGCTTCTAATTAAACCATATTCTTGAAAAGGTTGTCCGTACATCACTGTGTCCCTCGAAACCAAGCCCGCATATAATGCTTGCCGACACTTGTTATTAATCCACACAAAATTTACCTCGCCAAAACACTAGCCATAGTTTGCCTCCCTGCCCCTTTCGCTCTCCCCTAATCCTGACGTTTGCTAAATTTCATCTTGATTCATAATCAAATCATAACATGGCCACTATTCTTGAGAGACTTGACACCTCTTCTGTTTTAGGACCTTTCAGGGAAGCGGAAAAGAGCGTTTGAAGCGTTTCACGTGACGCTGCTAGACGACCTGAAAACGAGTGTTTCGGAACTTTTGTTTAACCCTTGACACACAAACGTCGACATTTTCTTGATGATTGACTCTATTGTCCACGACATTTAGTCAAATTATTTACTTCGTCAGTTAGGTAGTTTCTTCAGAAAATTGTGCAGCCCGCTGTATGACGTTTTCGAGTGCTCCTGTAGTCCCATGAACAGCAACGCTGTGAAAATTTTAGCAATTCTAGGGAGCACAGTGTTTAAATAGAAATGCTAAATCTTTTATATTGCTAAAAATTCATAAAAAATGTTTAAAAATTAAGCACAGATATTGCACTGCAAAAACTAGAAATCTCCCAGTGAAACCTGAGAAGATAAGGACTTTCAGCTATGGAAAGGGATATTGTGTGCATAAGGCTAACAGACCACGAAACGCCACTGTAGAATATAGGGCGAGTGGGTATAGCTAATAATCTAGATTATGATGGGGGAAGTTCAGTCTAACACATGCAATGGTTAAAAGAGGTAGATAGTGTTCCTCCGTCTACACATACACAAACACACAGTCACAAATTATATATATATATATATATATATATATATATATATATATATATATATATATATATATATATATATATATATGTGTGTGTGTGTGTGCGTGTGCGTGTGCGCGTGCGTGTGCGCTTGTGCGTGTGTGCGTGTGCGTGCGTGTGCGCGCGTGTGTGTGTTTGTGTGTGTGTGTGTGTGTGTGTGTGTGTGTCCAGTGCATCAAACATGGCTCACTGACAATGGGCAGAAATAAAGCTGGGTCATTGATGGCACCAACACATGGTGTAAACTTGGTCAGTGTGGTACGAAAAATGAGTGCTGAATGAACTTAGCAATCATTACTAACCACCTGTCTTAAGCATAGCCACTTGTTGGCCGGAAACAATTGCGCGGACACTGAATTACTGTATGGAAATGAATGAGAAACAATGACTGAGAAACAACAAGACTGGAGCAAACACTCAATTTAAGTTTCTTCGGCTTCGTGCGATTTCTGTAAACGAAAACTCTAAAACTGTAGGTTTTATTTTAATTTCGGTTTACTAATATTCTAAAGAACTAGCGTGCAAAAGCCGCTGAAATTTTGGCTAATTCCCTGTCGCGGTTACGTGGTACTATCTTGAAAATAAAAACAACACTTGTTTGCTTAGGATGCTAGGTACGTGTTCAGAGGTGGTGTAAATGGTACCGCAAAGTGAACATGTAGAAAAATTGTAATTTTTCATATGGGTTAATATAAATGGTGGGGTTCCCCTCATAGAACAACCTTTTTGACAACGATCATCACCTGCATGTTTCGAGCCTCTTACAGCAAAGCTGTACATGGCTAGTCGATTCGTCCGTCCATCCGTCCGTACATCTGTCTGTCAGTCTCCTGTCCGCCGAAAACTCTTCCGGCATAACCCCATACACACGCGTGAAAAAAAGAGAGAGAGAGAGAGAGAGAAAGAAAGAGAGGCGTGCGATTAGCCAACACCACATAGATAGCACAAAGCCTGTTTACTCCTATCCATGACGTCACGCTACCTGGCCCGAATTTCCCATGGACAAGGCTGCCGTGATGAAAGCGGTTACGTCAAAATTACTGTTGCCTACTCGGGAGCATCCCCGTTAGATTCTATGGCAGTCGGGCCAGGCAACATGAAGCCATGGATCGGAGCGAAAAGGTGGCGTTAGATTAGCTGCGCCGGTAGTGACGTGGTTGCTCTCCGTCGTAGCCAAGCGTGTGCGGAGCAGTTTCTCTCCGACTCCACATTTGGCGGGCCACGCGTCATACGTACTCCTGAGGAGCAGGAAGCTTTCGATGAGCAACGCCGCAAGCAGAACCGGGAACGAGCTCGTTTAAGCAGTGCCGATGATGCAGCCCGGGCACAAGAACAACCTCGTATAGCCGAGCGGAAGCGGCAACTGCGTACCGAGGATCCGGCAGCCTACCAATCCGTCGTTTATTGAACCTTCGGGATAACCCAGTGATAATAAACCGGGGCTGCACGCTTCATCTTCACTTGTTGGCCATCTGTAAGGAGCGCTTGATCGGTGGCTTCTTCTAGTTCATGTTTTCTAAATTTTCTAACCTACTTATTGAAGCATACGGGCTGAGATGCTCAACAACGCGAGCTTATGTACCTTAGAGTCATGGGACATAACAAGCATGCATATGCAACCTTAAAAACAACATCTACATCGATGTCATTAAAACCGTGAGGTGCTTGATTAAGAATCCTCACTTCTAGTTCAAGAATTACGCGGCCCAGTTGTGATGCCAGGTTTAGTACATTCGTGAAAAATCTGCACAGCACGTGCAAAAGCAACAAATGCACACTTTGCGAACATGCGCTTGTTGAGAAACGAAACAGCTTTTATCAGATCCCCCGGAAGTTAAAGCGGCGAATGAAGATCGCGTATTCTTGGGGTTCCGATAGCTGGAGGACATCGTGCGCAGGGACAGGTAATCTCAGTTATTTGCTCACGCGCGCTTGTTATACTGTCTTTTTCTATTTACAGGTGTGTTGCTCATTTCATATCGTTTTCATGCTGTTTTCTGAACGTATTTATGAACCTAATTGTCATTCATTCACCAATTTCCACGTACTTCCTTGTATCTTCTACTGCTGATGGAGGACAAATTCTATATGCGAAATTGCGGGCGCACTTGCTGAAACACAATCGTATATTTTATCCTGTACACAGTGTGCACAGACATTCCTCGTTTCTCTACTGCTCATCACTTCAAACATCCTACTTCTCGTGAACTTGACTCTCGTTTACGTTTTGTACGTTTTCTTGCCAGTAGAAATAAATGCGGCTAACATCAGAGAGAGCACGATAAAATCTGATAGTATATTACACTGAAGCGAATGGTCGCAAAGGGTCGCAAAGGGGACGTGCAGCATCGTTAAGGAAAGGAATGGTTTAGAATACAGATACAAAGGGAAATGAGTTCTTCCAGCTAGCGCAAAGATTATAACATTACAGAAGTTGTTAGCGCCAAAGCGCTAACGTTTCCCGTAAAAGGAACGTTTGATATTGCTCCGTGTGTACACGCAAATACCAAACTTCTCGCCTACCATGTGCCGCTGACTTTACGTGCGCCCGGGCAGCTAGCTACCGGGCGTCTGATAACGCGTGCGCGATAAGCGCCACCTATGGCGTTACAGGCGTTGCGCCTCAGTGTCGCTAGAGATGCGACCGACGGGAAGCAGCAGACGTTATTCGGCGGCCAATGAAACACCAGACAACGTTAGCGCGACGTCTGCCTCTGAGCCCCCAGCATACACACAGCCGGAATGTCGGTGTCCTCATGCTGCCCGTGCGCGCAGAGCTCATGCTAGCAGCGCAAGGCAGAACGCTGCTTTTGCTCCGCCACCAAGGAGATAGAACATAGCGTTGACGGTGCGTATACATGGCTATGTATTTTTTTTGTGCAGCTGAACGCAATTCCTATCTTTGGAGACTCCAGCACGCGAGCCATGGACGCACCGTCAGCACGACAGCATGACCATGGTGGCGACGCCGATGGTGCGATTATGCCTATGGCGTCAGTATAATTGCTGCCATCAGAAAATCATTTCTGCATGACGACGCACGCGCATTTATCCTACCGTGTTTCTGCTCCGGCTGCTTAAATTGTTCTCGGGTGAAAACGAACATCTCTCCGAAGAATTCGGGATGGATCAGATATTACGTCTTCGATCACTTGGCCTAATGGTCAACACCCCAACGCCCATCAACAGTGCAAATTGCTCAGCTGCTGTATCTGCAAGGCCACGGTGAGCACATGTGGGAAGGCGCATCCTTTGGTGCATGTCTCTTCGAACGGAGGGGGTCACTATAGCCAATGCGCGGCTGCCAAGTGGTCACGGATGTCCTTCGCGTGCTACGTTGCTTAAGCTCGATGAACATGCGGAGGATCAACTCTGTCGTCATCATCCAGGTGGTGGATGCTCATCATAGACACACACGGTCTATTGTGGCTCTATATTCGGCTTTATGGGTTACTCGTTAGGGACTTGAGAGAGGAAAATACAGTTTAGAAGCTTTAGCTAATGCAGTAGTTATCTAAGTAACTCCCTGAATTCTGACCTTAGGGGGGCGTGCACATTTTCATTTAAGTTACCATTTATGCCGCAGGGCAGGCTGATTGAACGAAGAAAAACTAAATTACGGCAGAAGCCATCTCACAATGCATGTCAGCGGTTGTGCGATTAACATTAAAACATTGTAGCAACACTCTTTATTGCTGAAGTCATGTTGTGTAATACGTCTTGTGGTATTTCTGAGACTTACATTGCCTCGGCTACATCCGGCATACATAGTCTCCGATGTCAGCCCCACTCTGCTACGGCACTCGCTTGCCAAGGTCACGCATAAGCATGACGGAGTTACGTCGATTGAACGGCAAAAGCGGCATGAAGACGCCGGCATGAAGGTAATATCGTTATAATGGACTGACGTCAATTTTTATAAAGGTGACACCATGCCAACCATGGCATGAGGACAAAGGGATGATGACGAGCCGGTGACAATAATGGTGTGAGAACTGCATGACTACAACCAGATTGACGAAGCTGGGCTGGAGATGATGACACAACCACGATGGCAGGAAGATGACGGTATGAGAACAGATGCATGACAGCGACCTGTTTGGCGACAGCCCAATGACAGCGGTGTAATCCCCATTGAATGATGATACCATGGCTAAATATAATGACGAAGAAGGAGTGGCGTTGATCGAGTGGTAAGAGTGGTATGGGGACAGGGGGCACGACGATATGGGATGACTTTGGCGAAGTGTTGACGATGGTGAAATGACTGCATGATAACGACAGCATGACGACAATGGTATGATGATGAGTGTCTGAAGACGATGGCGCAACGGCGCCGACATGGAGAGAGTGAGACGACGAAGTTAAAATGAGGACGATCGAACGAGCATGACGTCATCATGACGACGGTATGACAATCAATGCATGACGACGACCATATGATGACGCAGTGACGGCAACGACTGGAGAACAGTGTGAGGGCAATAGGATGATGACTAGCGTATATTCGCGGTAATGCGACAGTGACTGATTCACGAAGATTTTATGATGACGATGAGGGGATGACGATGGCATGGCGGGTAATCAGATTACAAAGCTGAAGTGAATAAAATGAAACGACCATGACGCCCTCATGACAACGGTATGACAATTACTGCATGACGTCTTTGTGAGGACAATGGCGTGAAGACGCCGGCGTGATGAGAGTTGGATGACAAAGTTTGAATGACGACGACGCGATGACCGTGATGGCATCACGACCACAATCGCACATCTGATAACTCAAACTATTATGCAAAATAGAAGTGAGGCGTGCAGACAGGACACAGAGTAGAGAAGTGCATTTGAGAAGTGAATTTTGCATAATGAATCCTTACCAACTTGCTCAGCG
Organism: Dermacentor albipictus; assembly: GCF_038994185.2. NCBI lineage: Eukaryota > Metazoa > Arthropoda > Arachnida > Ixodida > Ixodidae > Dermacentor > Dermacentor albipictus. The sequence continues at coordinate 64,121,534 of NC_091827.1, forward strand.
TTCTGTCGTTCTCCACTTCTCTACTCTTGTGCCCTGTCTGCACGCCTCACTTCTATTTTGCATAATGAATCCTTACCAACTAGCTCAGCTTTCTGTCGTTCCAAACTATTAGACGATTTGGGCCACTGAGTCAACGTAGAAGGTGTGATGACGAATGCATGGCAAGCATCTGGGGACGAAGCTGGAATTGCGGCGATGGCACGACCACGACTGGAGAAATATGGTGGTACAACAATGGAGATTTGACAGTGACTGTTTGACGACGATGCAATGATGACGATAGCTTGGCGACGGCGGTTAAAGCTCACGACATAGTGACGCGAGTTCAATACATATCACTTTGCTTCGACGCCAATACATTAAGGACCGAGAACAAAAAGCATGTTGTTGCTTGACCTGGTCCTCGGCACCTTTTAACAGGCAGTGGTAGAGCGCAAGGAGGTGTGGTAAATATTCAGTAGAGTCAGCACAGTCCCAATACAATGAGTAACAAACATAAAACATATATATATATATATATATATATATATATATATATATATATATATATATATATATATATATATATATATATATATTGAATGCTAGTGATGCGGAATGCATGTACATCACGTACAAAATTCACCTATGGTCAAGGAAGGAACGTCGACGATGGTTTGGCGTTTCTGAAGTGATGACGATGGCATGGCATGACGACAGTCGAATTAGAAAGCTGGAATCAAGACTAGACCACGATGGCCTCACACCGACAATATGAAAACTAATGTATTACGACTGTCTAAGAACTAAAGGGTGACGGCGACAGCATGGCGAGAGTGTGCTTACAAAACGTGTACGACGATTCAACGACAGCAATGGCATCATGGCCACGAGCATTTAACTAGTGGCCCAAACTGTTATTCAAATTGGGCTAATCGGTTGGGTTGGTAGGCGTGACAACGACATCATGACCAAAGTCAGATGGGCAAGCTAGAATGACGACGATGGATCTACCAGGCAAAAGGATAGAAAGTTGGGCGAGTTGATACAGTAGCATGATCTTGGATTGGATTGGTAACATGATCTACCACGCCACATTACGACCATGAGCAAAGCCCTGTGCCCCAAGCTGATAGACAACTTGTGCCACTGGACCAGCGTAAGCGGCTTTCTAGCTAGCTAACTACATAGATAGATGATAGGTAGGCTCGAAGTGCCTCAAATACACAAAGAATGCTAATCGCAGTAATAAAATGATCTGTAACACGCTGACCGAAAGAAACCATTGGTTGTCTTTAGTTCACAGGAGCATAAGTAGTTTATCGCCAAATTCAATTATTCAGAGACTTTCTCATAGAGACAGCCGTGTCCTTGAGCTCACAAATAAATGCGCATCGTGGATTGGGAGCATCAGTGCTGCAGTAATTTTTATAGAAAGAGGCTCTGAATACGCCAGGTTACATCGACGCTTTGAGCGCCCTCAGTGAAGATAGTTGTGTGTGCATAAGCATGTATCTGTATTTAATATTCATTGCGTTACTCGTGTGCCGAGTATTGTATGCGTTAAGAAAGCCTCGTGGTGAAAAAACCTTTTCAGGCTCTATAATCCGGCTCGAATAGCTTTATTCATCATGGTATTTAAGATAAGCTCAGCAATATATTTAAGCAATGTGTGGGACCGGGCTTGTTGGTTATCCATTATAATTAGTATAGTAATATATTTACAACAATTTATTTAAGCAGAGATCGCTCCGATTTAGCGATGAAATATACGGCATCCTAATCACATTAAAATGACGAGAGGTGTGCTGGAATTGGTCTTTATAATTACCAAAAACAGAAATGCAAAGGTTTTAGTCGGGACACACTTTATCGCACGCGCGCGTTAGTTAGTTTGCACGCATGCGCAGTTTTTGTTATCTTTATGTGTTGTTGTGACATTATTGCGCTCAAAGAATGCGCCATAGCCAGCTGCGGAGTTGCCCTGCGAGAATCATCCGAGAGCAATTCTTCATCAGGCAACGGACAGGAAAAAAATATCCAGCTCCTACGAGCCAAAGAAGATTGTTTCTTCTGTAGCAGGAAAATGTAAAATTAGTCGAGGAACGCATAACTCTTAGAAATTTGGAGGGGAAACCACATTGTTCGACTTATTCATGAACTGCGGAATCTTCCTGCGTTCTTGCGCGAGTTACCTTAGGCATTCCAGGAACTTGCCATTGAAAGCGGTATAGCGAAAACCCGACGAGGTGGGGAAGCGCCAGGCACTTTGGGATAGGTGTAGACTTTTAAACGTCGACGGCCTTTCACGCCTCCGCAGCTGCATAGTTCATGGCAGAGAGCCCTGAGTGGTCGCGTTCCCGGTTGTTTCTGTGGAGGATGTTGAGCATAGGTGAAATTCAATACTCTAAAGAAACGCATCATTACGATTTTACAGGCGAATGTTTGTACATAACTTGTGGGACATCATGCAGTTAGAAGCACATTTTATGACCCTAAAGACATTTGAATTTTAGAAAACGGACAAACATTTTAACAAGCTACGAAAAAAAAACGTAATTCCTTGATGCGATAGCTGCGGTGTTTGTTTTTTCCCCGCCGTAGGTAGTGCAAATTTATTTAAGATTTGACGGTGTTATCGTTCATAAAATAATTAATAGAATAAATAGGTAGCAGTTTTAGTGTGCTTCCTTTTGTACGGAATTTTGATTTGTTTATGCCTTAGGAGCTTGACGCGAGAACGAGGAAAGCGTTTTTCGTGTTGCCACGAGAGATTTTTGTTGCTGCTCTGGTCTTTAACTCTTGCAACTAGGCCTATCCTACGCTATGCTTAACGGAACTGCTGCCATTTTCATTGCCTGACATATTGCCTAGAATGACTTGCTGATAAACAGCATAGTCTAGAAAAACTTTACAATTCTTTGCTTACACAACTAGGTTTTCAACGACGAGCCATATCAGTTCACTTGGACAAAATATCTCAAAGCTGCGTTGCTGCATCAAATATGACACGGTAAAAAATTATTGCCTCACAAATTCTCAGCATTGTATTCCTCGTTGTTAACATTACAGTACGCGATGATAAAAAGCAAACAAACAGCATTTTGGTTCTTACCGCGCAGTTTTCCCGTGTACAAATTCATAACATAACTGGAGTTTAGGAACATTTTCATCATTATTTAAGAGCAGCCCTAAACTATGTACGGTCAGGCAGCCGTCGTGCAATTAATATTTAGGAGTAGCACAGATTCTGGTAAACTACGCATTTTAATATTCCAATACATTGGAACAGAATATGGTGTGCCTAATATACAGGGTGAGTTTCTTTTTAGGGCGAAACAGGAGTTTTATGAAAAAGTAATGAGCGTGGGGAACACGACGTGTTCACAGACCCGTTCCTCTCCGAGGCGGACATATTTTTGCAATAATAACGTGAGCTTCAGGAAACTAATTAAAAAGGTAATTAATCAACTGTTTTATTCGTGCTTTGGGTCTAAATATCGCCTTTGAAAGTCGTCACATTTTAATGCACACCCATATATTTTTTTTTCAATTCTCGAAAGTCGCACCTAATTCTATACATTCATCGTCAATTCCAAAGATTATTCGAGACAGTATCGATACTGGGCGCGTCCCGTTACGTGTCAGTGTGCGATTAACTTCGAATGACAACATGCCATGGCAGATCCTAGCCTGACACACAGCCGCGCAATGCTTGCTATACAAAACGTGCCCAATCACTAGCGGCCACAACTAGCCCAGCCGTTCAGTTTCGAAGTTCCTCGCACTTGTCGTCGTGGGGCGTTTCGGTCTGACGCGACAGCATGGCCGCCTTTTTCTGCGCTGTCGCAGCGCTAGATTTTGATACTGCCTGCTGTCACCTTTGGAATTCGTTCAGAAATATCTCGAATTATGTGCGAATCTAAAAATAAAAGAAGCTTGAGGGAATGTTATAATGAGACTACCTTGAGTGAGCGACGTTCACTTCGTTTCCAGCTGAGTGACGTTTCACGTCGTGAATGCAGCTTACGCGCAAGCGCATGGGTGCTGTTCCCCCTACGGTTGCACGTAACCGGCGTTTCCATACTCGGGGTCGGTCGAATCGCGCTCGGCCTGTCGCCGCTTGTGTTCCTGCTACGTCCGTCTCGATTGCGCTCAGCCTCTCGATCGCAAGACGAAGCGCCCACATCCATCGAGAGGGAGAAAGAGAAATAGAAGACAGAAAAGGCAGGGAGGTTAACCAGACGCAAGTCCGGTTTGCTACCCTGCACTGGGAGAAGGGGGTATGGCGATGAAGAGAGAGAGAGAGCAGTGGAAGGTTCGCACCGAGTTCCCAAGAGCTGTCGACTTGAGGTATTTCAAGAGCGCTTTCGTAGACTTCTGTGCCATCGACGCGAACGGCCAGAGTCCAAGGATCTTCACTACGAAAACTGTTCTAGAGTCCAGCTGGTTCAGTGCTGTCTGGAAAGCTTCGCGCTCGGCTTCGTATTGGGGACAGATACATAGCGCACGCGGAGTCCATGATAACTGCCAGAGGAGATGAACTCAGTGTGCCTCTTCCAACGGCTTCTGGATAGCACAAGGCTGGCACACTTCGATTCGTCACGCCATGCTACCTGACCCGACTGCCGTAGAATCTAACCGAGGCGCTCCCGATTAAGCCGCGATGTATTTGGCGTCGCCGCTTTGGCCACGCCAGGCTTGACAATCGAAAATTTGCTCCGTGTAGCATTTAGTAAAGCAAAGTGCACTGGAGGCGTTGGCCACCGCCTATCATCCTCGTCCCCTCCACCTCCAGGCGCCGTACTCCCCCGGCGTTCGCTTCCCCCTGCTAGCTCGGTGGCCTCTGACTTAATCTCACCGATTTTACAAGCGGAGTTTGCACGCTTGCACGTAAAAAGCTACTAAATTTTGTTAACTATCCTTCTCAAGCTCACGTTGTTAACGGAAAAGTATGTCGCGCCTCAGCTATGCATTCCCCTGCAAAAACGCTACGTCTGCTGTGCTTGTAGAATTTTTCTCAAAAAACTGTAGTGTTAAAAAAAGAACACCCTGTATATGAAACACCATGCCGTAAGGGGGTTAACCAGATGCACCTGTTTGGTTGGTAACCTTCCGTTGTGAAAGGAAAACCTTCCGTTGTCTGGAGTAAATGTTTTCGCTAAAATTAGAACAAAACTGAGAGTATTGCACTGATGCTTTTGCTTTTCCTTATTCAGACGCTAAGAGCACACATACGCGAGAATTATAAAATGTGTCCTATGTAAAATTATCTAGTGTTTTAAGATGCTGTCCCAGTGTTTATATTTTCGAAAACGTGTTGTTCACGGTGTGAGTACGGGTGAAATTTTTTGCAAGGCCTGCAACTCTTCTGTAGTAAGACGAACTGCCTGCATGCCGGAGGTTCTCAAATTAATCGTTGTTAAGAAATCAGCCCCGCAAATTCAGCCCGAAATACCCTCGAATGTAAGAAAATAAAAAACTAATGTGATCAGCCACTCGTCATAAGTACCGTTTATTGGCGAATTTATTAGGATAGATTCGGTTACCCAACAGACCATAGAAAGTATCAATATCGATCGACAATATTAAGAGACCTGCATTGTAATATAAACATGCCTGATTCCGTACATATCTGTCGCGTTTGTTGCGCACCTTACAGGTACGTTTCATTAACAAATGGACTGACTCGAGTCATTCTCATGTGTAATACGCAACGAAAAGGTCTAACAAATAAATTTATATGGCAAATGTCTCGCAGCTCGCAGTACTCGTAGGATTCTAAAATTCTCACCCCTTTATTATTTAACGGCTCTATCTGACAAAAAAAAACACACTCCGCATCAGGGAACTTACTTCAAGGGTTTATTCGGGAATATTGAAAATAGGGAAATAACAATACCATAATATAGCAACAAGACTAACAAATAGGAAGATAACACATTCGCGCATACATTTATGTATGCGGCTAACCGACCGTGTATATTGTAATAACTTCATTCTTAGTGAATAAAATTGCAAGAACTGTGGTAAACTCGATCGGAAGGAGGAAAGAGGAAGTATGTGTGTAGTTTTTTCTTTTTCGGCATCATATCCAGTTCCGCTATTTTGCTCTCTAAGCACGATTGCATGATAGCGCGATTTATCAAGACCCTTCACATAAATCGGCCCAAATGCAGCCGTTTATGTTCCTCTGAAAATTTCGATCAGTATATTTTTTATCGCTGTGTATGTGATAAGTAAAGGCTTTCCCAGGTATGAAGACGCGCCTCCTCTCGTGTGCCGGTTCTTGAAAGATATACCGAGAAAGAGAATTTATTTTACAATAGCGGGCATAGCTTGGCTAATGACTATGCGGCCTAAACAGTTACTCTGCCCTGGTGAAAGGACAGTGATGGGAGAGAGTATTGAATGCGAACGCACCCACCTTCTTAAAGCGTTGTGCTCAATGCGTTTCATAAGACTTCTCTTAAAATCAGGAATCTAATGCCGCATGTGTACTTTTCTCCCTCACAACTAGATGACGTCATTGATATTGCGAAAGCACGGCAAAATGGTGTAGGCCTAACGTTGTTTTGTGCGCCTGCAATACCTGCAGCACTAAAATCACCAGAGCTATTGATTAAAGCATCCAAGCGGTCCTATTAACATGACTGATCCAGAGAGCTCAATATAGATTGAAAACCTACCGAGGTAAAAAAAAATTCTATTTGCCTTTTGAATAACCAAAAAAAGAGCCACGTGTGCCCTTACCATTTTATACACATCTTGGGCCATAGGTATTATAAGGCTTACTTTGAGATAAATGGAGAGGCTGATATTAAAGGCGCACTCCGAAAACTATAGCTTCTGAAAATGCTAGGCCTGTTTTAATCTTAGTCGCTTTCGAACGCAATCGTTAACGCAAATTTTGGTTCATTCAAAAATGGCAAAAAACCTTACCAGGAACAAACGGTGACGTCCCCTCATCCCCCATACAATTTGTCCTTTGAAAACCTCCTCTGTATACCAAATTAAAGCGGAAGCAATCTTTTTATTCCCCTCAGAAAACGGGATTTGGAGTTCCAGTTTTCTATGATGCGGCAAACTTCAAAGAGAGGACGTGGCCTGACTTACTGCTCGCCACGACAGACGCTATTTGTAATTCTCTGCGGGTGGGTAAGATTATTTTCACCAAGAAATCACTTTTGCATTTTCAAGATTAGGTGCAAACTCAAAAGCAGGGCCTTTTCAGTCGGTATTCCTTTGCGCCGGATGCGGCTTAAACCTATGTAGGAACAATACTCCTCAATGTAGAAACGAACTTCTCCTTTGGTTTGGACGTTTGCGTTTCGCAACTAGTTCCAGGCGTCCCAGACGCTGACTAATGTCGCGAATTGTTTGAAAGCCTAGAAGGCCGTTCTAACTTTGACCGCATCGCAATTCTTGCTAAGAAAGTTAGGCTGTTCGCGAGATAAAAACAAGCAGCAAAGCACTCTTTAAGAAATACGAGAATGGCGGATTTGAAAAGTCAGTTTAGGAATGCTGGCGTAGAAGATGTGGGCGATTGTATTGAAGGCGCTCAGCGTCATATACGCATTTTTCAGGGTGCAAGTCACTCCCACCTTGTTCTTGTTTATCGTCAATGGAATTCACTCTGTCCAGATTTCTGTGTTAGCGTAATTTATGGAGAAACACTTTGCTCTAGAGGTGACATTTAGGGGTTTGTCACGCTTCACACGGGGCCATTTGTACTGTTAGGTATCATTGTTGTATTAATGAATTGCAGTTTAACAGCCAAGAAAGGAAATTTTAAAAAAGGAATCAATGTCGTCTGATAGTTGGAGCATTGGGCTGTTTTCTGGAGAGCCATGGTTTTGATATTACCGCGACCCAATTGAGCTTCCTCTTTATTGAATAGAAATGAAACGAGAATAGAAAGGTTATCTTATCAAGACTACCTCCGCAGATGTGACGGAAGGGAGCGGAGAATGGTTCGCATTACAAGAAATCAGACAATAGCAATTTCTTTGACTCTGCAGTCATCAACTGCGACAGCAGCATTCTCCCTGAACGAAGGGGACCACCTTGTTTTTATGCTTGCCTACTATTTTCCCTAATTATTGAGGTCACCGATTGCGGGAGAAAACCTAGAAAGCAGCGGTTATAGGGTTGTTTGTCGGGCAGGAAGGGGGGGAGGGGGGCTTTTAAAAACAACTGCAATGTTTAAAGCGACAATTTCAATATATTAAATACTTGAAGTAAAAGTTCCATCATAGTTGTAAATTCTTTGAACTAGTTCGTTGCATTTTTTGTCATGAGGTACGCAAGCTTTGTGTCGTCGAGGTTCTTTTGCCGAGAATGACGACGAAGAATTACGCGCCATCACAGCACCATCAAAAACAACTTCTATGCGATACACAGGCTGTCATTCTCGCACATGAAATATGTAGACTTATTTCAGTTTTGTTTATTCTGAGAGAGATGGAAGAGGCGACTTTGTGTGTTTCTGCACGCAGGTGGAATGCACGGGATCAAGCTCTATTATTTCGAAGAAAGCTCTACATGCACAAGAATGTGGTAAGTGGACACATCCCCAATTTTAGAGCAAACCTAATTCCTCACGGGGAAATATTTGGTGCTATCATAATCTTTGTAAGCGCGCCTTCATAATGTATAATAATTATGAAGGTGCGTTGCTTTGAACTCGATTGCGAATTTCGGGCTAATTTCCTGACATCACGCTCCGGTTAACATTATGTTAGGAGATCCGGAGACAGAGTGTCATGCATATGAATGAGCCTGAGAGCGTCATCTAAGCCTCACAGACAACGAAAAAGGAATTGGGAAATAAAACTATTTTCTCAGCCAAAAAAAAAGGAACACCTGCTGCGTTCTAGCCGGGGCAGGAAATAGGACAATTTTTTACCGTTGCTCACATGCGCACATCAAATGTAATCACTCAGGACGGATCTGTCGTTCTGTACTTGTACAAAGTTCCCTCGCATACATGATGAGGCGACCGTGACAGAATTAATGAGGCAGTGTCTCTCTGAAGATTGATTAGAATAAAAAGCAGGCACTGAAGAAAGGTGACGCGCGGCTTACTTATGCATGCATGGAAGACAGACGACCCAAGCAAGACCCTAGTTAAAGAAACAACTTTTGGTCTCTAAGAACTCTAAAGAATATCTTAAGGTTATTTCAGCTTCCCAGCGCGGCGAAATAGAGAGATAGTTGCCTTATTGCGCAAACTACTCTTGGAATTTTCATCCGCAGCTTTTCTTTTTATGAGGCGAAATCTATATAAATAGCGAAATGGTTATTCGAACAGAACAAATGAACAGTGTCTGCGACGTCATGTTACAAAGACCGAGAAGGCAAAAAATGCATTTGCCGTCGCTCATTGCTGGCTTGGCCAGTTTGTTTTGTTAAGCGCGAATTTACTTCTGTATGTTACGCACTTAGGATGCCGAACATGATACGCCAGCGACCTATTAGGCCTAAGTGAACGCCACATTGCCCAATATTAGCGCTGACAATAGCAATCATGCAATCTTCAGAAAGAAATGAGAGAAATATGCGGCTAGTGCCTTGCTTGTCTAAAGCCTAGTTTCATATCCTCTAGATTTATCATGGCTGTAGTTCATTGTTACTTGTAACGTATAGCCTTGGTGTTAGCTGTGTACCCTTGCTTTGTTCCCAATTTGTTTAATCCTACTGAGGATTGCGTAACCCGTATTCATCCTGGAACATGCAGTATTCAAAGTACATCCTTATTTTAGCATGGTATAACTTTTTTGCATAATAAATAGTGTTATCTCTGCCCCCTTCGTTCTATACTCCTTTTTTGACTCGGCGAGATATATGAAAAAATGAATGAATAAATGCTTCCCGCGTCACCAGATGAGCATCTATCTAACTGCAAGTATCACACTTAAGAAAGAGCTACATTTAGGGCCACAAATGTGGTTAAGTAGCTACCACGACGTTTTAGCAGCATTACCAGTTACACTCGCTTCATCTCAGCACTTTGTCAACATACTTGTATTGCAACCTCAATGGTATATTAAATGTGCAAGTATTTATTTAGTTGGTTTTCTCTTGCGCAGCATGTGTTAACCATTTATTACTACGGAATCAAATTAAAAGACCCGTAAAAGTTCTGGACACGGCAGAAAACGGACATTTTATTCCATCTCGTGAACCAACTTGTCCTGCAACATTCATTCATTCATTCATTCATTTTGCTATCAGCTCCATTTGGTGGGTGGAAGAGGGTGGAAGAAAAAGAAAACATAAATACTCAAAAACTAAAGTACTCAATACAGAAATAATCTATGAATAACATTTATAGATTTATACACTCAAAGGATAGCCAAGTCACTTCACAGACACGTACAGCGAACAACCTTGATGTGAAGCTATACGACATCCTGAGACACTGCGTTATTGGTACATAATATTTTATTGGTGCATATATACTTGAAGACCAATGAACCCCACGAATATTGCCATGTCTTTTTTTTCTTTAACTTCTTGCGACCTCAAGTTTTCGCATAACATGCTCATATCCGGTATTCACTAAAACATTCCCTATATTAGTTGTGCACCTGTTATGGGAATAAACTTGGTCTACATTTACTTTTATGAATTTATTAAACGGATTAATGAACTTTCTTGATTCTTGAAAACAGCAACTGAGGCGTCGTGGTACCTGAATAAAGGAGTACGCGAAGCGTTAAGCAAACGAACACAAAGGGACACATAAACCTGTGCACTGGAAGGCCTGTGCAGGTTAGGTAAGGATAAGTTAGGTCAGCTTAGGTTTGCTGCGTGGTAAAGCTAAGCACACGCATTCCGCGAAACTTCTCACGCGAAAATTAACCGAAAGTATGCCGGCAGCGTAGCTGGCAGTCCTTCGCGTCTGCGCAGCACTTCAGTTGCTTGTTTCCATTATTATTAGGTTTTAGGATAGTTAACCTGGGCACCTCGGCTTAAGTCAACTTGCATTCTGCACGCGCGTGCCTTCTGTAATAGCGCGCGGAAACAATTCCACCATTAGCTTAGAGTTGCTTACGCGATCACCTGAAACTCATCTTCACAATTCTTCGAAGCACTCAGTCGCATTGCACCCGAACTTGTCTCAGCTACGCGAAAAAGTCGTCTGCCCCTTGAAAAGTGCAGACGACGTTTTCGCGGCGCGAGTTCCTGTCGTCAAATTATGCTACGCAAACAACTCTTCAAGACAAGGTGGCATTCAGAACTTGCTCGCCGTACGAGCGACATATAGGTGCAGGCGTGGATTTTAGTAGGAGCTAAAAAAAAAACCACCCTAGCATTGCGCACAGTCCTGAATACTTGAACAGCTATTTCAGCCACGGAATGGCACAAGGGCCTTTAAACATTTCGGGAGGTGGCCCTTTACGGCTATAAAGAATGGACAAGTGGTGCACTCTCCACACTCGTTATAATGACTCGCGCTTACCAAGCATACATAATTTTATGCGAGAAACTCTTAATTTTTTTTTATCTCCCCGTTCCCAAGCGCTGTGTATAGGGCCCTTACCGCGGAGAGTGCATGAAAATGCACATACTGTTTTCACGAAGCGGCAAATTCAATTACTTAACACGGCCGCAAGCGTGTTTACACAGCATCCGAAAGCATCCTCTCCGGTGCTACGTGAAACCGTATTTTCTGTTCAGTCACGCGCATATCATTTGCTAAAAGACGCTCGAACGAGCTTTGTACGTCGACTTCCGTTTATTTATTTTTTTATGTTTTGTCACGCGTGCAATCTTCTGTGGACTTTCAAGGAAAAGCGGTGAAGATTACTTGTTTTTTGCAGCTTTAGGACGATTAACATTTTAATGTCGGAAGACAAACCGGTAACGTTTTGCGGGACCTAACTGTTGGACACCTGAACCGCGCCTTCCGGAAAGTAACGGTCGCGTTACAACGACGAGGACGAGCGAAATGGGTACGAGCTGGCGCTCGTCCTTGTGTTTCTTCTATTCTTCGTCCCTGTTTGTGGTGCACAATAAGTTTTAAGATGAATTAAAGCAATGCTTGTAAAAGGCATCTCTCCAGAGGTATGGCTTAACTTTTTTTTGTTGTTTTCTTACTCGTTCGCGCGCTTCCAGCAGACGACACCCCATTCGGCCGTCTGCATCCCTCGCACGCATGAAAGCGGCTGCAGTTTGCTGGCGACACCTTTATGGCGCGTTCTGTTGTGGGCATGTGCGACACGTTTGCAAAGGGTAGCCGACCGCGCGTATATTTAGAGCGCCTTTCCCCGGTGCTGTGTCGTTCACTCCCGCTTTGCTAGCGCCGGAGGAGCTTTCGAAAGTTAGAGACGGCACGTAATGCCTGCGTTCATTAGTGAACCTTCTCGGGGCATTCGCGAAAGTGGATGCTTGTAACAATTACAACATGTACTCCAAGTTCTCCGACGGACAGGAAAACACGAAAGCACAGGACAACACAGCAAGGAATCCTTCGCTGGCTAGTGGCTTGTTCGCGGTTAAGAAAAAAACGATCTTTTTTAATTTTGCAAGTCTGCCTAATGGTATACACGAACAGACATCAGCCGGGGGAGAAAATCAACTTTTCCCAATACTAGCCGAGTGAGAATAGTAGGTACGACATCTGGAAGAGAATATTTAATAATCAAACGCAAGCGAGTATATCTATAGCAGAAGTATTAGTTTTTGAAGTATAATTAGGCACAACAGCTCCACTGACTAGTGTAAAAAAAGACTGCGAGCTATATGTGCCGCATTATCAGTTTTAAATACGAGATCAACAACTAATACAAAGAAAAATAAATGAAAAGCCTCCGCACAACACTAGAGCCTTCTTGCTAAAAAAAAAATATCTGATTTATGACTAGTTTTTAAAAACACTAAAAAAATGGTTGTCCAAAGGAAGAAGCGATAACAATTTCTCAAGAAGAAACACTGCTCCTAGCCTTGTGTGCTGTAGGCACATGTAAATGAACCCGTTGCTCAGAATACGTCCAGTGTTTGCCAGGGCATCTCATACTGCTTGCTCTCCGCCTTTTAATAAAGGCTTAGGCTTGACGTAATAGTTCTGCGGAAGACTGCAAGGCGGAGAGGAGTAATTAATAAATAGAAAATGAGGCATTCACCCAAATGTAGCTAAGTGCTACAAAGGAAACCCATACGGGTTCCTCTAAAGAAAAGCTTCGCAGTTGAGGAAAAATTCGTCTTGGTCCGGGACCCGAACCCGGGACCACCGCCTTTTCGGGGCAGCCGCTCTACCATCTGAGCTAACCAGGCGGCTAGCAGATGGCAGGTGAAGTCGAATTTATCAACAACTCCGAAGCGAAGGCAACAGTTTGACGTAATAGTTCTGCGGAAAGTTGCAAGGTGGAGAGGAGCAATTTATGGCCTAATTTTAACGCTTGGTTTCTACGTATTGCGTAATGGGAAACAAGGAAAACGGGTCCCTAAAATGTTAACCACCGGTGCGCCTATTATGGATGACAGTAGATCATTTGTCACTACTCCGGGTGACAGCTATCATAGGCGCACACGGTGAGTTTAAAGTGGGGCTCTCGCTGTGTTTTGGGAAACGGGGTTCTCTAGCTTCACGTGGCCTTTTTTGACCGATTCGCCATATAATGCTAGGCGTTAAAAGAAACTGAGTATTTGGAAGGAGACAGGTTTCACTGCGTGAAGTTTTCCGTTGGAGTTTCTTATCCAAGATAATAATAAATAAATAAATAAATAAATAAATAAATAAATAAATAAATAAATAAATAAATAAATAAATATTCGAGTGAAAGATAGAAAAAGCTTACATCATCTCATCAACATGGCCACTCGTTTAGGTGGGATACGAACAACCTTGCTGCACTCTCCAAATAGTTGGGCTGCAATACAGAGCGAAGGCATAGGTGTACATTACCGCACTCATTACTTGCCATTTCATTTCACTTTCGGAATTCAAATAAATATAGGGAGGTACTATAATAGAATTCCCGCCAAGCAACTTGGCTCAAAAATAAATTTAAATACGCTGATTCATTGGCTATCAGGCATAACATAATAAAATGCCACTGGAAGCTTTGCAGTTGCATTGAATAGAAATTCGTGATATGCAACGGTAATAGAATTCACATAGAATTGTAGCGTCGCACGGAACATGTCATTTTTACCGCTTTCAGTTCCCCATTTAGGCAACCGCGTTTTGGTATGTGAGCAAATTTGGACTTTCTATTTTTGTTTCAGCACGTAGGGTGTTAAACAAATTGCATGTACAGTGTTGGCAACAACATTTTTTTCCTCATAAAGTTGGGTTTGATAGGATTCTTTGTTCACACAAATCATCGGAGAACCAGCGGAGTAGTAGAAAAACTTATAGAAGGCAATGAACACCAGTGTGTAGCAACTTAACGTTTCGGAATATCATTCGGATGAAAAATGAACCAAAATAACACAATTTTCTGTGCACTTCTCTAAACTTCACAACCCTTTCAACAAAGCTGCAAATTTTTGCGATATTGTCCCACAAGTAAATCTTACGCCTATATCATAAAAAAAAACCTGGCCGCATTTAAGAGGATGCCTGGAAGAAGCACATCCCTTATTTTCTTTGGCAAACGGTATTTTAACTTCGAAAGAAATGTTGAATGAGCCGCCGACCACTGACATTTCACGGCCTTGTTACTGCCGATTTTACAGCCACTTCTCCTTCTTCGTGCAAGGGAAATGCAACAGTTTCGTAGTTCAAGAATGAGGTTGCATTGACGCGCCTGTGTAGTCACAGATCGCCGTCAGAGAAGCGTAGGTTAGTTTCGCTGGCAGACTTCGCCGACAGCACATATACGCGTGCTTAAATGCGTCATATCCACTCTTATCGTTTCTTGTGTTGACACTGTAGACAGGAAAAAAATTGTGCATACACAAACACAGATGTGAATGCTGAAATATAGATTGTTTCATCCTCTTTAGACTTGATTTCTGAGCCCAGATGGGTTGATACCTTGTAGACAGACTCGGCAGGTACGCTAGGCCTTACCTTCGGTGGAACCGAATGTTTTCGGCGCGGGAATTTGGCGAATGCTACAATTTTTTTTGTATTTCAGCCTCAAAGCTTTTTGTCTATCACTGTACACAAGGGAAAGTGGAAGCGCACAAATCAGTTCGACATTGTTATGGGTGCGATAATATCTGTCAGCAACGGGTTTTCTAGGGTCCGTTGGAACGAACCCCAGAATAAGTTCAAACGTTTGAATAAGTTCAAACGTACCCCAGAAAACATGTTGCTGACAGATATTATCGACGGTTGCGTACAAATCTGCTGAAAAACAAGGCAGTATCTGCGGTTGCATAATTTCGTTCAAGAATGTAGCTATCTGCACACTGAAAAGGGAAAGGCCAAAAACGAAAGCGATCTTCAGTGTCACATGTGTATGCATAAACCGAGCATTTCACCCACCCTTATTCCAAGCTGCGACACGAAACAGGCATGAACCCGAAAAAATGATTGGATATCCCATAATTGAGAGTAGGTGTAAGCGTGAAATGGCAGCCGGCAAAGCACATTGGTTGAAGATTACATTAACAACAACCTTATACTAGGTGTAGCGTAAGTTCGCAACGGCACGTCCCACCAAATCACACCACGCCACACCACTCCATACTGTACACTAGTCCATATGAACGATGCACAGCAAGGCGACACGAAAGGCAGTGAAAGACGACATAGAGACGGAGCGCACAGCCCAGGAAGAAAACAAAAACCGCTTGAAGCAATACTGTGCTTCACCGTGTGAGGTGACGAAAAACTTGCGCCCCTGGAAGTCGCAGACCACTGGCGTTCAAAAGAGCGTCTCAGCGCCAAAACATGGCAATTAAGTATTTGGTCCATATCGGCCTTGAGAACGTCGCCATTGGAAACGACACATCTTCAGCGTACTAGAAGTTACAGCACGAGTGATATTGTGAATAAACATTAGGAAGAACACGGAAGCAATATTTTTTAAAACTTGATTGGGCAGTAATTAGCGTATGTAATGCGGCCCTGTACTTTAGGGCTGGGGGGCCAGAGACAGCCTTTTCTTAAGTTTTGACTGGTTGTCCGGAGGATCTCGCTTTGTTCTCGCAACTTGCCCAGGTGTTCTCGTTTGAGTGCCCGGACAACGGCTGAGGCTTTTGACTCAAGGTCACAGGAAGGTCACCGTCAGCGGGAGCTAAAAGCATTTCATGCTTAATATAGCGCTATTTAGGAATTTTGAACTTATATAACAGTCTTGTCCGCTCCCGCCTTGATTACGGAGCAATAATTTATAATTATGCAACACCAAGTGCATTAAAAATCCTAGACACCGTCCACCACCTGGGCATCCGTCTCGCGACGGCCGCTTTCAGAACAAGTCCAATCCAGAGCCCCTACGTAGAGTCAAATCAGTGGTCACTTCATCTACAACGGTCATATAGCAGTTTCACATAGTTCCTGAGAGTACAAGCGAACAATGAACATTCTCGTTGTTCAACCACAAACAATATCGCCGCTGCTAGGCTCTTCCATAACCGTCCTGCAATGAGGAAGCCGTTTGCTTTGCGTGTGAGGAACCTAATTGAGGAAATGGGTGTTCCCCTCTTTGAACATTGTCCTATGACTCAAGCGAAACTGTTACCGCCATGACAGTGGCAGATCATAGACTGTGATATGTCGTTTGTAGATGTCGGGAAACATGCGCCAGAGGCACATATTAAAATGCATTTTTTAGAACTCCAGTATAACTACTCTTGCACTGAGTTTTACACGGACGCTTCCAAGTCGGATGCAGGGGTGTCTTACGCAGCCACCGGCCCATCGTTTTCAGAATCTGGCGCGCTGCACCCGGGAACTAGTATATTTACGGCAGAAGCCCATGCACTATTGTCGACAGTGAAGCATATAATGAAATGAAAACTTCGAAAAACAGTCATATATACAGACTCTCTAAGCGTCGTGAAAGCCATGAATTCACTCTCTAAACACAAGAACCCTGTACTTGCTGAGCTCTACTCCGTTCTGTGTAGAGCATACATGTCTAACCAGCATATTATTATGTGCTGGGTACCTGGCCATAGAGATATTGAGGGAAATGTTCTAGCAAACCAAATGGCCAGATCAATTACATCGCAAGCTACTCTCACCCGCCGTGGTTGCTCAGTGGCTATGGTGTTGGGCTGCTGAGCACGAGGTCGCGGGATCGAATCCCGGCCACGGCGGCCGCATTTCGATGGGGGCGAAATGCGAAAACACCCGTGTGCTTAGATTTAGGTGCACGTTAAAGAACCCCAGGTGGTCAAAATTTCCGGAGTCCTCCACTACGGCGTGCCTCATAATCAGAAAGTGGTTTTGGCACGTAAAACCCCAAATATTATTAATTAAGCTACTCTTACCACTGCGGTCCCTGCTACTGATCTGAAGCCTCTCTTGCGAAGAAAACTACGGAACCACTGGCGACACCTGTGGGACGCGGAAACAAATAATAAGCTCCACGTGATAAAACCACAATTAGGATTCTGGCCCTCTGTAGCAAAATCACGCCGAACGGATGTCCTGTTCTGTCGTCTCAGAATAGGACACACGTTCAGCGTGATTTTGCTACAGAGGGCCAGAATCCGTTTGACACCCACGTTTGACACCCATACTTTTCTACTCACCGAAAGTGACCCGCCCACCTGTGGTAGATGCGGGGAGAGGCTTACCGTCCTCCACGCCCTCCTGGAGTGCCGGAAAGCCGAAGCGGAGAGAAAGAAACATTTTCATCTTGCATACCGTTATTACATTCCTCTTCACCCGGCTATGTTTCTTGGCAGAGAACCCCTTTTTAATATCAAGGCAGTCCTCAATTTCTTAAATGATGTTGTCCTAAATGTTATAAGCCCATTACATTCGTCGAGCAGCCTCGCTCCAGAGGATGCCACTAGGATAATTCTGTTGCATAGCACATGCCTCCAGATCCTTGCGTTTTAAGGGCTCTAAGGAGGCCGTAGTGCTCTAGTCAATCTTATAACCTTATATATTTTTACACATCGTATCATTCTCTTTAAATGCATCTTAATGTTCATAGCACACGTCATACGCCATCGCCATAATCTTATTATACAGATTTTACGTACTTTAGAGCGACTACTTTTTAAGGCCTCTTTACAGCCACATCGCCCCAACTTCATGGAACTCATTAAGTATATGGCGAACCCATTACCATGGACATGGCGCTCTTTGGCCATACTTTGCCCTTGCGCCATTAAAAATCAAGCATTCATTCATTTCTATTTGTCATTTCCCGAAACTGCTGTGTTCGTTTTGCCACTTTTTCATTGGTTTAAATACATATCGCATATATTGCGTCAGTCTGCTAGGTCGATGAATCTGGACCTGACCGTTCGTTGCTCCATAAAGGTTATCGATGTTCAACACATCCAAGTATGGCAGTAATCCAGTACTAAAAGCTAACGCTCAAGAGTTGCAATATTACGAAAATATTTGTGTATAGTCAACCACCTTTCAAACATCACTCCCGTTCGCGCCGTAAATAGCATGAAGGAGTTGCCTAAAATGAGCGCACCATGCTTTATTGTCGTAGTAATCGGGTATTGTTGAACTCAGATTGCACAGGCGGAGCTATACAGAGCGGATTGGGCACAGAAAGCGCACATTGTGAAGCATTGCGTTCAAGAACTGAGCTTCGCTTAGGTGTGGGCGAAGACCTCAGGAAATAATGTTGCTCTACCTTCTTTCGAATGGCATCGCTCAATATTTTACATGAATGATTCCTTCTTCTTGTCATCTAATCACAAAGCGTTCATTTCGATATCTGTAATCTACCACAAAAGCATGGATAGTTAGGCTTGACACTTTGAATTTCTATGGGTTACACTAAGTGAAAAAAAGATGGGTTCTCACCCAGACTGCCCATGGCATCCTTAAGTGCACATTAACACCGAAACCTTGTGGCGCCTGTGTACCAGGTGCTAGACAGTTTCTTGTAACTTTCTCACACTTCAGGAAATGATGTATGCCACAAAATCATTGCTTCTTTAAAGATGTTGTCAAATAATGGGACCAATAACAAAGATACTCAGTTTTCAACCCTTCTGAAGTAACGTGAGCATGTGGCCACCATCGCGCGCAGAGCCTTCAGCAAGGCACCGGTCTCACTACTACCCATACGGGTTTCAGCATCAAAAACATCATCGCCATCAGCGATACCTTGGCCAGGTACTCTCCGGGTTGCTGCCTATGAGCGAATTTCTTTTGTTAAGCAAACACAGATCGCTCCAAAGAATCTCTCGAGACGGCGAAAACGCAATCGCGACCCTTTCCTACCTGAGCGTCAGTATATGGCACCTGGAACCTGTTCGAACACTTCAGCGGACAGGAAAGCTGCAATTCCTTTGGAACATTTTCTGTCGTGGCAGGTGTTGTATTCAAATGTATGCGATAAAAAGTGATACTGGTCCCTATTTCTGCAGCTGAAGATCACAACCCAGGGTTTTGGTATTACTGTTCTTCTATAGTGAAACGGCAATGTTCACTTTCTTTAGGCACTATTCACACAGCCATCATATGCTCCATCCGCTCACTGTTATAGCATTGATGTCTGTCGGGAAATACCGTTTCCTCCCTTACTCGCTTCTCTTCAAAACCGGGGTGCTAATGACATTAAGAGTACCGGCCTATGTCGCCGGTCATCCTTTTATTCGGCAAAAACAGGCTCCTTTAAATGACGTCGGTGCCCCGACGGATGGGGATGGTGCAGATATCGGCTTTGTGAATCAAGTGCAACTGTGAAATACCATCGTCATTCTGTCGTGTTAACTCAGTGTTCGTGTTTCATTGATCGTTATGCATTCTTGCAGAATTCTACACTACGTTCTTTGGTTTTATCGAATTTTGCTAGCCATAGGAACCCCTGCAATTAATCACTCTTTGCTTTTGCTTACACGCAACAAAACTCTTTATACTTGATGCAGATCAATTGATATCTGCGTTTTCTTGGATTGATATAAGAGCTCTGCGCGGTGTGCTTGCTCCTACGTTGAAACAAGATCGAGCTTATTGGTTCGCTGTGAATGAGCGAGCTAATAAGCAAAATATAGCAGCAAGACAATATTCAAGAAATCTTTATTTTAAAACCTTTGCATAGCACATATGTTTTCTGTTGGGTAAACTAAGCATACGTAATATCCATTCATGTTTTCAGAAAAAACATATCCCAATAGCGCTCGCGCGCCTCTGCCTCGTCATATGTTAAACACTTCAGTTGCTTGTTTCTGGTTTTAATGTTTTTGGAAATTGTTAACATGATTGTCATAGTGCAGGGACAATTGCATTGTTCAAGAACATTTTTTTTTGGGATTCGCGAAAGGAAGAAATTCTAAAATTCGAACATTGGCACATCAGAATAACGTTCCTTCTGGGGCATCACCTGTTTCTTAACTTGATAGATTTTCGTAGCTCTCTGTTATTTTGTACCGAAACTTATTACGGCTACGCACTGTCACTGCTGCTAGATAAGTTGAGAGCATTTAGTCCCTAGGCGAAGAATTGTATTATCTTTTAAATTCTGCGGTTTTTGTTGCCCGAACAACAATTTCATTATGAGGCACACCATAGTGAGGGACACCGGATTAACTTTGACCACTTGGGATTCGTTAACGTGCACCCAGTGCATAACATATTGGCGTTTTTTATTTCCATTGCACGGACAGGGAAATTCGGCCGCCGTGGCCAGGATTCGATACCACGTCCCCGGTCTTCGACCGCAACGCCATAACCCCTGCGCCAGCACCGGGAGTACAAGGCTAAATTAATAATTCGGCCATCTTAGTATGCACTTATAGGCTCTCGAAGACATGGTGGCGTTTATAACAAGCTTGCTACATGGGTATTTTCGATGCTGTTGCAGATAATAACAGGCGCTCAAATATGTATTAGCTTTCCACGGAAACCTAACTACTTCAGTGGAAGGGGACCTAGTGAGACATATAAGCCCCTAAGCATTTCCCGAAGCGACCTTTTAGAGCTTAAAAAATGGCAGCCTAGCAAACATGTCGGACACGTTCCCATGAATCCTTTATGCCGAGCTCTAATAAACTTTACCAAATATTTTTTTTTCTCCTCGAAACGCCGCATGCATGTCTGAGCACGCGAAGTGCATTATAAGTGTGCATATTTTGCACGAAGCAGTAATGTCGATTATTTAACAATGCCGTAAAGATCTTTATGCAAAACTTAAACGCCTACCTCGCGTGCTGCGTGAAAGCAAATTTTCCGTTCAGTCACGCACATCATTTGCTAAAAGACGCCCACGTGGACTGCGCGCCTCGACATTCTCTACTTTATTCTCCACGCCACAGGCGCCATTCACGGTTAGATTACCGGAAAGCCTGTATGCCTTCTTGCGGCTATGACGATTTAGATTTTTCGTGTTGGAAGACAAAATAGGTAGTATTTTTCACGGTCTCACAAGAAAAAACCTTTACCGCGCATTCTGGAATGTAAAGGCCTCGCTACACCCACGAGGACGTGCGAAACGGGCACAATCAAGCGTTAAGAGGAAGCTTTAGCTCGGTGGTTGCTATCTAGATAAGTGGGAAAGGCTAAATTATTTTTCTCTGCAACTTCAGCTCCAACTTTCATGCGGTTTCTTCTATTTCAAAAAAAAATAAGATCTAGTCAATGTCCGTAGCCAGTTTACTGCTTAGACCGTAAATGATAATTCTTTATTGAAAATCGTACATTTTCTCAAAACACAACTTTCAGGTATAGAAGTCTGTTAGTCGGCAAAAGAAAAAAAATATATCACAATTCTGATAACAGAGCTTATTAGAATATCTAAAGCGGACCAAACTGATACAAAGAGGTTTATGAAGTAAGAATGGCAGAACTATAGTTCTGCCAGCCGTATAAACTTGGAAACATTCGCTACTAACTAAACTAACAAGCATGATATCACGTGCGAGCAAGCCAACACGAACACATGTAACTCGACGACAGTGGAAACTCTCTGTCAAACCACTTGAGTGAGAAAGCGCGGCAAAAGCAGCGAGCAAATTGACCTTCGGGCGACCTCTCGCTTCGATGCGAACAACTGCGAAAACACAGTGCATGGCAGACTCTGACCCCGTCGCAGATCCTTTCAAGATAGCACCCAGGCGGCCGCAGCATACGCAGCCGACGCAGGAATAGGATGCCCCAACCCCTACCTCCATGCCTTTCGCGCGACTCAAGACGGCGCGCTTCTTCCCTGCTTTCCTCCCCTTGTGCGCCCGATGTTGAGCAGCCACCGTCCCCTCATCCTCACACACTTTCACTTGCACATGCAGCCTACGGCAGGCGGCGACGATGTTATCGCCATTGGACTTTACACAAAACATCACGTCGAGAAACGTCATGTCACTCGAGATTTATCGTTCACCACCGGCAGATTAAATTGGTAAAGCAGGTGGAATATGCCTCTGACAACGGAGGAAGCGCGAAAAGCGCGAAATGGAATAGCGTCGGAAAAGTTCGACGGAGGCTAACGAGTGTCGCATGAGCTAAAGATATCGAAGGAGTTGCGAAAGATAAGCTTGCCGGATTGCGCCGCACCACTACCTCTGATGCCACGCAGTTATCTCGTTTTTCGTGTGGCGTTTTCCACTTCGTTAAAAATGCCGGGGTTTCATGTTCCGAAACCGTGATTTTAATATGACGCAAGCGATAGCCAGTGCATCCGAATTAATTTTGACCTCATAGGGGGGGTTCTTTAACGTGCATCCAGTGCACACAGTGCATGGGCGTCGTTGCATTTCACCCCCATAGAAATGCAGCCACCGTGGCAGGGATTCCATTCCGCGCCCACTGGCCCCGAGTGCCGGTTAATTTCAGCGCTCAATATTCTCTTTTGTTTGAGGCACGGACTACAGGAGCCTGCGTTTGATCTTTCGCTGTGCAGGTATCGTATTGCTCAACATTTGTGCCACTTACATTGTGTTTATCTGCAAGTCATGTATGCCGAGCGTGTATGGACAGCAACGGACATCTGCGCGTTCAGTGTCTCTGTGCAGCAAATGAATGTTCCCTTGTTTTCGGAACACTCAGTGGCATACACTCAGTGACTCAACCTGGGGAGAGGTTCATCGAAGAGTGCTAGACACCGAGTGCCTTCTTGGTGCACCTCTTTAATTAATTGGCGTGAAATGCATTCACTGAAAAGCGGCACATACTCAGCACCTTTGCGGCGCAGTCTGCAATCGCCTCGGGTTCCTGACCTTGAGAAACCCTTGCGACGTGGGTTCGGCTCCGCTCATCATCGGATAAATTTAAGGGATCCTTTTCGTCATTGTAGAATGGCACATTTCCAGCGACTAGATATCTACTTGCCTAAGTTGGCGTCTAAGAGCGTCATTGAAGAGTTGCGCACACCTACTGGCACACACCCTGTCGTCCAAGTCGGCACTAAAGAGTTTCTTCGAACAGCGGTAGGTATCCAGTCCCGCATCTACAGGGACCAGTGTCGGCGTGAAAGAGGTTCGTTGAAGTACGGTATACAGGGTGTTCCAGCTAACTCTAGCCGGAATATAAAAATATGCGTGCTGCTCAGTTTTATATGTAGTGTGTAACGATATTTTTTTATTTTTCTTAATCAGATAAATAACCAGTGATTAGTTAACCAACTTCTGAAGCAACGAAGTTAGGCACAAAATTCCGATTAGAAAGTTGTGGAGCGCTTTGTGAAAGGTCCGATTAGACAGTTTCGAACTTTCTATCTATTAAGTGTTAGTGTTCTTCAGCTTGCTGTGGATGCCCGCGAAATACAAAAAAAAATACCACGTGACATACCCGCTTGCGCGCCGCCGTGATTGCAGCGCTCCGAAACTGTCAGCGTACAAAGGAACATGGCATCTCGCGTGGCGTGTTGCTGCTCAATAGGCGACAGGGCAGAGATGAAGGCGGTTGCTGTGCGATTTACGTTAGCGATGTGCTTCCCTCGCGGCGGTTCATGATAGAGATAAGCAGACTCAGCGGCAGCAGACCCGGCTAAATGCTATGTTCGTTTGTACGCGGATCGTTTGGGATCATTGCAATCACGACGCGCAGACAAGCATATCACGTAGTGTTTTTTTTGTGTGTGTGTGGGGGGGTCTTTCGTGGGCATCCGCTGTAAGCTGAGGAACGCTAATACTTAACAGATAGAAAGACGGAAACTGTTTGTTCGGTCGCTTTGCAAAGCACTCTGCAACTTTCTAATTAGAATTTCTTTTCCTAGCTTCGTTGCTTCTAATCTAATTAAGTAAAATCTAATCTACTTAATTAAAATAAAAAATAATAGTGTGACATACTACATAAAAAGTGAGCAACATGCATTTGGTCGCGTAGTCCTAGATTGCATCGGCATATTTTTTAACTCTGGCTAAAGGTCGCTGAAACACCCCGTATATATAGTACGCATTGTCGCATACTCAGTGACGCAGGTGGGTTCGGCGGTTGGTTTAGAACCACGCTACCTCAGCCCCGCGGCCCGATGGGCGACACATCTGACCGCAGAATACCGAGTGACCCAGGTAGGCAATAAAACTGTTAGATGCGAACATACATAGATAAATAGACACAAGCATATATAGGTTTGTGGACAGATATCCCCAGTAAAGTGGGTGAATTATCATGCTAATGCTACCGAATTAAAACACGTGACCCACACGATCATGGATTACACTGTACCCGGCCATTCACTCATTTCTCACGAGTGCCATGTCAGCGATAGACCTGCTTTACTATTGCAGTGTCTGTGGGATCGGCTGACATCATTCCGCGAGAAACCGACAAAGCGGACGCGTTTAACACCACGGTAGGAAACACGGGAACCTTGACTTTTATGCAGGAAGTCTGCGCTTGAAAGCGCACATTTGTCGAAGCGAAGATCTTTGATACCGCGTGTTGGTTCATCGCGTAAATGCTTAGACAGAAAAAGTCAGCCATTGGCATATCCGTAAGTGTTGTACAGACGGCTATCTATACGGCGACCACTCATATGGGTGCTGTCTTGCTCGTACGCTATTCGGCAAAACAGCACGCGCGAACAGCTGCAGCGGCCATCACTGTCGGCGAAGTTCTGGAGGGTTTTCAATGAAAGCATAGCTTCAACACTGAAGATATCAAGCTGCCGGACTGTAAAAAAGCCCGAGCGAGCGAAGCCAACTGGGCATAAGTCCTGCTTCCGTACGATGTACTGACGTTGTTGCAGTCCAAGTCAGGCGAGGAGTCAAATCGCCGTTAAATTGTTTCTTTCGCGGACATGGAAACGAAATCGAAAAGATGAGAAGATCGAAGATGTAGTAAAGAAAAAGCACGCTGAAGTAAGAGGAAATGCAGCTGCCGCTTCAATGCGGACCGACTGAAAGCTGTAGAGTTGTTTCTGGGGACGGAACCAGTGAAGCAACTCACAACCGGACGTTTCGTATAGGCCAAGTGCACACAAAGGCTCTTTCCGCGTTTTAAGAGCTGTATCGCTCGCGAGCTCGTAGAGGCAGAGTGGCTACTTTGACTTGATAAGAGCAACAGAGCGGTGAAAAATATCTCTCAAACACTCGCGCAGGCTTGCTTAGTTTCAGTTTTTTCATAAAGTCCGAAGCGCCCATAATATCTCACGGAATGTCTGAGCGCGCTCTGAATAGTTCACGGGGTCTTTTGCCATCAGAGCAAACGTGAATAACAATATTCTCGAGAAACTGATTAGGTGGTATCGTAGATCAGCTTAAGGTGGTGGTGGTGGTGGGGGTGGTGGTGGTAGTGGTGGTGGTGGCGGTGGTAATGTTGTTCGGGATACGATGGTATGTGTATGAAGTACATATACTCGTAAAGCACCGACATGCAAGATGTTTCATGTATTTAACCCATTAGGCATCATCCATCAGGCATCACAATCGAGGCACGAGGTATCAGCGCCGACACGTCGCAAAACGCGGTGAGCATGGGTGGAGAAGCAGCAATAAAGAGCCATTTTTTCTATCATATTTTATTAGAAGCATCAACACTGGCGTAAACATCCCAAATACTACTTACCACATGGATAACACCACTGCAACGACCATCTGTCGAATCTGATACGCAGTTTTCTGCATTCTGAGTTCTTCTATGACGTTTCGCAGTGTGTACATGCACTTACGCGTCCAAAGATGTCAATCACAGCACCAGCTACTCACACCCCTAGCCAAACAACGAAGGCCCATTCGACCCGTGAATGCTGAAATTGTGTTTGCAAACATTTGCATTCTCCAAAGCGCACCCTTGCACTATACGTATATTTACGCGTTTCGTGCTGAAGCTTCAATTTTCCTTGCAACCATTCCTGCCTCTATTGCTGTTTTCTCCACACTGTGTATATGAATATGTAAAAGAGGTTCAAAGCTTGATTGAGCCTTTCCGGATAAATTACTTGCGACTATATAATAATATTATTCGCTAATATTATTTCCAGCATCAAGATTGCCTGCTACTTATAACGAATAATTCTAGCGCATTTTGTGAAAATGGGCCAAGGTGCTTCATTTGCAGGTGCTGGTTTTCTTCTTTTTTTTCTGTGTCGGCTCTTTCTTTGTGTGTGCGTGTGGTTCTGCTTTAATTTTCCTCAATAAAATAGAGTACGAAAACTGAAATTTGGGGAAGCACTTATTAACTGATACTTTGACTTAAAACGCAAGAAAGGAAAACAAGGACGCAAGAAGGAACAGCAGACAAGACAAGCGTAACCTCAAACAAAATTTGATACTCGAAGTTTATTCTATGAAACGCGACTACTCCTGTCTGGGCTTCCTTCTTGCGTCCTCTTTTGTTTTTTGCGGTTTAAGTCAGGTATGAAAAATAGAGCAGGTTTCGTGGAGGTGTTCGGTGGCCGACGCAACGATGTATCAAGCAAAATTAAATGGGAAATAGAAATCGCACGGCCGTTAGCTCGCCATGGAGTGTGCCTTATTACTGCAACTATTTCGAGAAAGTTAAATCATTTCGTAATTTTTTGAAGTGTTCACAGAAATGCAAGACATTGTTGCGAGTCAACGACTTCCCGTCATCAGTGTCTTCAGTCATCGATTATTTCGCGCTCCGCGGAAACTAAAAATCGAATCCTTTTTTCAGTGCGCCAGTGTTTTTCTCATTTGTGATGTTTTTTCCCAGGATGTGATCCCGTGTGTAACCTATTACACTTTCAGCTATGGTATTGGTATTTGTTCTTTGTTGATCTCCTCTCCCATACCAACCCGGCCCTTAGAATCTGCACCCCACACTTCGTTACTGCTTGGCAATATATCACACGTGGTGCCACTGCTACCGTATTTCTTTTCAATATTGGGCTTGACTAATGCGTCTTCCTGAAAAATGCTGGTGCTGGAGGGATTTTCAAGTTAAAAGCGCTCATTTTCATATGAAAAATACATTGAATCTTACTTGCGCTGCACTTCTGTCGACACTTTTTTGCGCCAGAACTCTGCACTTTCTTCTTTATTTTTATCTCCAATGCATTCCAGCAAGTGACGTAGATTATGTTTAAGGCCAGGAAATGCAGCTTCATTGTCAAACCCTTTCTCTGCCCCTGGCGCATGAAAATTTCCGTTGTCCCTCTCGCCGCTCTTATATATATATATATATACGTGCATGGTGGTGCCTCCTTTAAACGGAGCTATATATAGGAGTAAACATTCCGCTTATCTCTGGGAAATAGATAGGGCAAAATCTTCTTTCTTTACCGTTAAAGCCAAGTTCGGCTCCGCTGAGGAAATGGGAGCCTTGTCGTTAGCAATGCTTGCACGTTTCTCCTACATCTTTGTTTATACCTAATGTCAGGAACGGGAAAGGGCACAGCTCGGCTCGTGACTGTAGGAACGACTATCGTTTAACGTCGCAAAACGCGAAAAGTGCATCTATTTTTTTTCTCACTTTCTCGACTCACGAGCAGACCAACAGGAGCCGTGTGCTCAAGCTATCTTTAAAGACTTTAGAAAACAACAAGTTTTGCATACAAATCAACGTTGTGGACACGGTGCAGCGCTGTTCCTTACATTCGGCACTAAATGTGTGCGAGCGCCCGGAAAATGTTTATGCGCAAAGAACCGCAAGGTTTGCTAGTTGGGTGATTATTTTGCGGATCCATGAACGCAGTTTCGAGCGAATGGCCTTTGGGTGGATAGCTGTCGTTGATGAGAGCGCCAATACACTGCGCTGTGGGGAACAGTGAACAAGCCTGGCCCGTACAATGTTCGGTCAAACAATATATTGAATGTCAGAAATCATTGCAACGTCCGCATTGCATTGTCACTTCCTAGCGACAGTCACAAAATAGGCCGTATGGAGGGGGAAATTGACAAGGAAGTCGGTCGTCTACTTCGTCTTATGTTCGCTCCTAAATGTTGTGTTGGGTTCCCATTTGCTTGGATGAAAAAAAAAAAGAAGTATCGAGAAATTGACTATCAATTGTATCGGCAGGTTTCTTTTAATTTATCGACAATTTTAGGTGCGATACCGATAGTTTTCCATCAAGAGTGCTAATCCTAATCGGGCTCATTTGTAAGGCCAGCGAACATGGTCAGCTTGACCATAACAACAGTGTGGACCTCTCAGAAGCCGGGCTTGCCACACCTCCATGGATAGATAAATACCTTGGTTGAAAGGGAAGCCAAAATCAGCGGACCACTCCATAACTGTCCAGCGCGTGGCCGACAACTGAACGAAGGGTATCATGGAAGCCCCGTCGATTTTACTGGGAAATAGATTTGCTCGAAGGTGCAGTTGATTGGGTCTATGCGTGCGCAGCTAGACATTTAAAGACAAATTTTCTTTGCCTTTTCACCCATCAAATGCTCTTGTAGGATTTATTAAATTCTGCTGCCGCCGCGGCCTGCCTCTTCCATAGTCTCTATGAAGCAACATATAACGAGTAGACGGGTAAGCAGAGCCATCTGTGCTACGTGTAAAAAAATATGCCCACTAGCTGGCTGTGTTCACTACAAAATTGTCTTCTCCCTTCAACAAATGTGCGCCTTTAGTGCATCATTCATGAGCTGGTTCTTGCAAAAATCTTGGTCGTTAATTTAATTGTGGACGTACCTCTAACCAAGCTAAGCTTCTGAAATCATACAGTTTCATTCAGAAAGCAAATGTAGCTAACCTCATTCTATATCTCTCTTGTGGAAAGTGTCCGTTTTCGTATACTTGAAGGTTAGTGCGTGTACTGACTATGTCAGACTCGGAAAAAAGTGCTGCAGCTCTGTTCCTTTGTGCCTTCTTTGAATATTATTGGAGACCACTGTCTCGCGAGTAGTAACAGACTATTTATCATTTGTAAGGCCTTACTACACCTTGCATCGTCCTTTTATTCATACAGCAATTTATTACAGTTATGAAGCCTGCGCCACATATGAATTACCAAGACTTCCAAGAGTGGAATAAATATACAAATCATTCGATCGAGCATAGCCCAACTCCACCGTATATGTACTTTTGAGGCCGTAATTTTTATTTCACAAGGCAAAAGAATATTGACAGTTGAATTTGCACAACATAGAATAATGTAGAATCTATTGAAGCATTCAAACCTGAGTTAGGGCATTCGGCATGGCTCTTCCTTCCAGGTTAAGTGTCGCTGATCGGTCAACAACTCTTCCTCCTACTGCTCACATAAATTCTGCGTGGCGGTGCTTCAAGCCATTCCAAGAGATGTTATTTGAAGCACACTGGAATGAACTCGTTCCCTCTCCCGCTTACTCTGTACGCAGCTGCTGCCTGGAACGCGTCGTCGTCACAGTAGCGGTGGTTACTACAAGTCCCCACCTAACTTGAGCCTCCGGAAGAAAAGAGTGATAAAATAAACAGGTGACCTTGGTTCACCTTTCGATCGTATTAGTGTGCTCGCGAACCTGATGATATTGGGGCTCCACTCTGTCCCTCTCCCTGCTCACGGCAACGGACGCTTGACCACCCCGGCAAATAAAGAAACAATTCATTCAAATGGCCGTGTTTGCGAACGTCGTTGCGAAACCGAAGGGCACGCAAGTACCCATTAGACCGCCAACGACTGCAGCCTGATGTATGCGGCGCCTTGATAGAACAGTGGCTGGGAGTGCCTGACGGCACGTTGACCTCCAAATAAGCCGCTTAAGTTCTGAAAAATTGCGTAAGCTTGCACTGCCCCAACCCCCAGCCAAGTTCTTTTTTTTTTACTTGGCGCTCCCTGAAACGTGCACTTCTGTGCCGGTCCACAGCTTCCCGTCTCGAATTTACGGCAGGGTTCGCCGTAATTTCGCAACAGCGATCGAATGACGTCGCACTCAACGTGAGCAACCGGTATTTGCCAACCGTGGGGGCTTTCTACGGCATTTCTCGTTTTATTTCTGGCCTGCACCGAGCTGAAACCGCGGCGACGTGAAAGAAGAGGACATAATTATAGTTCCTAAATATATCGTATCTTTTAAGGACATTTCGTCATGCCCTACGAAATCAATCGCGCCCGGTATGTTTCCAAGGTCCCTTTGTTTCAAACGAAATGCTAGCCTCTCGCCCGCAAGCACAGTTTTCTGTACAGAATAGAAGTCGGGCCATGTCGCTGCAGGAATTTGGGACGGAAAAATGTAATCGATGGTCTCCCTGCGCTGGTCTTTCTTTGTTTTCGTCAAAACTGTTCAATGGTGCCTTCCCCGCGTATCGACGATCTTTCTGTGCCGCAAATCCTTTTGACGCTCTCGCGGCTTATACGTCGTAACGAAAAATTCGTAACGTGCGTGCAGGCTGGTTCTATGCGTTTATATACGTCATACCTCGGAGGTAAAGAGCGAGGCATGCGCTCCTCGTATTTCAGCGTGAATAATCATTGTAAACTTGGGCAACCCGGTGGTGGAAATCCGAACTAGGAGCGGATGGTTTACGCTCAGCGTAAAGGTTAGGTCTAGGCCAAGCTGCGGCAAAACTGCACGTACTCGCAGATTCGGTGAAGTATAGTATTTTCTAACTTGCCTTATTTCACTGCGTGCACTCTCACGTCGAAAAGTGGCTTGAATGTAACGCGGTTGTACCATGTGATTTTGTAAGGCACATTACAGAAAAGACCTAACAGCTAAATACGTAGATGTAGTACTAAACTCGTACCATAGCGCCAAATGATTGGCAACTTATTAGTAACGGATGAAGTTACCGTAAGGTTCGTTAAGATAATGGAGAGCATAAACACACTTTGTCAATAAAGCCGACTTAACAAAAACTAGTACCATGTAGTTACTTAGCTGTATATCATCGAAAGTTACAAAACATGGTCTATATCTAATACGCAAGTGTGCAAAACACGGAAGTCAGGTTACCTAACTCATCACCATACGTCGTCAAGCGTAATCTCAGCCACAAGTAGCAGAGCAGCATCAAGGGATGGTGTAATTTCTTACTTATCGATTCATGTGACCACCATCTAGAGCAACATATTATTGAATTATTCGCAAAGATTTGCTCTCCGCGCCAATACAGAATCTTCTTCTAGGACATTTATCCAACCCAGTGTCTAAAATGCTGTGTTCAAAAAAGAACATTGCGGCTGCTAAGGTGACTTCACAAAAGAAAGAAAGGATAGGTCACAAGAAAAGCGCTCCAGCATTCTGACAAGAGAGAAAGAGTTGGTGTAATATTAACAATGATGGGGAGGGAGCCCTTAACGTTTTCCGGGACGGAGCCCTTAATTTTAAGAACCAGGATAAAAGGCAATCAAAGTGTGGAGTTCTTGAATACGTTCTTTTTTTTCCTTCTGGAGCTTCCTTAAACTACCCCAAATCCTCAACATACCAGTTATTCCATTTAGCCTGGAAACAAAGAAAAGGCTGGGTGTTTAAACAGGAAGATGAGTATCCAAACATAAGTTGGAGCGATAAATTCACATGGCACCCTCCACTATCATCTCCTATCTCATAAGCCCATACACTGCAGGAAGCGAATAGCACGCTGCCTTTAGTGGCGCGGCCGTTCGCTGTGACTGATACGCCATCGTGTGAGAATAGTGTCGGAAGAAACGATCGGGCAGCTGCAGGTGCACTTGCCCTCAACCCGACGTCCAGCGCCTCTCTGTGCCGGCCGCACTCAGTCGAGAGTACTCTAAAAAATTTCCTGGTTGGAAAATTCTTGGTCGGCGTCTGCACGCGCCAATGTCTCACAAAGGTATTCTTGCGATACTGCGATTTTTTTAGCAACACCGGCCTCATTGACCGTTTGTAGTCCTGCTGCGCACCCTGTTCACTTCGCACAGTGCCAACTGTATGCATATTTTCATTTACCGTTTCTCCTTTTCTTGCTCCCCACGGGGGTGATCAAACCGGACACTCCTCTGGTGAGCTTCCCTATCTTTTTTCTCCTAGCTTTCTCTCTCTCTGAACCGTGACCACTGTCCAAGTGTCTGGCCGCTTTTTTTCTTTATCTGAATGCGGCCGCTCTGTGAAGGAAGTCCATGGGAAATTACCGGCAACTAAAGTTCACCGTATAGGCTTCCTGGCAACTAGACGGACAGCAGCATAGCGCAAACTTGCCTGTTCCACCCTCCGCTGTCACTCAAGCCCTTGGTGAGGCTTTGGCAGGCCTGATTTTGGTTTACGAGAATCGACATGAATAAAAGTACTATCTATCTATCTATCTATCTATCTATCTATCTATCTATCTATCTATCTATCTATCTATCTATCTATCTATCTATCTATCTATCTATCTATCTATCTATCTATCTATCTATCTATCTATCTATCTATCTATCTATCTATCTATCTATCTATCTATCTATCTATCTATCTATCTATCTATCTATCTATCTATCTATCTATCTATCTATCTATCTATCTATCTATCTATCTATCTATCTATCTATCTATCTATCTATCTATCTATCTATCTATCTATCTATCTATCTATCTATCTATCTATCTATCTATCTATCTATCTATCTATCTATCTATCTATCTATCTATCTATCTATCTATCTATCTATCTATCTATCTATCTATCTATCTATCTATCTATCTAATCTATCTATCTATCTTGCTGGAATTGCACCGCTGGGTTTGTTATTATGTTTTTTGATGTCAGCCTAGTTGGTGCCCCCCTCCCACATATGCTGCTCTGTCATTACAACAAAGCTGAGTTGTCAACGGGGCCATGCCGCCACTCTTACATGACAATGACAATGACAACAACCTGGCAGGTTGGCGGGCGTATACAGACAGCAGTTGTTCTTATATAGGCTTGCTCGTGGTTGGTTACGCTAAACGCAATGTACCACAAAAAACATCCACCATGACGCACCAAGAAGCATAGAAAACGCACAATGTGAATTTCTGCGTGCGCATTCGACGGGTGTTCTGGCGTCCTCGTCTTTCTTTCAGTTTTGTCTTTCTTTCCTCCCGATATACGTTGTTTTTCGCACAGACCGTCAGCGATCCCTAACCATGTTACTGAACGAGGCAAGCACATCCCGCGCGCCATGCTCTAGCTATTATTCCAGGGCTTGGGAACGACTCTGATGTGTCGTGGGCACGATGACAGGGATGGAGCTTGTTGATTATGTGCATGATTCTTTCGCCCCATCTGAAGCCCCCCCCCCCACCTGCCTGCACACCCTCCTGTTCACCTCCCATGACGCTCGTTACTAGCGGCGTCGTGTGCTGGCCTTGTCTTGTCGACTCGGTCGAAGGTGTTTTGAACCTGGTGTCAGAAACTGGCATGTGGTAGGCATATAGACCAAATTCCTGACACAAGACGATGCAGCTCATTGTGTATTGTTCGGAAAGCTCCGAGAAACGTGTGAGAACCATGTTATTACATTTTCCTTTCAAATTCCTTGCAACTTTCTACAACTAGCGACGTATCTTATACTGACGTGGGTAATAATTAGCAAGGCGTGTGTTTGCCCGAGATGGTTCTAATAATTACAATCAGTGCGTCATTTGCAATATAAGAGACACAAGAAAGGGACAGGCGCCTCTTGCGCGACTTCTTTCCCATTACGGAATGCTTGTTATTGTTCGCAATGTTTCAGAGTACTTGACGGGAATGACAAACTGCCGAGGATATGAGAAAAAAAATATATTTGCATTCCAACCCCCCAAACCTTCCTTGATCAAACGTTTGTTTTTGTTAGATGACAGGGAAATTGGTTCAACCAATGCGAGAAGCCTGCAGAACGCTGCACGAAGAAACAAGCTCGCCAATATGTTTGTATGTGTGTGCGTGTGTGTTTGT
Source organism: Dermacentor albipictus (assembly GCF_038994185.2). NCBI lineage: Eukaryota > Metazoa > Arthropoda > Arachnida > Ixodida > Ixodidae > Dermacentor > Dermacentor albipictus. The sequence continues at coordinate 64,155,753 of NC_091827.1, forward strand.
GTGTGTGTTTTAATTTCTGCCTTCCACCTTAGTATATCTCATCCTGTTAACAATTCCCACTCTATCAACGACCTGCACTCACCTGCTGTCGCTTTGAAGTAGTTTGTACTCAAGGTTTTAGCTCCTTTTTTTTCGGTTTGTTTATTCACAGTGAAGCCTCGCCAAGCACACTTTCACGCATGCTCTAAAAAGTGAGCTAGGAAAACTTTTCGTGATCCTGGAAAACTTCATACTCACGCATTACCGCCTCAGTTAGTCACGTACCTTTATTTTTATTTTTCGGTGCTTTTAAGGTTCCCTTCATATCCGCTTAGGCAATCAAAATATTTGTCGCCAGTGTATGTTTAGCTACTCTTCTACGAACGCTAACTCTTGGGAATTTATGCGGTTTTGCCAATCAAAGGTGTCTAAGAAAACAGGATAAGCTCACTCTCGTCCTACTTCTCTTGCATATGAACTTCTGTGCCGTTCTCCGCATGGACTTCCATATCCCCGCATTAGCATACGACATTCCTATCAGATAGCTGCGCGTACCCGCCGCGATTGCTTAGTGACTGTGGTGTTGGGCTGCTAAGCACGAGGTCGCGGGATCGAATCCCGCGCCCAGCGGCCACATCTCGATGGGCGCGAAATGTGGAAACACCCGTGTACTCCGCTTTACGTTCACGTTAAAGAACCCCAGGTGGTCGAAATTCCCAGAGTCCTCCCCTTCGGCGTTCCTCATAATCTTATCGTGTATTTGGCGTTTAAAACTTCATAATTTAAATAGCTGCGTATTTTCGCCTCTTAAGATTTTTCACCACTGCCCGTCGCGCAAACCCAGCGCTATTCTATTTCCACGCCACCATTCCTCTACTACCTGATCCGTGAATATTACCGAGGTAACTATTATTTCATTAAAGACACACCACATGGAACCTGAAGCGCAGGTAATTTCTTCGCCAATTTCCTGTCGCAAGACGTGGTAACTGGGCGGCTACAACGTTCATCGGCTAGGAACAGGTTGAAAGATTCTATTTGCGGCTGTAGCGAAGGCATTTCTAGTGGAACCTAAATAAAAACACTCTGATTTATGTTCTGGTTTACGAGCACTAGAAGGAAAGAAATAATTTACAGCCCTTGTCTACAGCACCGATGATGTCATCAGTGCTGCTTCAGAACGTTAAATTCGACGTATTGGCCAACAAATCAATCAATTACTTTCGCAGCCTTCCCCTTATTAGCCTTGCGCAGGAACATTCCCTGCTCTGTAGATGAAATCGCTTAGCGCATATGGGACATTGATATGTCCATTACTTCATGCTCGATGCAATAACGCTAGTCAGCTGTGAGGCTGCTATAGTAATGAAACGGTCTGCCATTCTAGCGTGTTCTAACCAAATGAGGTTTTAATTTGTTAATGTATATTGCAACATTTGTGAATGAACTGTTCTTTCATGGTTAACGCTCACCACTTTTGTTTTCTATGGCCGATCAAAACGTCGGGGTTGATGTTTTGCCAAGATACCTGGAAGAACCTTCGACCATGTTGTCTTCACTTTTCAAGAGTCCATTTTTCTACACCCGTTTTTAGTGAAACATAAAGCTAAGATAGTTGTGAAGAAAAAGGCAGCCGCAGGTGGTCTCAACGGCGGGACCTTGATTGTCTCAGGCAAAGCGAGGGCCTAACAAATCCTCGTGTTTCATTCCACTTGCAAACGCAGATCCTATACTCAGACAAATACAAATCTCAGAAAAAGTGCAAATTTCAGCCAATCGTTATACTGTATCTGAAAAAAAGATGCGTTAATACGTCCCCGTGGCCTGGATTCACCGAAAAGTTCTTTCGCTAAAAGTTTGAAGGTAAATCTGCTAAGGTAAGTTTCGCAGCCATTTTCTGATGGCGGTATGTTCTCGGTATCAATCAGCAATGCCATCGACACCACATTCCCGAAATTACGCTTTAGAACACAATTATCGATGAACATGAAATAAATGTGGCCTTGCATCCGCCTCACACATGTAGACAGCATCTTAGTGGCGCCGTATTGTTAGCCCGTAATCCAGAATTTGTTATCATTTTTGTGATTTATTGGCTCCAGGTTGGAGGTCACCTGGTGATTTTCACCACTGGGGTGTTGCAAGGCCACCAGCAACGGAGTCTGCCTGCGGTTAAATGTGTTGGTGGAAAAATTTAACAACAGCGACCGATGACTGACAAACGCTGCGTACTAGCAACAACTTTATAAATTATACCCAAGAGCACGCCATGTGCATGTTTTCATTCACAGTGTTGGGTCAGTAAACACGGCATTCTGCAGGATGATCATATTTGGGTGTGGCTGTCGCATATATCCACATTATTGTCACTCAGCTGGATTATTCGGAGAGGCGGACATTACTTGTACGAGAAATCAGAGTATACATTCAACAAGTTAATAGAAAGATCAGTAACTTTATTAATTATTACTGTACAGTACACGTTGCATTTTACGAATTGTAGCCGATGAGCTCAAATGGCGTATCCACATATAACGAATTTCCAGAATGGCTCCAGTTTTGAGATGCGCGCCATCAAACTCGCCGTAAAGATGCACTGCTGTTCCACTTACTTTTTTAACAAAACGCCTTATCATTCAATAAAGCACAAAAGTAACTGGAACGCCGATGTATTTTTTCTACAGCTTCCAAAATAAAATATCGAAACTGGTGCAAGAAATACATTTCAAGTGGGTCCGTCTTCCAATGTTACCGGCTAGAACTCGTTAATCGCAATATGTACCATAAAGTCAGTACTTAAGAAGTTTATTAATGCACTCTTCGTTATTTAACACAACATATATATGTTTCAATACCTCGTGTTAGCGATGTCAGCCTCTTCGAATAATACAGCCCAAGGACAAGAATCATGCTATCTGCCACAGGCGATCTTAACAATTCCACAAAGCTTAAAAATGATCACCCCGTATACTGCTGGACACGAGGACGGGGGTTTGATTCCCGATAGCAGCTACGGAATCACTATGGGAGTAGAAAGCAAAAATGCCCGTGCACTGTGTCTTCGTATCATTGCATGGTAAGTAAGTCGAAAATCTCCGTATGAAGCCAGATAACTCCTTTCCCAATGCAGGGCGAGAATGCACAGTTTAGGTGCATTGTGTGCGTGGTGGATAGCTGCTATCCGGAGTACAGCGAGCAACTAACTTCTACAAGCCCGTCCGCTTTTGCCGTTACTCATGCGCTATACGTCTATAGAACGGAGGTGTGAAAGCCAGGTCCGAAATCTCTAAGCATTCACTAAACCGGGGACAGCAAGTGCTATGGCAAACCCTCATATATACTCCACCAGTGTTGATGGAAGGTGACTAAGGGGGACCCAGAAACGAAAGGATGCGCCAGTCAGCCATTAATTATGCGTACACGCGCAGCCTTTCCCCCTCCGCTGCCTATGATGGTATTCACGCATTTATTATGCCACGCCAGGCATCGTGCGAATAAATTAAGCGGAACCTCCCTGAATGGGAACTGCTGAAGATATGCGTAGCATTATGTAACAGTCGGCGGGGTGCGGAATGTATATATTAGGCAGTGTAAATATATGCAACTCTCTGCTCGTGCTTCTCACCCATATATAAACAATTTACTCGTACTATACTCGTACTATAACCCCTTTGCACATCGTTACCACTCATCACACATTCCTCACCACGATGACCGCCAGTGTTAGGCTGCTGAGCACGAGGTCGCGGGATCGAATCCCGGCCACGGCGGCCGCATTTCGATGGGGGCGAAATGCGAAAACACCCGTGTGCTTAGATTTAGGTGCACGTTAAAGAACCCCAGGTGGTCAAAATTTCCGGAGTCCTCCACTACGGCGTGTCTGATAATCAGAAAGTGGTTTTGGCACGTAAAACCCCAAATATTATTATTATTATTATTACGATGACCGCCATATATTGGTACGCATATCCTCTACAGTTTAGTTAAGAGACTTCTCTCTTATTTCTGTTTGCCAACATGTACAGACTGCAAAGCTCATCACTTTCTTTCTTGATTCAGAGGCTCATGCGCAGTTCCTCGGCCAATTTCTCAAGAAGGTAGTCGGCCCTCGTAGGTTTGAATGGTTGAAGACAACGATTCGAATAGTCTACATGACGTTTCGTGTGTAGCGCTGTAAATTAGGGGTGGTTTATTAGGCAGACAGCGTTATTGATCTTCATTACGTGCAAAAAGAAAGTATTATACGACAATTTTCTTAGCGAAAATGGCGATGTCAAATGTGGGACCACGTCAACAAGCCAGGTAAGGCAGGTCGTGGCGGAGGCCTCCAGATTATTTTTGATCACCTGGACTTCTTACCTAAATATATGCATGGTAGCCATTTTGAATATCTGCCATATGGAAATGCGGTCGCACTGCTGACTAGAAAACCCGGGACCTCGCATTCACCAGCAGGATATCATAGCCAGTGAGGAACCGTGCGGTGTTTAAAACTACTTCCTTTTATCTCCAATCAAATCTTCGCAGACGCGAAATAAAATTTCCATGATTTCTTTCAAAGTCCGTCTACACTTGCACAAACTGATGCCCGGTCCACATAAACTAAAGCTATTCCAATCTCCTGACGTCAAATTTACGTAACCATTGACGCAAGCATAGTAACCCCCGGCGCTGTTTAAGAAGCCCTATCAAACGCCCTTCTCGCTTATAGGATGTGCCTTTCTTTTGCTTTCAAGGCGAATTTCTTCGTCTATATTAAGCAGATTTTCTTATCGAATTAGCTGAGAATTGGCTGAGAAGCACGCTCAAGTGGAGAAAGTTTAGATGGGGGCGAGCCAGCACATTGAAATTAGATAACCGGATGAGGAGGGCGGTGCTGGCGTCGGCGATTGGTCCGGTTCCCCTTTCATAGCTTGCGGTGGCTGGTCAAAAATCGTGGCGGCATGTAACGGAACCAAAAAAAATCGCTAAAACAGACCCTCAGCAAAGTAGAGTTGGCAGAGCGATGTCGCATACGTACCGAAAGGTTTTGATAATGTTATGTTGTCACACAAAATGCTTTAACATAAATAAACACATGCTCTCCGGCAGCTCGGAGTAGCTAGCGCCACAGCGATCGGCAGGCAGCCATCTTGTATTCTTTTCGGAATGGGACAATCTGGCTATTCAGAAAAACTTTCAGTTTTGCTCGGCATAATAATGCGTCTTTAACGCGTACACGTCACTTTGACGCGGTGAGTTTTTGCGGCTTAGTGACGTCGCATGACAGACAAGTAAAATAATAATAATATTTGGGGTTTTACGTGCCAAAACCCCTTTCTGATTATGAGGCACGCCATAGTGGAGGACTCCGGAAATTTTGACCACCTGGGGTTCTTTAACGTGCACCTAAATCTAAGCACACGGGTGTTTTCGCATTTGGCCCCTATCGAAATGCGGCCGCCGTGGCCGGGATTCGATCCCGCGACCTCGTGCGACAAGTAAAATAGGCGCAGCCCTAAAGCTTTGGCTAATATCAATAAGTGAAATGGCACCTTTTATGGTAATGGCGACAGACACGTCGAATAAGAACTTAGTATTTTTTTTTCTTTCACTCAGCCTAATCTTGCATAATCTGTGTGCACATACCATATCATATGGGGCGTTTTCGCGCATTCAATGACGTCGCCTGACAGAAAGGCGCATTGGTTGATGGTTTGAAAAGTTTTCGACCAATTGTGGAGGGCTGATCGCTGAATTGGAATAGCAAACTTGGAATTGCTTTACGTTATAGTGCCCCTGCTATTTTTGTTTCAATAATAACAGCAATAATAATAATCAGTATTAAAATGGTGATACAATTCATGTTAATAGCGCATGAATGTATGCGGGCGGCTTACGTTGATAAATAACTAATGGAAATTCGGCCCTCATTTCCTGGTCTTCACGCTCTGAAATGATGTTAGGAAGAAATGAAGATGAGCAGACGGGCCCGATAATGGCTAAGAGGATTCGAAGATGGAAGTTTGTTTAGTTGCGAGTGCATTAGCGGGAAACAGGAACCTAAAGCGGCTTATAGGGACGATTCTCCGAACACTCTGGGGCAGAAGGAATGCTCTCTGCTTCTGCTTATCGTCCTGAAGTGGTTCGCCTTGTTTTGACTTCGATCGGCTTTCAGCCTCCTTTAGTTAGTTACGCAGTGGTTATGGTAATTCTAGTTATTAGTGGAACTCAGTGTGAATCAGTGGGTGGAGAGATAAAGGTTATATGAGGAAATGCGGAGACGTTTGAGGAAAGGTAGTGTGTACTAGCCTGCTACGCCATTCTGCAAACCGAAAAATTGGAAAAACTGAATGAACACTGATAATGAGGACGGCAAGAAACTACACGCATACGTGAGCACGGAAGTCGCCGGGTAATATATTGCATGAGAAAGTAGATGCAGTTTGGAGGTCGTGTAGGGAAAACTAAAATGAGGGGATAAAACTAATGCGCCTTTTTTAAGGTAACGCACGGCAAGTCGGAATAATTTACCATTGGAACAAAGAGTAAGCACACAAAACTGCTTTTCAGCAATCCTGGACTATAAACTGTAATCGGTTGATTTATTGTGTTTGCGAGGCAATCAAGGTAAGAGTGACAAATGACTGAATACAATAATACAAATTATTGCATGATAACAATTCATAAGTCCAATATATTACTTACTTTGGCTTACTTTATTAGAAACAGCAATTGGACAAGTATTCGAGGATCATCTCAAGCTACTGGTAATAAATTAAAATCATTTAAATGGGGATCACAGAAAGAAGAGTGTGCTAGAACGCTTCAGGCTCCTTCATCATGAGAAGTTTGGCTGGAGTCAGTCGCTGGATTTCCCAAGGTTAGTCTAAGCCCCCAAAATCTGAATGCAAACTAATTAGGCTACCGGAGTTCATGAGCTCTGTGGAGAATTCTGCTTAAGTTGAGCAGATGTCAGGCGTGTTAGTTGTAATAGGAGCTGAAAGCATAAGTAGCCTGACAGCGGCCATTCTTCGTGGCCGGCATACAAGGGACTACACACAGTGAAATTCTGTATACAGGGCCTAAAAGTTAAACTATCCCTAATGTTATTATGTTAAACTATCCGTCAGGCCATTGTATCTGCGCAAATGTTACTTGCACAGGTGGTACACGGGCATTGGCGGACACTATTCTTGTGTATATTAGGGCCCGTAAGTTCAAAAATAACAAATATGCGAAAACTACCTGCTTTAATTTTACGAATATGGCATGGATATTAAAGGTGTCCGAACTATTATGCACCAAGATTTAAAGATATTGAAGTGCCAAATAGCTGTTCTGAACCAAGGAGGTGATGCTCTTTGTCGCTTGCAGGTACTCAGATTACCTTGGCGTTGTGCCTAATTACATAATCAGTCTTAAATACATATTCAACTTCTCAAATGTCATAATTAGGTGAGTGTCAATGAGCAAATTGTACAGCAACATGACAAACTCCCAATAGAGCTTCCTGTTGCTCAGTACGTTCTGCATAAAAGTGTTTTTCCAGGTGTGAGGGAAGCCTGCGAATACACGCAAAGGTGCCTCGCGATTGGCCGCTGCAGGCAATTTTAGCGTATTCGCGGGCTTCTTTCACGCTCAGAAAAAAATTTTTAGTACATACTGAGCAGCACAAATCTGTATCCAGAGTTGCACTACTGTTCTCTAATAAAAACCATTATTCTTACTATAATAATTTAGAACTTGATTATTTAATTAAAACTAGTTACGTGATTCAGCGGAATTAAAAGAAAATGATCTGAGTACATCCAAGGGACGGGAAACAACACTGCCTTGGTTATGTACAGCTAAGTGGCATTTGCAATTTTTTTTTAAATCTTGGTGCATGATAGTTTGGACACCCAGTATATTAGGTAGATGTGTGTGTAACTGTGTATATACTGTCCTTAACACTACGCAAGCGTAGAGTCCGCCAACGAGCCGTCGCGTTGCTTCAGCTTTGTCTTCTTGTCCAAATTGCTTACAGCCCAATTTGATGGCTTTCTGTAGTGTATAATGGCATGCTATAGAGTATTTATTATCTGGTTCCCCGGTTGTGTTACCATTACTTGTTAACAATAAGCCCTTCCCTACCTCCCTCCCCCCCCCTCCCCCCTCATACCTTTGCGTCCGCAAAGCCAATTCTCTAAGCAGCGGCTGGGAAACAAAATCGCACCAGCTGCTCCGAAATTAGACCAGATTTATAGCTGATTCTTCCACAGGTGCCGCCATGTTTATGATCATTGCCAGTTTCTGCGAAATAAGGTCTGATTCGGTGCTAGGTGACAGCCGTCACTTCTATAGGAGCCACCATGTTTGATGAAGCAAAGCTGAGGACCATTCCTTCCATACCTAATGTTTTGAGTTTGGCACGAGTGCCAAGCCCGAGGCATGTGAATAGGTTGCTTTGAGTGCACGCGTAGTGGCCCAATGCCATTCGTTATCGACATCCTAGCCATTGGTGTTCCTATATGAAAGGAGCCCATTTTCCGGCACATGAAATCTGCTCCACCTAGCGGACATCAGTTGAACGTTTTTAATACCAATTGTTCAAGATACCAGCTTTTGGTGTCGTTGACTATTTGCGATCGCGTTGTCATTCGCTCACCCCCTGTTCTGATGTTATCTTAAATACACTGCCCGTTACCGCATCGCTTTACATTTTGTTACCACGGCGAAGGCAAATTCCTGCTGCTGGTAAGTCACTCGAGTTCTTCTGCAGTTATACACCATGGTGACAGACACGTGTTCCCAGCTATGCACGCGCTGTGTTCTTTTCTTGTGATCGTGATCGATGGGACCCTTGTGTTCTCTCATCTGTCTCACCTTATATTTGGCAGCTGACTTGTTAATCTCTTCTTAATGTCATGTCTTGTTAATCTCCTCGACTTTCTTTCCTTACTCTTAATAGCCCTAAGTCTATGCGCATGTGCTGAACTGTGTGTAGTACACGTGCGCATGAAAAGCATTGCTGGGGCTCAACACCACAACCGGCAGTTTTATTCCTGCTATCATCTAAGTCTTCGCCAATTTGAGAAACTTAGAGGTGCACACTGATTCGGCTGGTATATTTCTTTCAGCGCTATCATTTTTTGTCAGTCATTTGCGATTCGTCAATCATTTGTCAGTTCTTTTGTCATATTTTGCTGCGTAAACAACACCTAAGATTTGTAGCACAGCGATACCTTGGGTTACAAATGTGGTTTCATTTGATTATGACTTTCTGCTCGACTGCCTGTTCCTATCAGTGACTCTGGATCAGTTAGCAGATTGTTATTCGTAAGAAAGATTTATGTTCATGTGAGCGCGTTTCATAGGGAGTGCCTCTAAGGAAGACAAATGCTTGCGTCTAACACATGCAGTGCGCCTGTCTTGCGTGCTCTTCAGGTGGAAGCCCCGTGTGAGAGAGCTCCACAGGGATGATGTACTTCTCGGGGGAGCCAGCACCTCCGAGCAAGTGTAGTAGCAAAAGGTAAACAAAATTTATAAGACAGGCCAAAAAGTGCGTAGTAAGAAGCACCAACTAAACAAGGCTACGAGAGGTAATTAATGGCTGCCGAGCAGCTGCGGCGTGAAAGCGCCTACATCTACATCTGCGCAGGATGCTGTCGAGCGAAAAGGAAATTGGAAAGAGCGGAGGGGACGGATGATGTAAGAAGCGCCTTTGAGAGAGGAACGCACGATATCCAAGCACTAGCGATAAGCGGGAAAAGAAATAGAGTGCTCGCTGGGCTCAGAGTGGCGCTACAGAGTTGGCCAGGATGCTATAGCACAGAGCTAGAAAAATGCTTCTACTCGTTACGCTTCACGGCACTGACGACTGACCGTGCCCTTCTTCCCCGCTCCCTCCCCCCCCCCTTACTTTCACCATCGTTTCTTCCCGGATACTCTTTCACATCCAATCTTCTTCTACTCGGGTAGGCACTAATTTACTCTGCAACGGCGCCCGCACACGCTTCTAGCTTTTGCGCGAACTTCTTATTCTTACATCCTTGCTTCAGTACTTGGAGTGGTTCGAGGAAAGCTGGGAAAATTGAGGTGACGACCATGCGTCCTGCAAGAAAACGTTTTTTGTAATTATTTATGATACGTTCACAAAGCAAATCGCCGTGTTTTCACTTTGCGCACCTCCGTAGGCGTTGATTAGGCAAAAGAACGCGCTTTATGGTAATCTCTTCGAATGCTAGAAACAAACATCTAAATTACAACATTCGGAATCTAAGTTTGGGAGCTATGCTCCAGAATATAGTGGCATCAGCCTAAGCTTTGTCCTTAGAGGCTGTAGGCTGTTACGTGGACTTTTGCTGGCATGGGCGTACGCTACGGTTTCCCGTATGTGGAAAGCCCAGTTGCGCACTTTTTCTGGCAGATGACACCTTCGTCATGTCTTTGCAAAGAACGAAAAAAAGCCGACTACCGGCGTCCCTTGCATCTCAATGATGCACTGGCCCACTGCGATATCAGCAGCCATGCACGACAAAAAAGCGCTATAGCAGGTGAGAACAAAGAAAGTCAGGTATAGATACACTTTCGTGCGATCCTCAGTTTTAGGGTTATTTTGTCAAATACGAACGTTCAACACGTACGAAACAAAGCGAAAAACAGTGTTCACATCCCACGCACACTTTTCGAATCTGCGCGAAACCGAGTTCTTATGAAGCGGTTGAATAGTTTCTATAAAACCATGCAACCATCTTGAGCAACGCGTATCGCAGCATAGCGATTACGTTCCTGTGCATCATTTAAGCGAGACAGGGAAAGCACCACAATGCTACCCCCACGCACGTTGGTGCGTGGTCCGTGTAATAAGTGGTCGCGTTGCGCGCGATCACGGATTACACGCACTGTTTCTGTTGATAATTTTCATTGCATGTATTTCAGGTGTTACTGCAGAGTACTAAGTTGAAGCAAACATAGCTAGTGGTTTAGGCTAATACATTTACCATGCAAACAGGACACCAGGAAACGCGGTAGGCAGTTTAGGCTTTAGTGCAGACACCACGATTCTCATGCTGTAAGATCTTCACGTGCAGACATCATGTAATAGCCTCACCTTTGAGTTTATTACTTTCACAATCATATTAATTCGCAGTAATGGCTATACGAATGTAGTATACCAATATCATATGCTGTAGACTACTACAGACGAAGCGAAGCGGTTTAATGGTGCTGTCAGTGCAACGGAAGCACAGAAGGATACCCAGCCTAATTGGTTCATGTGCTAGCGGCCAACAATGACTCGATCCAAATACTGGATACCAAAGGTGGGCTTTCCTCTACACTGTAGTCATTACCTGTAGAACGCAGCTTTCTCGGCCTCTCCTACCACTTTGCAGGGGCTGGCCGGTGGGTTCTATAGACAACTTGGGCTTCTGCTTATGTAAAACTGGGCACGAGCGCAAACTAGGCATGTGCACTTATAGACATCATGGCTAACGTAGCGGGCTCAGACGTAACAAGGGCTCCGTCACAACAAGAAGACAGACAAGGCGTGACCATTTCCACTTGTCTTCTTCTTCGTAATCAGTTCTTTGTTACCGTTTAAATCGGCTCTGATACAAGTTTCTCACTAAATATAGAATTATATCACTATAAAATTATGTCACCTTTCAAATCTCGTGCGCCAAAATTTTTTAAATCCTTCTGCATTTGAGACGGCGTAGTAGATTCACTGCTGCACGGAGTAATTAATATTTCGATGACATATTCACGAAATCCTCTTTAACAGATAGTCAACGTTTTCTTAACGTGTTCCAAAAGCAGCGCGCCTAGCTGTGAAGTTTGCCGAAGTAGGCCCTGTCGCAGCATTGCTACACTTATAGAAAACTCTAGACACCAGTATTACAATTAGGCGTGTGCCACTGAATATGTGAACATTCTTCATAAGTCTACAGAATAGCTGTGCGTCCTTTGGTAGACTACCGAAGAGACAAGCAGAACGAGAGGCAAGAATTGAAGAAGCCTGCGATCAAAATAAATTAGCAAGTCGGCTACATGGAAATAAACAAGTCAGCACAAGAAGCAGCCGAGCCTAGAGAAATATGTGAAGGAAACAAAATCATACAGGAGCAGTTGTTTAGCCAGCAGCGGTGATCTATATAAATGTGAACTAAAGACGTTTCAGGAATCGTGAAGGAAAGCTTCGTCCGTAACACATACACACATATTCGTAGAATCCACCGATTTCTAACGCTGCAGCTTCTCCCCTCTCCACCTTTTTTTCACCTCCTTAATATAATATTACTCGTTACGCTTGGTGTACTCCCTGGCCCAAACCTAGCGAAGCCATCGTACTAATTTGTAGGGTTGATTTGTTGGCACAGACGGATTTCTGACACCGTATTCTGACGATGCAGAATACGTACACTCCATCGTTCTTTTCACTTTCTCTGGCGCAAAAAATCATGCGCTAATACATCGCTTTTTTACTTTGCCTTGCTGGATAAACCTTTGCCTTGCTGGATAAATAAACGAAGAAAAAGCACCTTATGTCACTACCATTGTGTATTGATAGAATGGATATGTGGCGATAGGTTGTACCGCTACCCATAAGCTTCATTGGTGATAAGCGAGGAGGCGAATGGAGAGATATTTGTGATCACGATGGCGGAACCACCCTGCTTGCTGACGAGTAGTTGTTTGTTGACAGCTTGTATCAGGGGACCGCAAGTGTAGAGGCTAGCGATTTGGAGATATGGCTACGAGTAAGGGCGATTACGTTTACAGACATCTATACGGAGCAGTCATGAACTCGCCCGTCTGGTGTTTGAAGAACATATGAATCAGCGAGCAAAAGAGTACGTGAAAGAGAGCACAGATAATGTTTTGTAGTACTGCTATCGTTGTCTTGTGCGAAAGATAGAGTGTTTTATGCTATATGTCATGTGTTAGGCTGCAATGGATAGAACCTAGCAGGCCTGAATGGATAGAACCTAGAGCATCGAAAGTAGTTATTGCGCTATACGCACGACCCATTAGAAGGATTGTTACAGAAATGAAATATTTTGACTGCTTCACAAAAATAATAATAATTATGATTTTCGTAACTCAGTTTTTTTGTCGCTATGCTAGAGGCTTTTTCCCTACAAATCTTTTTTCACAATGCATTCGAGTCGTCAAAACCTAACGCTCGATTTATTCTGTACGTTCTTGAAAAGGACGGCACGTATGTGTAGTTCGTGTCGTTTTGCACAGTCAATAGTTGAAGTATTCTGTAAGAAATTTTTGTGGCGAGAAAGAGATAGAGATTGAAATGAAAAGGGAAAGCTAGGGAGGTTAGCCAAGGACGTGTCTGGTTGGCGACCCTACATTTGAGGAGGGAGAAAGGGCAACAATAGATAAGGCGAGAAAAGAAAAATAATAGTCATTCAGAGTCAGTCGCACAGGAATCTCGACCGTCACAAGCGTTCATACAATCCACTATCTTTAGTGAAGGGCAGAAGGGCTTTTGTGGCCTTTTGTCTGCAAGAATGTATCCGCCATGGTCCAAGGATCATTTTTTTCTGAGAGCGCTCTATTATCTTCGAGGCAGAGGAGGTCGCTGAGTGTCAAAGGATGGGCAGTCAAACAGAAGGTGCTCCAGAGTCTCATCGCCCCCCCCACAACTTGCACGCCGGACTGTTGGCCATCCCCATTTGGAATGAATAGTCATTGGTAAATGCAACGCCCAACTACATGCGACACAGTGAAATTGTTTTGCGACGGGAGAGTCCAGCTGGCAGGCGAAGTCGCGTGTAAGGGCTTAGAGACCGCAACCGTGAGTTGGTGAAATCTGGTGAATTCCATCATAGAAGTGTGACGAAATTTGTGAAAGAGCAACCTTCTTGACCTTACCCCACCAATCGTCACCAAGGGGACATCATCGCGATCCCTCTGTGTATGTCCACAGGTGGAAAAAAGACCGTAAGCATCACATTACTATTCTGGAGAGTGAGCCAATTCCAGTGTATGGCTACGTATTTCCTAAACCTCAGCACCAGACACAGTCCTCTACAGCCCCCAACTCAGTGCCCCTTCCCATGCCCAGCCTGTCTCGCATGACTTTCGACATATTGGGGACACACAAAGCGATTTCGTATTATAAACCACGGCGTCTAATCCGCCCGAGATTTCCTCATCGACCGCCGAAGGAGAATGCATTCGAGCTTCGCGGACGGCGCATCCTTAACGTAATGGCTTCAACGAATATATACAGGCATTTGCTTTTTTGAACGCTCTCGCGGTAATCTACTTTCTCTCTGTGACTTAATTTCGCGATCATCCTTCAAGCGAGTCCACACAAAAGGGGCCATGCGTTTCCCGCGAACAATGCTTCATGTTCCATTTATAGCAGACGTCACACGACGGGCGTGGAAACTAAATACACATCTTCCTGGTGGCGTCAGACTCGTAGCTTCGAATGGCATTGATTCATATCGACTGTTCGCGCCCACTGCGCCTCTTCCCGTCGATGCGAATAATTACCCGCCTTTCTCGAGCGAAAGGCCCGATGCGCAGTTAACTGCTCAGAGCGCGATAAGGCGCGAATAATCGATGAACGCACGCATGGTGATGTGCCGGATATCACGCCTTATAGCACTCGCTGGTCTGGGTTGGAGAACAATCTTTTACGGCGACGCGTCTTTCTTTTTGCTAAGCTGTAGAAGCTGCCTTCTGAGGAAATTAGTTAACCGGTCGAGCTGCTAGAACTACTCAAGTCATGAACGTAATGAATTATAGCTCTTCAGGAAGCCCCAGTATTCAACGGAAGCGTTGTGCCGTTACGCGACTCCAATGACGAAGCGTGATGTGTTGTCAGGTGGGGCAAGCTGATGAGCAATCTGTCTCAGTTGACTTCAAGCTAGTCCAAGTGATAACGGTTTGTCAGAAGTGATAGCCTATTCTTGAGCATCACCGGAAGTGGACACCTCGGTGATTTTTTTATGACACGGCTAACGAGCGAACCGAATTTCCCGCACCCCTGAAATTAGCCAAACAGAAAAAGGCACTCTGACAAGAGTTGCTTATGAGCTGCATTGATGTTAACGCATATTGCTCAAAGAACAATAACGCCTTAAGTAGCTCAGGTAGACATCCGAACAACGGTGACCTATAGGGAGCACCTTGCCACCGGAAAAACAACACAGTAAATAATGGCAGAGATTGCTGAAACAAATTGAAAGGTGTAAATTGAGAAACTATTTATACTATCATGGTTGTTGTTACTTCAGTATTGCGTTTTCAACTTCTCAATTCTGCGCTGCATTAAAGGAAACGATACATTTCTCAACGACACTTTCCTACACGCGCAACAGGACCCTTCTTGGTTGTCTATATGTTTATATTCTTATTGTGCTCATGAGCAAGAAGGACAAAAAGTCTGCAAATTTTGCCAGCAAACACTTGATACGCCACGCTACAGTGGCAGCACGAAGCAATGTATGGCCACAAGTAGAGCCTAATTTGTATGTCTCCCAGACAATATATACTTTAAATTTATGGTAGCGTATTTTTGCGAATCCCCAAAAAACTACCGTTTGTTCATCGGTAAGCATTTTCTGAAGCCGTCTGAACAAACAGACGTAATTATCAAGCTCTAATGCAGAACGGTGCTTATAGATTCTGCAGAAGTGGTGGCGATTCAGATATTTCTGTCCAGTTCGATCAACAGTCCTTGAGGAAATTTTCCACAGACAAAAAAAAAAGCTAACGTGCTCTTCCGAGGTATCAATATACCAACTCAAAAATAACTTTCGGCATGCTTTATGCTGTCACTCGAAAGAACTAATGTTTTGCAGGTCTCCTTAGTTTGTACCAATATCTGTCTCAAATGGTGATTAATTGCAGAAAGTTTCGTGCAATTCAATAGGACAAGCAAGCCGGAAGTAGCTCTTGTTGGATACAGAACATCGGTATATAATTTCAAGTAAATGATTCCATGTAGAGGCACCACTAGCTGTCGCTTAAAACAGACAGCTCTATACAGCTTCCTTTAACATATATAAGAATGTCAGGTACAACTGAAACTCACCTCATATTGCAATATTCCTCCTGTTTGTGCTCTTTGTTTCCACTATTACTATTTCTCTGCTGCTACAGCCATATGGTGGCAGGGCCCTATTTAGGAGGTTAAGTGTTGAATTTGCTTCGTAACCATGACGCTGATGTTCTGTCAAAATAAATTCAAAAATACTATCGACATCGCCCAGGAGAGCAGATGCTGTTTAATTCTTCTGGTTGATTTCGGCAACGACTTTGTTCGTGTAACTGCCAAAGGTTCATAAAAAGCAGAAGTTCATAAACAAAGAAGCGTAGTTGAAATACTGCGCTTTCCAACTCCACTGAGAATCATGGGAGTTAGCATACCGTTTGCAATGAAGGAGGCGACAGCGTCGCAAATATCCCTACGTAGCCCTTTAAAATTTCAGCAACGTTCATAACGCTGCAGATAGGTGACGCTAATATCTCGTTCCCCCGAATACCAAGCGCAGATGCACGCATAATTTTCTGTGCTGCCAGCTTGTCCTGACCAAAAAAAATTTCTCACTAAATTACACGCGCACTCCAAATTCATCCCTCACACAGCCGGAGACATACGTCACGACATTTCCGCGCATAAGGTATTGCCACTTCCCGTTTCGATTCCTCTGCGCCAGTTTCGGGTCCCGCTCCTCTAATTTCTGCCCCTTCCAAGACAGCGCAAACTTGTGGTGGCTGCCTCCTTGCATAATTTTATATGTGAATACCCACTTCGTCACGGCTGGCGTAGGAGCATGGAACGCAATTTCCAAGCACACCGAGCCGTCAGAGGAAGTGACGTGCTGGCACGAATTAAGCCGTCCCTGCTGTCAAGGAACATCCCTACCGGGAAGGCTGGCGCAGAATAAATGAGCACTCGCCGCTGCCGCTTGACTCATCTTGACGAGGTATGTTTTTCTCTTTACCTTTGTATTGTTTGTATAAGTGTGCGTGTGCATGTGTGTGTGTGTGTGTGTGTGTGTGTGTTTGTGTGTGTGTGTGTGTGTGTGTGCGCGTGTGTGTGTGTGTGTGTGTGAGAGAGAGAGAGAGAGAGAGAGGAGGGTTCTTTTTCTGAACAAGAGTTTATCGTAGTAAGGACACTGCGGCGAGCATCTCTATTCAGCTACATGAGCAAACACTCAAGGTCACTTTAAAAGAACTATCGCAACAGTATAATAGTTGCCATCGTTTTAGAAAGTACTGAGATCGCACATAAATGCCGTAACCATCAACGAGAGCCAGAACCGCTCTCTTTCCCCACATTAATTTTTTGAAAGCTCACAAGGTAATTGAAGGCTGTTATGCTGTAAAGCACTATATTTAGTTCAGCGTGATAACTATGGCAGTAGAGTTGCTTTTGAAAAAAAAAAACGTGCAGTGTTCCAGCCAATTTACTCGCCTAACTACGACAGGAGATTCCCGGAGCAGAGCTACTGATTGCAGCATATAGGAGCCTAAAACTTAAGCTCGACTGGGCAAATTGACGAGTTGCATGGTTGATTGAGCGAGTACCAGCTTTTGCTTCATCACACAACTGTGTCGAGGTAGCTGCAGCAGCCTCCGAGCCCGCATCCACGCTCGGTGTCTGCACCTGTCAAATTACTTGAAACCCTCACCGCTGTTATCAGTAAAAAAATATGCGACTTCAGCATCACTGGCTACGCACGCAGTACGCGCTGTCATTGGGTACTGAAAATGTCATTGGGTACTGATGTAGTGGGCACCTCACACAACTCTGTTGCTTATTATTCTTGCTTTATGCTTCTCTGCAGGTGTGCCCGATCATTTCGCGTCCAATGTTTATGCATATCGTCCACTTTTCGTGCACTACCCAAGTGTTTTTATTGGCAGTTCATGGGTAACTGAGTTGCACTACACGTTTGCAATATGCTTGGGCTTTGAAACTTTATCTAGTCTTTGCCCATCTATCATGTAAAGTCCACATATGGAGCATTTGATCTACTGTGAATAAACAAAATGTCTACTGACAGATTATCTACATGCTGTTCCGGAGAGAAAAAAATGGGCTAACAGAAAAATCTCTGCATATAACGAGATTTAAGACGGACCGCTTATTAAAGCTGTGAGACTGGAATGTTTTTTTTTTCGGGTGGAGTTCCACTGCTTGTCTACACGAGACGCCCATAGATTGCTGCTTGTTGTGTAACGCCCGAAAAAAAAGATCGGACGCCTCCCAGCTCTTGGGAAAGTGCACAACACTGACACCTCAGAAAATGAACATTGGAAACAGTCTTCCTGAAGACGAAGGCCCCACGAAATTCCAGCAATAAACGAGACCAAATGGAGTGCTCAAGTACACAAAGAAAGTCCAGCCCGACGGTTTCTCCTCGGAGGGCTTTCAAGAGATGACTGCCTCTTTCTTGTCAAATCGCAGGTCACGAAATGTGTCCGCCCCTCTTTTTCCCTTTCCAGACGTCAACCACAAATAAACGTACCCATATATTGTTTCTCGCGATTGCCCGAGGGAGTAGCGTTGTGCTTATCGGGAAGGTCCCGGTGGTGCAGATCAGAGGTTCTGGCCACGCGATAGAGCTCACCTCGGTTTGATTCGCCATTGCGGGCCCGTCTTCAAAATTACTTTATTTTGTCGCAGTTGTGAAAAAATTAAGATTATATGCGATAATAAAGGTGAGTGGTGTCCGCTATTGGTGAGTGGTGTATGCCCCTGCTTAAACAATAGGAACCGCAGGCCGAATTTCCATTGTAGTTAATTTCCTACAAATGGTTTCTTTCTTTTTTTTATTTGTCTGGTCCGGAGACACTTCGTACAGCACAGATTACAACGCAGCAAATTAGATGGCGCGCCTCATCGCGGGCTTTGAAGAGCACATGCGAATGCAGGTTGCATCAGCGAGCACCCGACACCAAATTTTAGCTTATGACGAGCAAGCCGATATCGTAGTCGCTCCAAGTAAGCACAGACTTCGGTTTCTTTAAGAAGGGCCAAGCATCTAGTGTTGAAGCACAAGAGCTTAAAGAATGGGATGAAGTTTCTCTGCGTAAGTTTGAACTGAGTGCATATTGGAATGTACAGTATATCAGTACATGTGGTGTCCTAGGCATTAAATTGCCCACAAGCATTACGCTGCAGTATTTCATATACCTCTCTTAATCCCTCTACATCAGCTCTGATTTTGGCCATCGCTCCTGCTTTTTTTGAGCTCCCTAGTACATTTATTCTGACGTTATATTTCGGCAACATACTTGTGTATTCTCCATAAAGTCAGTGAAAGAGTACACGTGAACTCCTGCAACTTGTGAGGAGGATAGCGATAGAGGCTTGTTGGTACGGCATATCTTATTTTGTTGTAGCGCAAGCTGAACGACAAGGACAACAGAAAGGCCCATGTTTGCCGAGCTTTTACACGTGGCGCTTGACGTTTGTACGGTATCTACAGCGACGAGAACTGAAAATTTTTTTGCTGTGCTTTAGACACAAATTATGTCATAATATTTTGGAGATTTAAAGTGATTTCCCCTTTGGCCATAGCGAGCTGTTGACATAAGATCACAGAGAACAGGTTGTCATCACTGTTGGCGACACCCGGAATATGCCGTAGGGCAACGTCATAAAATGTGTTCTCCGTATACCTTGCACAAGCCCAGAGACCTCCCCTCGCGAGAATAGTTGACTGTATGCCCGAGTGATTCGTAGCATTCGGTGTGGTTTCCCTTGCAAGATACACACTGCATGAACACAAAGTACACCCGCTTTTCCCTTCTTATGCTAATATGTTATTTTAACCTGAATTCAGGAAAGCTTTAATTTGATGACGTGCGGTTGCATGTGTCTGCCTACACGTGTGTGTAGCAAAATGAACCAGATAAAATTGCTGCTCTTCGAGTTTGATTTAGTGTTGAGACGTACGTCACGCCTGTAATCTCGTATGTAAATTTTCGGTATGCACTGTAGATAGCGTATACCGAGTGATCATTTTCAAGCTTTATAGATTTAAAAAATCACCTGTGGCAGATAATGTAATTGTAGTCCTTGAGCTGGAATGTTCAAAATACGGACATTAAGTGCACATGAAATTGAAACCCCTATTCAACTAATAAAAAAATTATATCATTGTCTTCTTAAAGCTTACTTTACGGCATATATTAACGTTTACAAATTATAGCCTACGAGTTTGCAAGGCGTATTCATTTGAAATTAAGTTTCCGGGTGGCACCAGTTTAGGTATATTTTTGGCGAAGTTTGCGATCAATGTATGGGCATTTCAGTTACTTTTGTGCTTCAATGTGCAAAACAGAGATTGGTACGAAAATGCGTGCAACAGAATGCATCTTTATCGGTAGTGGGACGGCGCGCATTGATATATGTGGATATGCCTTTGCAAGCTCACCGGTTGCTACTTTCAAATTTCAGTATGTGCCATAAGACATTAAATTGGGAATTCAATTAGTGACCCTGTTTCAGGTGCTTCAATATGATGTTTGATTTCTGATGCAAGTAATGTCCGCCTCCACGAGTTATACAGCTCAAGAACTATACAAGTAAGATATGGACAATTTTTAATGTTTCAGTAAAACTTAAAAATGGTCACTCCGTATATTTACCACAGTATACGTACCACGGTATGTGTCCCACAACGCATTCTTCGAACTAAGCCAATGCCATTTTGTCTTTTCGAACCGTACAGGCGCTGCGGACAGGAAAAATTTGCTATGAGTATATTTGCCAGGGAGATAAACCAAACTCAACGAAATCGTCGCACTCCTAATTTTTTGAGTAACAATGTGCACCCGTCTATTCTGACATGACTTTAATTCTCCGTATACTTTTTATGCGTGACAGTTTTAGTTGGAAACCTTCCTGAGATAACCACTAATATCGCAAACGGAATACGCATCGTGGAAAAGCAAGACGTGGTAAAATAATTTGAAATAATATCGTGGAGGAAACACATTGTCGGTGAGAACCTAAGAAAACACCTGCACCTATAAAAAAGTACTGAACCGGCTCTCGACCTCTGAAATAAAGCTAAACCCGCTGTAATTCGGTCTCGTATTAATGGCCGGTTAAAGTAAACGCTAGACTAATTAGAAAATAAAAGCTAGTTGTTTCAAGCTAAAATATTACCTACAAGTAAACCATCAGGATGCCCAATAGAATGTGCCTAGACTTACTGGTTTCACACTGTAACCCGTAACACAAAGACCGATGCGTACAGAGTAAAGAGTTGTTTCAAACTCGCTAAATCGCTTAACGTCAGGTAAGTAAGCGAATCTAATTGGCTGGCGTAAAAACATTACGAGGAGGCGTTGAACATATCAAGCATATGGAAATACTAGGCATCAAATTTTGTACAAGTGGTGCTTCACCTCACAAGCGGGAGACGCTGTTAGCTCCATTAGAGAACAGTCCCTACTACCGCTAGCAGAAAGGGCTTTCTTCATTCAGAACGTATTGTGCAGTAAACTGTGGTTTGCTGCCAGGGTGGCTCTCCCGCCATTACTAGCAGTAGGCGCAGTAAACGCACTTATCTTCTCATGGTTCTTGCTAAACAAGTCGCCGTGCGTATCTTAGCAAATTTTGCGTCGGCGGAATGGTAGCGGAGGACGTAGCTTGTCGTGCGTAGTTGCATATCGTAGGCATCTGTGCACCAAGAGTACGCGTGACCTACATAATGATGCTGAGTACCCAGGTAGGCCACAGCTGCTTTATTGGCTGAGCCATTATCTGGCTGAGCCCAAGCAAGCTGCCAAGGCGTGAAACCGAGGCAACATGCATCCGACAGCGGTAACGCCAGCACCGCAGTATAGGCAGCTGCGCGCTCACAAAGCCAGCTTGTAGAACTTACAAATTTGTAGCGAAGTGCCACACCAGTTTCAAGACTTCTTGGAATGTTGTGTAAGACAGCTATACCTACAGGCACAGCTACTGCACAAACATGGACACACGCGCTTTTCGCCTGATTTGCCCTCTCAAGTAAAGGATTTCCATTGGCAATATCAGTGGGGCATTTTACCTACAAGAGACAGGCTTGAGCGCTGGGTTACGGTACCTAAGGACAAATGCATACATCACGCACAAACAGAGGCAAACACGCACGTAGTAAAGGAGGGCGTTGTGGCACGCACCTTCCGGAAGCTGCCTGCAAGAAGGTTTGGAACGTCCATTGTGCCGCCACCATAACGGCAAGATCGGTTTTCAAGTCTCGTCGACGAGCAAACTCACCCCAGGGTGCGTGAACTACGGGTGGCAGGATGGAACATCTAGAACAGCTGTTCAGACGCGGTGAAGCCGGCTTTCTTCGCCGGTGGTCTGCGCGGTACCTAACCACATCTCTAGGCATAGTTTTCATGCAGCCAAAATGATGCCTAAATTCTGTTCGCCTGAATAGAGACTCTGTACTTGTGTTGTCCCCTGGTTGCCATTCTTGAGTTTGAGGCCGACAATAATGTGTTTGCGTGTAAAATGTAATGATGATATTGAAGTGGATGTGGCAAAGACATTGTAAAGCAGACAACATTTACTATTTTGCTTGCTCATATTTATTGCTTATATTAAATGTGATGTACAGCAGGCGCGATACGTTATGTTGTACTTTACGTTCCTACCACGATTGTACGCATCCCTACGGGTGAATAAATTTTAATGTCATCCATGTGAATTTTGTTTTGTTGGACAGCGTACATTTAGTCTTGTAATCCTTAGGTGGTCACGAACTATATAGTCGGTGACAACCTAAGAATTAGAAGGCTATAATTATGTGCGCTGCCTGACTTGAAAACCATATCCATAGATTCTTTGACAAACTTGCTCCACTTATTTGCCGGACGTCGATAGTTTTTCGCCGGTGTAAAGCAACCGTTCTCTCCGTACGGTCTTAATGTCCCTTCTTTCAGGACCAAACCTGAACCTTTAGGGCAAACGTTAAGGGTGATCTTGACATCACTTCTTAGCCATGGCTAGCCTTTTAGCTCGAAACAAAGAAGTTTTATTCTCCGATTACCCTAGCTTCTACATTAGCAGAAAAAAGTCACTAACCTGTGAGCGGATTGCGGCAGGCTCGGCTCTCTTTCAGAGCTGAAAAGCAGGGGCCGTCATTTTTGTGGTGACAGCTTGCTTGTAAATTGTCATCTTGTCACCGACTCCTAGAAACCGCCTAATAAAATAGTTTGCGAAAATACAAAAACCAATTGTAGCTGACTATAAAAGCACGGCTACAGGATAGTGCATACCATCGCAAAGCAAATAAATGTGTCATGGGGGAGGTAGGAAGTGAGAAGCTACACCGCTTCAGTGAAAAACAGGCCCTAACTTCGATGAATTACGACTCGCAAATTCCTCCTAAATAGACCCGAGAACTGAAAGCTTGTTGCGTGGCAACGCCGTCCAAAGGCTGAAGCAGCTGGCAAACATTAATCTTTCGGCAGCTATTGAAAAAAAAGCGCTGTCATAACGAAGCCTCAATGACAACAGAGAAGTACAGTAGGGAATTGAATTTGGACTTGGAACTTCCCATATATTAGGAAAGCCGCAACGTGTACCTGCTTTCTGGGTGTACTAAAACGGGCAGCTCCGCGCCGCCACGAGTCCACATTGCCAGTGGTTCTGCAAGAAGCTAATGCAGGCATATTATGCATGCAGAGGCCGTTTGCAGTCGGGCTTCACCGAGGGTGCGGATCTAAAGCAGGAACGGAGCAATAAAAGACTGAGCACGCTGGCCTGCGCGAACAATTTGCTCAGGAAACTATCGTAGTTTTGTTAACATTGCTACCTCATTGTAAAACACACCGTAGAAACATCATTTATGTAGGAGGAAACGGAAATAGGACCCCCTCGGAGTTTCTGCGAGTAGGGTGAATAAAGAAAGAGCAAGTCTCCAAGTCTATGTTTCTCAGCGATGTAATACATATGCCAGGTATTTTGAGAGTACCTAGAATTCTTTAATATTGCCCATGACAGCTCAATTCTGTTTCGTAGACTGGATTGCGCAAGTAGGCGGCAATTAGTTGCGCAAGGAACCAAAATGAATAATGAATGAAGTAAGACTATTTTAAATATGAAAATTTCTAACCAAATAACGTAGAGTGATTGTTGCAATTTGCGCACACTAGCCAGATGAGGTTGCAAGGCATGTCTACTCGGAACGAATTTTGAGGAGGACACTGGTCCCGATATGCGCACCGTCACAATACTGGCAATAAAAAAAGAAGTGCATAGCGCCGTGTACTTCTGTTGCGATACAAACAATGGCGACCGTCAAGGTACATTTTCGTCTTTACTGTCACCGCGCTAGTCCCGAATAAAGTTCCAAGTGTCGGGTATCAGTGCTGAGGCGAGCCGAGGAGTGTGTTGGCTCGAGGGGCGTCGTCTTCCCGCACACCCAGCATAGAAGGTCACGTCATCGCGCCATCGCTACCCCACTACAGGGATGTACTCCGTTTCATGCACGGCAGGCAGTGTTGTAAAGGCTAGAATGATTTTATCGAGCAGCTCGCGTCAGGAGTACGCGTCACACATCAGCAAAGTATATATGTATGCATCATGTAATTCCATGTAAAATTAGGTATCCAGCTTTCTTCACCACGAAGTATGACGTATGTATTACGTGCAGTCGAGGATGTGAACCCATTTACTACGATAACCTGTGGAGTGACACGTTTCTGGGACCAGTGGCCACAGCGTCGCAAACGCCGCCTAGCGCGTCGCATATTGGAAGCACGAAAATGCACATTTATATTATTAAACGTAGGCTTGTGTCCTCAAGTAAAGGTTGGAATTTTTAAAGCGTATCTCGGGCCTAAGTACTTCGCAAGAAAGGAATTGTGGCAGAACTTGTTTTACGATCGCTGTCGACGGTAATGCGAATAGCAATCGAGCGATTGGGCGACAGACCATATTCCTGAAGTCGTCTTACGATTTAGCACGCGTGTTTACAATTGTGGGACTTTAGTTGTGTCCGCTATACGCCAAATGCTCCACTATCGTGGCACTTTGCTATGGCACTCGCTTGCCAAGGTCGCCAAGGAGCATCGGGGCATGACGACGTTTGTATGATGCCGACGTAGGGAATATGTTGTGACGCGGAAGGAATGATATCGATCAAATAACAGAGACTAACAGCGGTGAAGGCATGACGACAATGGAATGTCGATTCTGAAATTATTGCTATGGTACAACGACGACATCGGGACAAGATGATGACGCTTATACGACGTAGATGGTGCGACGACGATGGTATGACGACAACCGCTGAACGAGCGGGATTGACGATGATGGCAAAGCTAAGACGACATGACGATGATGGTATGGCAATGAATACACAATAGCGTCTGTGGGACGACCACGCAATGAGGTCATTGGCATGACAACGGTGGCATAATCACGGCTTAATAACGACACCATGATCACGGTAAAAGACGGACAAGAATTGGCGTCCAGGATCGACGAAGTGCTAGGACGACGATGGCATGACTACAACGGGATGACGATACCTAAATGATGACGATAGTCAAACAACAGTGTGCCGGCGATGGCATGACGATAACGGTAGGATGGCGATGGCGTGGTCAAATTCGCACGTCAAAATTACTGTGATGACCATCGAACGACCGCGATGGCATCCCGACGATGGCATGAAAACGAATGGATCATGACGACTGTTTGACGATGATGGCATGAAAAAAGCATGAGGACATTGGAATGGCTACGAGTGTGCAGTCACAATGGCGTAAGCATGACTGTACCACGGGGTATTTGTGACAATGATGGTGTGATGACGGCAGCATGACGAAACTGGATTGAAGATGATGGAACAACCATGACATAATTACGGCAATGGTCTGAGAAGGAAGGCATAATAGCGACAGCCTGACGAGGACGGCATGAAAAGGTATCTAGAATCGTGATGGAATGACGATGGTAGAATTAGAATACAGAAAACAATCTTCACAATGAGTTTTTTCCCGGGTATGTTTTGCCTTCAAAGAAGAATTACGCTAAAGATGTAGTGTCAATCGTTCTTGTCTAGTGGATTTAAATATGGATTGAAATAAGCTGTCGCCCCCATTTGTTGCCGAGGTGTAATTAGGAAAATGCTCACGCGCGCACAGTCATACATGCACACAAATCCAAACACACACACACGGGCAGAAATACGCATGCACTGATACGTATGCACAAAGACATGTACATACATGTTCACACGCATGCATGCTCAAACACGAACACACAGGTTCGCGCACATGCACACACAGAGCTCGCTCACACAACAACACATACGCTAAGACGCACGTACACACGCAGGCGTACGCGCACTTTCATATACAAGCATGCACACACAAATGCAAGCAGCCGGTTACACGCACGCGCTCGCAAGCACGCCCAAGACACGCACACGCGCGGTCGCTATTTTCTCTATACCTTCTGCCTTTATGGAACCTGTGCGTGCAAACAGACTGAGTGACGCTCCCTTTGTCATTACTACTTCTAATGTCAGCTGTAATAAATCGTTTCACGGTTTAACTTTGGCACCTCTTCTTCAAGTTCATATGCCCTGTGTCGGGAGGGTGGAAAACGGTTTGCTCTGGTGATTTGACTTCATGGCTCATCCTTGACCACCACGTTGCGTTAACGCAGCGCGAATGTTACGGCACTAAGTGCCCTATCGAAGTGTGGTAGAAAGAACAAACTACTGGGCGCTGTTAGTTTGAACTTGCTCTGCCGATAACTTGAAATAGCATAACATACTGGTCCCCTTCAGTTAAGATGGTGTGTTGCAATGACGTTCTACAAAATTCTGAAAGGGGTTATGTCCAAAATTTCTGTACGTGGGTATTTTTATAACGCTATATGAACGGAATCATGTGACTGAAGCCTCGCACGCCTTTAAAGAGCTGTGAAACAAAGCTTGAAAGTCGTCGTAATCATTCATTCATATTTATCTTGAATAAACCCCGAGATGTGTCCCGTACACTGCGAGGAAAAGTGAACGTTCGGCTTCACCTTTGATGGGATCAAGTTGCCTTATCCGATTGGTCCGTAATAAAGATGCCCCTCATGTATATTTAGCTCTCGGAAGTTGTTACGAAAAGTACCAAAGAAAGAATGTACAATAGTTCAACTTCAGAAAAAGCCAGCGCGATCGGTCACTCCCTCAAAAATGCTTGCTAAACAGTTAGAAAGAGCAAGGCACGCCATTGCGCTGATAAATTAGAAAAAAGAACGATACGGTCTACCATGGCCTCTGTAGAAGTGCACGATGCCGATTTCATTTGTCGTGATTATCTTATCACTCATTACAGTTCAGAACAATTGAGGGTAAATCTGAGCAGTTGGGAGAGCACACCGAATCGCTCCGCCGAACAAGGTAATAAAGACAGAAAATTGAAGAAAGACACAGTGCATAAAATATTGCTTTCAATCGTCCGCACCATAATAAACGTCTTTTCACACACTCTTAATTTACTGACGTTACTTCATTCAGTTGCACTATTCAATGGCTTTAGGAAGCTTGAAAGGGTGCAATAAATCACTCTCGTGGGTAAATTGTATTAGCGGCAAACTTCACGTAAGGAGAACATGCGTTCTCGGTGCTTTCATGTGGGCCTTAAAGAGGAAACTCCTGCTTGCGTTATTCAAGAGAACTATTGCCGTGCTACTCCAAGTAATCAGTGCTAAACATAAAGGAACTTTCAACAAAACGAAAGGAACATTGTAAAAAATGACTACCTGCAAGAACAGTCACTTATGAAAAACATAAAATATGATGCATTGCACTTATGCGTAAGAGGTGCTCTACCTTGTTACTTTTACCGTTTCATTCCCAGCTCCCTTGGTGCCTAGGGGGGCTAAGTGTTGACGATGATAACAATCACGAAGCTTTATGTGTTCCTGAAGAATGATGCGCACAGTAATGTGTGTACTTGCCCAGTTCCCTTTACTGACCAGTTAAAAACAAACACTTTCAGCAGAATGTATATAAGCACCTTGATGACCAATCACAAGCAACAGATTAGGAACCTTCAGGATATAGAAAGATAATTAAACCCTACGAGCGGACCGCGTGAATTTGGTATCCATGCCGGAATGCCCCTTTTTCGCTCGAAACATGGAAGCTTTAACATCGAGCACATTAAGACAAATGACACTTCCACTATAGCGATAGCAACAACCGCACATTCCTGCACGCTCTTTTTTTTCTTCTCAGGGAACGTCTCAACACAGGAACCACGTTACTGAAGATTACAGAGGCAATGTGTACTTCACTTCAGCTCCAGCGTTAACGGGGTAGGTAACGTAGCATAAACTTATCTTGGCACTTACCTATAGGTAACTGCTTCATACATTGTTTGAGCAGGCGTTAGCGTTAGACTCTACAAAAAACAAACAAATTCAAAGCAGTGAATCCGGGGTGCTTCAGATCATTATTTCAGGTAAAGGGAGTGCGTTACGCCTACAATGTGAAAATACGCTCCTTTGTAATTCATACGCTGTTTACGGTGCATGTGAGCAAGTCCAGTAGTTCAGATATGGTAAATCAAACCAGGCCATTAAGGAATATTGTTTCAGGTAAAGAGAGCCGGTGACGTTTGCCATGTGAGAATATGCGCTCTTGTAAAAGTTTTGGTATTTACAGTACTTATACGTGTTTATTCTAGATGAGGTATATGCGCCAGTGCTGCCTTTAGAAAAACACGCTCGCGAAATGGCAGGAAATAACCTTTCCCGGTGTGTTTGCGAACAGCAATAACGAGGGGCGTGTTTACACCGAGCATATTGAAAAGCAAAGCAGAAAAGCAGAAATCGCGAGAGATACTAAAATGAGAAAAAAAAAGATATTGAAAGGGCGTAACAGTGAAACAGGCCCCACCGTTCATCGTGTGCAACCTGAATCACTGAAGCTTGGGTTTGAGAGAAGCATCCTCAATGCGGTGTCTCTCTGCTCTTTGTCTGAATTTCGCTTGACTTGGTTTGAATACAGAGTAATAAGAGGAGTGGGCTCCCAGATTGTGCAAGCCGAAATTGCAGGCAGTTGCCGTTCCAAAAACAAGCGAGCTTTCCGGGCTCACCGAAATTGCCTCCTTTTGTGTTCCGATAACAATCACCTTGCTAAGTCGGGCTTTACCACGCAGCAACGTGCCCTTTAGGAACATGCAACACAGGACGCAGTCTCCCGTTTTGTTTTACATTTATTTTTTACAGCGAGGTTTTTGTGTAATACTGCCGGCGCTAGAACCGTTCGTTCGCGTTGCGGCAGGTTGTCGGCGTTACATACATTGCATGTGTGTTTTGTTTAGCATTTTTATTTAGGCTGCGTCGATTTACGTTCTACGTGGTTGCTACCTGTTCGCGTGTGCTTATCGTGATTTGCAGCCGAAAGAACGCGCGAAAGAGTTTCACTTCTTTCTGTTGTCAGTCATTACTGCAGATCTTGCTCATTGAAGCGTCGCGACCGTGTATCTACTGTTGTTCAGGCCAACCTGTGTTTCGGAGGGAAAGAAACAGAGCAATTTTTCATAAAACATTATCAGTTTGTTTATTCATTTAGTTATATTAATGAATTTATTATTGGTAATAATCTGAGGGCATAAATACACTACAGAGTGTAGGAGCACACGTAGCCACACAGAAAAGAAAAAGCGCACTGCGGAAATGGTTGCACATTTAAAGTAACACGAACACACAAGGAATAACCATTCATAAGCTTCTTTCCGCACCCGGCTTGACAGCGCATATATAAAAGCGTTTGAATCAGGTATGTCGCAAGTCATTCCGGTCTGTTGCGATTCTGGAAACAGATGATTGTTAGCCAGCAGGTAACAAGTGAACGAAGCTTTTGTTTTTATGTGGAAACACTGACAGTGGCCTCAATTACTTTTAGATTTTAGTAATACGTAACCTACGCCAGGAGCATAGCGTGTTCAGCTCGAAACCAGGAAACTGTCTGTTCGCAATCAAATTATCTGATTTGCGGTACTATTATTATCATTTGTGCAACTCACTGTTCTAAAATCATATTGGACATGCTATCGCGTTTAAACTTGGAAGGTTACATAGTTTGCGGAGCAGCCGGATTTACCATAATCGAAAGTTGTCATAACTACATGAAAATATTCGTGCCACAGTTGCAGGAAGTACTTTTCTATTGACCTCTTCCGCTATTGCGTGGACGTCGGTAAGAGCACGTGTGCAGCAAAGAAATAGCAATAACGAATACAAGAGCCATCGGGCTAATGATGATGCGTTCAGCTTCTGGAATTTGTTGCTTAGTCCACAGACGGATTAAATTGGCCAATCCTTGTCCTTTCACAAGCACTCCTTTCTTGGGCCATGGTACGCGTAACCAAAATAGGCAACATTCCAATGTTTGCTTATTGATTTTCATTTACTGCCAACGCTTGGAGATCCGCATTAACTGCACTCAGAACTTTTTTTTCTGTTGCCAAGAATGCCAAGAATCCACGATACCATCATACATTGCCCCTGCTGACATTCCACGTACGTCCCCATGGGCAGAGTCGGAAGTATGTGTACGTGTGCCTATTTCCGGAATGTCTAAAAAATTGCGAATACCTTCCGTGGGCCTCAGGCATCTAACGCTCGAATATATGTCAAATGAATGTGGCTCATTGGCGAACGAATATACAGACGGATTGGTCTCGTCGTGTGCGTCGGGTGCGGCTTTTGTCGTGCCTGCGCATCACGTGATTCGACGGTTTTGCCTGCGTAACAAGACAACACCAACCTGCGCGCAACTAGTGCCAATCAGAGAGGCAGTTCATTATATTTCGCGCCAGCCTCCTCGCGTATAGACAGTCTTCAGTGACGCGAAATTGGCTCTGCAGCTACTTGGAGTTGTAATGAAAGAAAGCGCTTTCGGAGGGTTGGCTCTTCAAACTACCGAGCTATACGCTCTAGCGGAAGACAACGGCCAGCACTTTATATTTAGGTGGATTCCCTGTAATTGTGCCGTACTTGGCAATGAACTGGCCGATGGCGAAGCGAGGAAAGCACTCGAAGAACCAGAGTGACTGCTTGCAATTACTTTTTCCAAAGCGGACACAAACTTCAGGCTTCCGGCGGCGAGCCTCCACTTGTTGCGGGCGACTTTAACGCACCCCACGGAGCCTGGGGCTACACCCGAGAAACACCCAAGGGCAAACACCTTTGGGAAGACTCGCAAGACCAAAGGCTTGCACTGATCGCGAATCCCGCCGATCCTACACGCAGAGGGAACAGCGTGAGTGCCGATACGTTACCAGACCTTGCGTTCGTTTCAAATGTTACAACAGCGCACTGGCAAAATACGCAGGAAGACTTGGGGAGCGACCACGCGCTGATCGAGATCACGATAGGCACGGGCACGAGCGGTCGTGGTACTAACCCCGAGGGCAAAGGTCGTAAGCTCAAACTCGTGAAGTGGGACATGTTCCGCAAGAAGCGAGAAGAAGCGGGGCGAGGCGACGAGCCGATTACGGACATAGATGAGTGGACCGAGACGCTCAGAAGGGACGTAGGCGCAGCAACTAGCGATGTTCCGCCCGAAGCGAACCTCGAAATAATTGACAGTAGGCTCCTACACATGTGGGAAGCAAAGCGAGCCCTCCTAAAGAGATGGAAATGCCAAAGACATAATAAGGCGTTGTGCAAACGCATAGCACAATTAGACAGAGGCATCGAAGAACACGCACTTCAGGTATGCAGGGCACAATGGGAAGACACGTGCAACGGCATCGAGAGGAAGATGACCGGGGCGAGCGCTTGGCGCCTTTTTAGACATCTATTAGATCCGGAGGAGACTCGGTCCGCTCAAGGCCACAAGACTCGTAGACTAGTCAGAGATTATAAAGGTGATAACTTCCTCGACGCAATACGTGACCGTTATTTTAAGAAGGCTGAAAGCATCCAGCACGCCGAGTACGACGGCGTCACAAACGAGAAACTGGACGCGGAATTTAGCGAATCGGAAATTCGGATAGTCCTGTTCGAACTCAACACTCGATCGGCGCCCGGCCCAGACCGGGTTACCAACAAGACTCTCCGAAACCTAGACGACGAGTCAATCTCCCGACTCGC
Source organism: Dermacentor albipictus (assembly GCF_038994185.2). Taxonomy (NCBI): domain Eukaryota; kingdom Metazoa; phylum Arthropoda; class Arachnida; order Ixodida; family Ixodidae; genus Dermacentor; species Dermacentor albipictus. The sequence continues at coordinate 64,187,803 of NC_091827.1, forward strand.
GGCCTACGTCAATGAGTGCTGGCGAGAGGGTTCGATTCCCGAAGCGTGGAAATGGGCCCGCGTTATCATGATTCCTAAACCTGGCAAGCAAGTTACGCTCGATAATCTAAGACCGATTTCCCTTACCTCGTGCGTCGGCAAAGTCATGGAACACGCAGTTCTCACCCGCGTGGCAGACTTTCTCGAAGATCATGACGCGTTTCCGCACACCATGCTAGGATTCCGCCGCAACCTCTCCGCACAGGATGTATTGCTTGAGCTTAAACACCAGATCGTAGACGACACTAACAGCTCCACTAAGGCAATTCTAGGCTTAGATATTAAAAAGGCCTTTGACACCGTTAAGCACGAATCGATCTTAAAAACAATTCGAACATTAGGACTAGGCCAAAGAATGTATAATTACGTTAGAGCTTTCCTCGCGGGCAGGCGCGCATGCGTCGTCGTCGGCGACGAGGAATCGCCGGAATTTGAGACGGGTCCGTGCGGCACGCCGCAAGGATCCGTCATATCACCATTGCTCTTTAATTTAGTTCTACTTGGTCTACCCGAGAAATTAACATAAATAGAAGGATTATATCACAGTCTCTACGCGGATGACATCACCCTCTGGGTTCCCGGGGGAGGATGTGACGGTCACGTCGAGCGAACGCTACAGGCAGGAGTAGATGCGGTTCAGAATTACTTGCGTGGAACGGGCCTCGAGTGCTCGGCTACCAAGTCCGAACTCTTACTCCACAAACCCACAAGGAGAGGTCGTAAAACCTTGCTCGAAGAGGAACGGGATTATTCCAAAATACGCATCACATTGGCAGATGGTACTCCCGTACCACACGTAGAGAAAATTAGAATCCTAGGGTTACACCTGCAGGCAAACGGCCATAACGGAGAGATGGTGCGAATACTTCGTCGTTCGGTAGATGACACGATCCGACTCTTGCATCGCATCACGAATAGACGCAATGGTATGCGTGAAGAGTGCGCGATCCGTCTCGTGCAGGCGTACGCGATAAGCCGCATAACGTATGTTGCCCCCTACCTGAGGTGGATCGGGTCCGAAAAAAACAAACTCGAATGCATGATCCGAAAGGCTTTCAAGAGGGCGGTCGGCGTTCCACTCAACGCGAGCACCGACAAGTTTCTAGAGCTCGGAGTTCACAACTCCCTTAACGAGTTAATCGAGGCGCACGACATTGCACAATACGAACGATTATCGAGGTCAAAGGCAGGTCGATGCATCCTCGAGTCGCTCAGCATCGCGTACCACACCCAGCATGGAGAGAAGACGGCGGTTCCCGCCTCTGTTCGCGACCGCCTGATCATCCCGCCGCTTCCCAAGAACATGCACCCTACGCACCACACCGGGAGACGCAACAAACGAGCAAGCGACCTACAGAAGAAGTTTGGTAACAGCAACGAGGCGGTATACGTAGACGCGGCTCCATATGGAGGAGGGAGAAGCGCACACGCGATAGCGGTTGTAGACCACTCGGGTAAGTGCCTCGCGAGCGCCACGGTGACCACGGGACACACGGAGGCGGCCGAAGAAGCCGCGATAGCCCTAGCACTCGTCGCGGTGCCGAACGCTGCGATCGTGATCAGCGACTCGCAGGCGGCAATCCGCGGCTTCGCGCGCGGTCGTGTCTCGCGGGAAGCGGCCCGCATACTCCAAATTTCTGACGACGGCGACTCGTCATCGCCCTCGCAACGCCAAAATTCTACGGTCTTCCTCCTCTGAACCCCGGCACATACCGATGTTCCGCTCGCGGGCAACGCGGCGGCCCACGCCACGGCTCGAGGTCTCACACGCCGAGCCGTCGCTGATTATGTGGCCGCCTCCGCCCCCGAGAGCGGGGCATCGGATCTGCCGGATCGGGACACTACAACAGAAACACAACAAGAAGCACACTGGGCGTGGGGCGATCGCCTAACCACGTTCAGAGACCTCACCCAACACTACAGACTCGAAAGACGCACATTCCCGCCACCGCACGACAAATTGAATAGGAACGAGGCCGTAACGTTACGCTTGCTCCAAACACACACCTACCCTAGCCCCGCTATCTTACACCACTGCTATCCGCGTTTATATTCAACAGACGCGTGTAAAACATGCGGACAGAGAGCAACGCTGCGACACATGCTCTGGGAGTGTGCCGGCAACAACGGCAACCAGACCAGCTCCGTTAGCGACGCGTCCATAATCGCGGCCGTTGCCAGGGTGGGAGAAGGCTCGAGCTCGCTTTTTCCCGACGCCGCCCCGGATGCGGGAGCCGCCGGGGACCTTCTCCGTAAGCGTCGCCGCCGCTGGGAGGCGGCTATCAGAAGTTCAGAGCTGGCAGACCAGCTCTGGGCCGTCCGGCAAGCCGAAGATGCCGCTCGAGTCCAAGGACTTCGAGCCGTCACCTGAGGCCACCACAGCAAGCACTGCCGGACTATTCTTTATTAAAGTTTCTTCTTCTTCTTCTTCCAAAGCGGACACAAACTGCCTTCCTTCAAGTGTCATATTAAAAGCTACACCAAAGCACTGGGACCATTCGGAGAATCGCCACAGACGACTGTGAAGATTGGATCTTACTATGAAATTTAGACTACCACCAAAAATCCAAGCCAGCTGTGATATCTTTTTGCGCAGATTTAAGTGGGGAGTAGCTTTTACGAGGGGGTACGAAAAGCTCATGCGACGCGCCAAGCCTGCAGCTGCGTAATGTGAATGAAACTATATAGGTCATGTGCTGTGTAGCTAGCCTCAGTACGTGGAAGAGCGTCAAAAGTTTACCGAACATCTTACGCGCCTCGACAGTTCGCCGCTCTTGGAGGACATTATTCTAGTCCCCTGGTCAAACATTAAATCGAGCTTTAAGGCCCATCCAGGCCTTACTTTACTTTTCAAAAAGTACGGGCCTGGGCTGTAGGCTTTGAGTAGGCCAAATTGCTTGCAATATGTTTTACATCCTCCTTCTCTCGTCATCGTCACCCATCATGCGCCTCGTCTTTCCTTCTTTCTTTTTCTCTTCCCTTTCCTCCAGCGCAGAGTAGCTGACTGGAGCAATGTACCTCAGGTTGACTTCACTGCATTTCGTATCATTAAACTATTATCTGTGTCTTTTTGCTGTGACTTGCAGCACTTTTATTGCGCAGCATCCTTTGCTCTTTTAACAAAAATAAAAGGCGGAAGCAAGCTTTGTCACAATATTACCGACATCTATTTTGTAGGTATCTACAAGAAAAGAAAGATTAAGCATTATTGGACCAATGCAACAATACAGGTGCCACATGCAAAGTAAATCTAGCACTAACGGACCAATATATACACTTCTTGCCACTAATTTCTGGGCTGTCGAAAAGCAAGCATAGCCAACTTTTATTGTGATAGCGATTATATCGACACTCCAAACGCATTTCTCCCGCCATCAGCGTGATGTCAGGTATCAAGTGCAAGGGTGGCAAAGCAGTCACCGCGCACCGTATGCTGTATGTGAGAGTAGAAGCGTGTGAGGGTGAGCCGACGATCTTACCACCCGGCGCGTGCAAGCAAGGAAAGCCGGGAGGAAGCGCGCCGTCTTCCATCACGCGCAAGGAAAGGGGGGCGGAGGGAAGGTAGGGGTGCCGTTGTACTTCCGCCGCAACGGTTGACCTTCTCATGAAACTGATCTGCTTTGGGGCACGAGTCTAGGTGAGCCGATGGCCTGTAGGTTTGTTTGTGCTGTGTTGTCGCCACTCAGTTTGCGTTTTCTTTTTTGCCGCCGCACTTTCTCACGCAAGCGTTTTGACAGCGAGTGTCCGTGGTTATCGCGCATGATGTGTGCATGTTCGTCTGTGCGGTGTCAAGCATTGTGTTAGGACACCATGCTCGTTCGTTGAGTTAGTAATTTGGTAATTAAGTTACAAGTAAGTGCGGCCAATAAAGCTACTATCCTTACTTCGTATGGTTGTCTACTAATCTGTTATCGCAATCGATGATTCGCCTTTTGGGCGAAACTGCTACTTTTTAAAATCACCTTTCCTTCTAGCTTCAGTAGAATGTCAGAACGAACGCTGCAATATTTCTTCCGGACATGAACGGTTGGAGAAGTCACGCCCTTTGTGGCATTCTTCAGCTAACAAAAGCGTCTTAGGTTTAATTCCCGACGACGCAGCACCTAATTCGGGGGCAAATATAATCGGTCGTACACATTCCTCGTCAAACCTACCAAGGCTGAAAATGTTATCCAGAAGTGCTCCAATAGCGGGACGTCCAGTGGTTTACTATTAAGTTGGCCTTGTCTTGACGTAAACCATCATGGGATGTTTATTTCGAATAGAATCACACCATTCCGTTGAAAAACATACCCGCTGAACGGAAAAGTAAGGAATAATTTGATATGCACACCTGCAAAATATTTGCGAGGTAGAAGCTTCACACACATTATACTCTAGATCGTGCCCCGCAATCATGAGCTTATTTATGTACACGGCAGCACGAATGCCTCTCCCAGCGATGTACGTTTACCCCTTGTGAAAGCTGCCTCTTGTTTGTGCCTCGAGATTTTTCGATATCCAACCCTCCACCTCATCCTCTACCGCCATCGAGAGCTGTTCTCTTGCCTCGGCGCTCAGTTTGCTAGTCTGAAAAAAGCAGCTGTTATCTGCTGCACGCGTTGTGGGAGCTGTAACGCGCAGATCTTTCGCCGGCCGGCGCTTACGATATCAACCTTTAACTCTGCTGCGTGCAACCAGTGCACTCGTTCGTTATGATGATGCAAATTGATCTGGTCGAAAGTTTGAACCCTGTGGCAGAGCGTACGGAGGCTGCAGCTGTTGCGGTAATGCGAAGCGAAACTTGCAATTGTTTGGTGAAGAATGAATGCTCAAAATGAAATATTATATAAAATCTCGCTCCCTTTTTTTTTTGGCATCTGTGGGTCTCGTTCCTTCACGCCACCGCCGTATCTACTTGGCCCACTAAAGAAGTTTGCACTGAATCAAAGCAAACTTGCTCTCCAATCTTCTCGATTGGAGAGCACGTTAGCTTTGATCATGCTTTTTCATGATGTATCGCTGGTGCTAGCTACCAGGTGTTGCAGACGTGAACAACATGACGCAACGCTGGGCCACTGAAGCACGAAGGAAAAAAAAAAGCAGTAAACATTTTCTCTCTATTTTTTGGTAATCATCATTGTTCGTTTAACAATACATTGCTTTTTGTTCGTCGAAGTTCCGGCGGAGTTCTCTGAGGACTGATGCCGGAGAGCCGCTACGCTTTCACGCATGCCGCTTCCAGCTAGTGGCGCCACTTTCAATCCCCGTGACTGCCGAGCTCTATGTTCTAATGCTTCGGCAGCAGTAATCAATGAGGACTTGCTCGTCGATATCACCAGCGCCGTTCCTTCTTCCTGTTCAATTGTTAACCTTATTTTCGTTTAATTCCCGCACACTTATGGGCGAGGAACAGCACACAGCAGGGAAGCAATCTGGCATGCAGTCTTTGCTATTCCCGCATTAATAGAAGTCAGGGCACAGCAAATGCCGAGCAAAGAAATAACTTGGGGAAAAAGGAGGCATCGGAAGAACACGACAGAAGGGGCATCGATCGTGTTCTGCAGGGCGCCCTGTCCGAAACCTGTTTCGAGAAGGCAGGCACAGCTTGTTCGAAGCATCTTGCGTGTTTCGCTGTGTTTACCTTAGGGACCGGGTTAGCTTACTTGTGATCAGAGCTGTGTTCTGTTTGGTGCGCTTTGTCTTGAACACGCAACTTTATGCTTTGCTTGAGCCTATAAATGAAGATATCTCTTCCCTGCGAGCTAATGTACCACCAGAGGCGTCATGCTTCATTGTAAAAAGGGAACTTGAAATGAGGCAGAATAGCGATAAAGGCGATACACATATATATGATGATAATGTTAAAGTTTTACGGAATTTTCATAAATAACCTGTTGCAGATAACGTTACTCTAATCCTTGAGCTGGATTATTCAAAGCGGCGGAGGCTACTTCCAAGAGAACTCGAAACACCTCATTCAACTCATTAGAAAAAATTGGCTAATTGTCAACTGCACTATTTACGTTACGGCCCGGATTGCAATTTATTAATTGTAGCCGTTCAGTCTGCAAGGCCTATCCACTGGGAATGAATTTTCAGAACGGCGCCAGGTTGGAAATGTGTGCCCTTAAACTCGCTGCAGTAGTGAACTGTTGATCCACTTACTTTTTAAAGAAAATGCTCTTTTACGCATTGAAGCACAAAAGTAACTAGAACGCCCATGTATTTCGTCGCACACTTCGGGAAATCATATCTCTAAAGTGGTGTTATCCTCAAAATTCATTTTTGTAGAGACGTCCTGCAAGCTCAACGGCTGCAATTAGTAGATTACAATGTGTGCCAGTAAGTACTTAATTAGGCTGATAATTAGAGAGTGTTCGTTAATTAGTTGAACTGCGTTTCGATTTCATGCGGTAGCAATGTCCGCCACTTCGAATATCACACCTCACGGAGAAGTATTATGCTATCTGCCACAGGCGATATTTGAAAATTTGATGACGCTTACAAAAATGATCGCCTCGTATATTACAGGGCACGGTGGCACAACAGAGATGTAGAGTGAACCTTTTTTTTTTACCTCGTGCAGCTTATCGGCGCACTCGTGTTGATACCAGCAGCACGGAACGGTGCGTCGACATCGGACCACTACATCGCCCATCTGCTCAACTACACTGCGCTGCCGATCTTTCCGGGAGGTGAGTGGCGGCCTCGACCACGGTGCTAGACGGGTCTGCGCACGGACGCCGCATCTGATGGCACAACGGTGGCGCTGCGGTCGCTTCGTAGTGTACTACAAAACATGGAATCCTGCCTGGGCTCGTCGTAGGGCCCGGTGGCACAGCAGTACGTGCAGAGTGAACCCATGCTTGACCTCGTGCAGGTGAGCAACCGTTTCGGTGAATGCTTCCGCTCGAACGATATTTGCTCGATCGTGCTGTCCTGGCCTAGGCTGCACGGCCCGGCTCTACATGACCTGTCGCTGCACCTAAACTAAATAGTGATTTTGGCTGGGGATGTCGAGACGAACCCTGGTCCTGACGCGGCACAGTTAACTGAGCAATTAAAACAAGTTGCTGAAGACCGAGAACATGTTAAGGAAAACCGAGTAAATTCTATCAAAGCCAAACTTGGAGAAAAAATTAACGTCTCTAGAAAGCAAGATTTTGCCCTACGTTGACCAGGTGGCACACCTAAAGCATGAGCAGATTGAGTAGAAGTCAAGATAGACGACCTAGAAAACAGAACAAGACAATGCAACCTCATTGTTTGCGGCATCCCAGAGGAAGCTAGTTAGAACTAGCACTCCCTTGAAGGAATTATTAATGACAGAATCGTCGAGAGCACTCAACCAGTAGCGAGAACTTCAACCAATAACCATAGAGCGAATCCACAGAGTTGGAAAGTCAGTAGCTTGGAAAACTAGGCCCATTATGATGAAATTAATAGACTTCCGTGGTAATGGAAAGATCCTAAAAAAACTTATATAAACCAAAAAAGGTGATCTTCTCGATTGGAGAGGATTATTAGTCCCTGCGCACGACATCAGAAAAAAACTCGTGGACATCGCGAAAACAAAGAAAAATGCGGGAGCTAAAGTCTCTTTTGCGTGCGATAAACTTCGCATACATGGGAACACTTACTGATGGTACACTCAAAGCAACAAGGCAACCCTCCTTGAAAACCAACCTGACGCGTCTAGTTCTAAAAGAAAACGTAGAAATAGAGAGACGTGCATTACGGCCCCACAGCGCACAACGGACCGAGAAATAAGCTTTGCTAACTTAAGTGAGCGCAGCATACTGCCAAAATTAACTTCGCTTGAATTCCTGCTTCTTAGCGTCGAACCTAACTTCGTAGTAGTCACCGGAACGTAGTTGATAAACGATATTGAATATTTCTAAATAACGCCACCAAATTTTAGTTTGAATTGGCAACTTGCCCACTGACGTTCACGTCCACATAAGACTATTCGCTGACGACTGCATACTGTATAAAGAAATTACTTCACCAGATGACCATGTAATTCTAAGCGATGCGCTCAAGCTAATCTTTGTGTGGTGTACGAAGTGGCAAATGACTCCCAATGCAAAAAAAAAATATCGTTCTTTTGAGTAGAACATGAAAACACCATGTGCGGGAGTTTCCTTACACCATAAACGATGACCCCATAAAAGCAGTCACAGAGCACAAGCATCTTGGTCTAACAGTAACGTCTGACATTAGATGGGACTCCTACGTTAATCATATTGCTTCAGCGGCCCTAAGTCAACTTTTCTGTCTTAAGCAGCGCCTACACCAAGCTCCACGCGAAAATAATAATGCACTCTTAAGACCAACCCAAGAATATGCAATCTCAGCTTGGTTTCCGTCGACTAACAAATTATTTAACGTGCTGCAGGGAGTGCAAAGAAAAGCAATCAGATTCCTCTTCTCCAAATATCGACTCACATATTCTCCTAATGCTCTACTAAAAACTGCCAGGATTCTCACGATCTAAAACCAAGCCATGCTTGCATGGTTGAAGTTACTGCACCAGTTAATTCATAACAAGTTAAACGTAAATAGCTCCAAGTACATACCTTCGCGAACACCAGCATAACACGACTTAAGCATTCGTACAACCTGAAGGAATATCGTTTTCCAACTGAATGTTTTAAAAACTCTTCTTTTCGCTCTCCATAAGGTAGCGGTATGGTTTCACTTCCGCTATCAGTAACAGTTTCTCGCTTACACATATCTTGTCTCTTCGTGAAAGTTACTTACTGGGTTCTCGATTATGAAATTTAACTCTTGCGCACCTTTGCCACTTGATCAATTGCTAACCTTCTTTGCAACGTTTCTGTGAATACTGATAGAATGTATAGATGTACCTATTGAACCCTTCTTTAGATTTCGCACTTCGGTGTTGCTACTTACTGTGTTTGCTATTCAGAATATGTATTTGTATCTCGTTTATTTTTCACACATTTACTACGACTTTATTATGTTCATTGTTTGACCTTGTGCTCTTCTTGCAATAATCCCTTATGGGATTGGCAGTATGTTGTAAATAAATAAGTAAATAAAAAATAAAGGGTTCGACAACAGTGCCAAATAAAAAATAAATGTTTTTCTTTCTGATTCAGCTGCTTGGTTTCAATTTAAACACACATATATGATGAATAACACGCTATATCCTTGTCTAAGCTTCTAACTACAGTAACATTGACCTACTTGTCCCAAAAGTGCTATTGTTTAGGCTAATTTATTGCGGTGCTCCGATATAGAGGTAGACGAGAAAGACATTGATATCGGAGGCACACCACGTCACGTTATGGAAGAATACCGCGGGAAAAATAGGTACTAAATGTAAGACAGCGCATTGTAGCAGCCACAATGCCGACAGAATGACTCGCTGAATGGACATTGTCCCAATTTAGAAGAAGCAATTAATGACTCCCGCGACAATGATCAAGGGGGCCGAGCCGCGCTTCTTTTTCTTCCTCTCCCTCAGGTCCTCATACATTGAGACTTTCTTATTCCATCTCTATATGTACCTGACCAACACTTTCACCTCAAGATGACAATGCATGCCGGAGCAGGCCCTTTCCCCAGCACTTGTATCGTTCTCTTCATTCTCTCATGAAGTGCGAATGGCTTAGCCCTTACGTGGTAAGTGCTTCACGTAGTCAAGTACACGCGCACTCGGATCCTTGGGAGGAAATGGTGCTACGTTAAGAGACGAGGGGTGTCAGCAGCGGTGAGTCGAGGGTTGCTAAGATTAGCGGCTTGTTTTCCGAGGAGCAGTGCGTACTTCTGCGAGCCGTCCCGGCCGACAGTGGCGTCGCCTGTGGGTGAGAGGAGGCTAGAGTGGAAGGAACGCGATTATGACGACTTAGGGGAGGGCAACAGGGATCAACCGCAGATCTTCCTCTCTGGAAGTCCGCAAGGGGAAACGCTCTCGTTCCCGGAGGCCCGCCGCTAATGGCTTCGTAACGACCTAATGACACGCCGGCGCGTTTACGGTCGCCCGTTTCGTCGCGCTTCCCATGTTGAGAAGCTCCTCGTATTCTCGTCCGGGGTTCGGGGTGCTCGTAGCCGGAGTAGCTGCGAAGTGCCTCGTTGCGAGATGCGCGAGCCCGTGCCTCGGCTACCGAACCCTGGAGTACGTGTCGCGCAGTGCGAGAAAGATGGCGGCTGTTGTTATTTTTTGCCGCAGCTCTTGCGCGAATGGCCGGATGCACAGTTGAAGATCCTGCGCGAAATCTTCACTTGTAAGCGGAAACACTCTGGGGGTCTTCGCTTCATACGCCTTCGGTAAGCAAGGCGTAGCCGACAAATACAAAAGAAAGAAAATGAACATTAGAGCCACAGACAAGAACCACGTTTATACACCCAGCATAAGGCAAATGAAAGGAGAGAGATGTGGGCAACGTAAAAAAAAAGAAAAGAAGAAAGATGCTTCGGAAGGGTGAAGTTATTATTTTGAAAGTCACATGAGAAAAAAGAAAATATGCGGACTGGGGGAATCGATGTAAGCGCAACTTTCTGGGCTCTTTGCTTTGATTGCCTATAATTAGCGATATGTTGACGGCGAATGTTTAATTTCTGCAATGTGTAGTCTAGTACGAAAGTGGTGAGTTGTTAAAAATTGCCTTCCATACACCACTACTGTTTGTCTTCGTAGTTCACAGAACACAGAGGGAGACGTGTTCGCTTGAGGCGCTGTTGGGCGCCATTCTTCATAACCTCTAAGAGGGTTGAGCATTGTCATCGCCTTACATGTGGCACATCGCGTCATGGTAGAAGCGTTAAATTTATCCTATTATGAGACTTTACGTGCCAAAATCAGAATCAGATCATGTGGCACGGCATAGTGAAAGAGGGATATCCTGATTTTTGCGGCAGCATACATGCGTCAAGCTGTCGCGAATTTTTGCACCGGTAGGTTGCACCAGTGGCAGTGATGTTAGCTACATTTCTTTCTGCATTTTCACAATGATATTTCCCACTTGAAATTGGCTTGCCCGGCTTGGGAATCAAGATTGCGGCAACGCCAACCACAACGAGACGGCGAACGCGGCGGCGCGAGGACTAACCAACCGTGCCACTGCTACTACAGCCGACCCGTCGTGGTGGTGGGAAACTAAGGACAAAATGACTTCCTACAATGAAATTGTGAAATGGTACCGACTAGAGCGAAGGACTATGCCGCCACCTCATCCGGGCTTGACCCGTAAGGAGGCAGTTTTATACCGACAACTTCAAACGGGGTCGTTATTCACCCCGGTGCTGATGAGGCACGTGTGTCCAAGTGTTTATGAAAGTGATCTGTGTTGTGTGTGCCGAAAGGAAAGAGCCACTGCAGCTCACATCCTTTGGGACTGTGCTAAGAATCCGCATGAAGCTGCAACAATAACAACGATCCCGCCGCGGCACGAGGCCGCGCCGAGATGCTATGACCAAGATGTCCAAACCCAGGCCGTCCAGCAGATCTCGGCGGCCCTCGAAAGGCAACGACCGAGCGAAACCGGAGGGAGGCTGCCACCCTAAAAGAGGGGCAGGCGCGGTCGACCAAAGGGAATAGTGCGGCCGCGGCCGAAGTAGAGGCGCCACACGCCGCGAAGACGTCATGGCCGCGTCACGGTAACGCCTCCCTAACAGGGGAAAGCTAACCGTTCTGCAGGCGTTCACAACAAAGTTTCGTCACTCACTCACTCACTCGAAATTTACACATCAGGCTTCTTTCTTGTTGCTGGATCAGTTTGAGTCACTATATGTTCGCTTGCCTCTGCAGATGGATGGATGAATGGATGGATGGATGGATGGATGTTATAAGCATCCTCTTTGGAATGGGGCGGTGGGTTGCGCCACCGAGCTCTTGCTATTATACTATACTATATTGCTATTATACTGCCTAATGTCCTACCTAGAATAAACAATAAAAAAAACACTATGAACTACGACGCCCAAATTTTCGGGTCCCATAATGCGAACTGTGCTTTTGTACGTCTGCGTCTTTTGTCGTTTCCCTACTTTTCTTCCACCAATCCTCCAATCACCTCTTACTAAAGCCTATTGCGGACATGTTTGCTTTACCACTGCTTCCGCGGAACTCAAGGGCTTCAAGGAGGCCAGTGGTGCCTAAATCGACCGCTGGGTAGACGTCGTCACATTCTAATAAAACATGCTCCGTGGTTGCTGTAGTTGTTGTAGCCTGTGGCCCGTGTGGCTCCTACCCACGATAGGGGATTGGCCAAGAAATGGGTAGATTATTCCAAAATAATATAGAGCACAAATTTCCTAATGTCTATGGGAATAGCATTTAATAGGGTCGAATTACCGGCTAAAATAAAATCAGGAAGGTGCTGTTGAATGAGTAATAATTAATTTAAAAGTAATGAAAAAAAGAATTTAGCAGGGCATTCGTTTTCCCTAGCTTTACCGCAGCAAGCACATGCTTCTTCTTCCTTCTTATATCTTGCTTTATAGGTGCGCGTTTTAAGGCATCCCGATCTCGCTTCGAAAAGTAATGAGCTTCCCTTTGAGTTATCATAAATGGTTTCCTTGCTGGTTTCGTTTTTTCCTCTCAAGTAGTTACTCACGGCAGGTTTCTTTTCCATTGCCTCCATCCATGAGATTATTTCAGCCTCTCTGACTTTCCGCTTGACCTTCTTTGTTGCTGTGTTGCTCGCCCTACAGGCCGCATACTTAACGGTAAGCTTCCTAGTTCTTTTCCTTCAATGTGAGTCAATGTTTTTCCTGTACAGATAACTGAACACTCTCCCAGCCCATTTACTTTCTTCCATATTCCTCAGCCGTTCTTCATACTCTTTTTACTGCGAGGTTCCCTCACTTCAAATCTAGTCTAGCCCATGTCACCCTGCACAGCTTCATTTGTAGTCTTCTCGTGAGCGGATTCGCCCAGGAAACCGCCATCTAGTGGTGGTGCAAGCAACCGAGCGGCGATGTCGCGCGCGTCCTCCACTGTCATTGGTCGGTCTATTCGGCTAGAGAACATCCACGCAGCCCTCGCGGTCGCGAAAACCCTGCGAAGTTCCTAAAGAAGAGCTTCGCCTTCATATACCTCTAGCGACAGATTCCCACAATGGCCACGCTCATTAAAGACCGATAATTTAGCCACACTGTGATTATGAGGCACGCCGTAGTGCCCCACTACGGCGTGCCTCAGAATCAGATCGTGGTTCTGGCACGTAAGGCCCCACAATTCTTTTTTAATTTTCGAAGTGTCAGGTTTGACTCCATTGTCGGTCGTGCATTTACCTTTATTACAGAGGTCCGTAGTTTGGCAAGGCAGGCAATACCTACCTACCGATGTACCGCAAAGTGCCTGGAATGAGGCAACGAATGCTTCGCATCAAACACTTGCCCTGGAACTTACGTTGTAAGTTTACGATGTCGCAAGAGCCTCTTCTACTAACGCGCAGTAATGAGCTAAGCGATGGGACAGGTGTGAAGTAGGTCTTGCCATAAAACTAAAGAATGACGTATTTTCGCTAGTATTAAACTCGAGTATTGTTCCTTGTGGTAATTTCTCTTGACAAATTATGATAAAAGTTATCTGTTAAAGGAGGAAACTTTACTGCATTCTCTGAGCATCCTTCCCATTGGCATTTTCTTGAAGAATTTCGTTCCCAAACGCAAATGTGCAAGCTTGAGCAGCATTGATGGTTTCTCATGATAGGAGGTAATGCTAGAAGGCGACAAATTTTGCGAACGCTTTATCATTCTAGTTTATATTTCGTCCTTGTAGCCTGTCAGTACGTTTCGCGACTATATATCGAGTATAGCGAGACATAACTTGTTACAACCAACTGTTGCGCTTTGCGCTTTGGTTCGAAAGCAGTTGCACATGAAAATCAGTCAGCGAACTCTAGTGTAACTACAGTCAATGGCAATTTAACCGTGCCTATTAAAATACATGGATGAGTTCTTCAGGAATATGCCCTCTTCCAATGTTGCAGAAATTCTTAGCATTAATGTGCCGGGGGTCATCGAGTGATACGTGAAAATAAAATAAAGATTACAGCGTATGCAGACGACATTTTAATTTTTGTCCGAGATAAAACTAGTGAACCGCTTTCGTGCAATTTTATAACAAATACTCTTCGCAAAGGAGGGCTGAATTATATAGAGGAAAACCGCAGCTATTCCTCCCGGAACATTCACAGTTGAACTGAGGTAATTCAATTCCTTTCTGTGAAAAAAGTTATTGGAAAAGCGATCAAATTAGCGATGTTTCTGCGGAGTCGGTGTTGGTATTTACTGTTAAAGGTAATTATTTTCCCCCAGAAATGTGCAGAGATTGCTCAAATTATGATGACGAACAAGTGAATAAAGCTGCGTGAACAGTAGCTTGACTGGCCCCAACTCCTCTTCATCCAGCAGCAACAGGTGCGTAGTACGAAACTTGGAGAAACGACCAAGCTAGCAGAGAAAGAAAATCTACGTTATGGATTAGATACAACGCAATGAGTCATGGTCGCTATGCAAAATGGAAAATAGTTAAATACAGCTAAGCTAATCACATGAATAAGTACATAAAGTACACAGGTTTACTTTAGGAAGAAGGCGTAAGCGGTATTCAGTTAGTGGGCATTTAATAGGTGTGTGGGGTAGACAGATGGCCAGCTTTCAGAAACCAGACTTTGTGCGTACACCTGGTATGTGCCAATATTCGCTATGTCTTGTGTTACCCAATGCATATATTTCCCACACATTAGCACTGTCACGCAGGTTGTTATACCATTTGTGAAGTTCAGCTTTACAAAAGAAATAGAAATAGATAACTACAGAGAACAATGACTTTTTTACCTTGTATGTTCAAAGAGATCGTCTAGTCTAATTGCAGCAGCACAAGTTAACAACTGTTCGCAAAGCATGTTCCTGCATAGTATAATGTTTGTTAGCGTTTTTCGGGTACAGTTGCCACAAATTAAATGACAATATTGCAGGTGAGAATCAAAAGTGAGTTGTAAATAAACGTGTTTTGTTTTACTGGAAGGAGCTGCGGACATCTTCTAAGAACTTGTAAGGTTCGACACAGTTCTGCAGCATATTCTTGCGTGTCGTAGTCTTACAAAATGTGTTCATTAAAAATTAAACCATATTATGTAACAAGCGTTCATTAGAGATAACTGTGAGCCGACATTATGGGTGCGATCTTGTACGCGTTCCAAAATAGAACGGAGGCGGTCCGTTCCACCGAGCCGCACACGGTCGGTCAGTTTGAACAGTGAAGAACGCCATGACGTCAATTGTGAAGTGATATCTGCTGTCAATCATTCCGTGTTGTCTGCTATCGGACGAACGCAACGGACTGGACCGCCAATTTCGCGACGGAAAGAACGGACCGCCTCCGTTCGAGTTTGGAACGCGTACAAGATCGCACCCTATATGTCAAAGTTTTCTATCGGGCTATTTTTTTTTTTACTGGGTGGAAGAGATGTGTATTTACGGGCACTGTCTTGTGGATTAGCGTTCAGGGCTTATGAAGGCCATTTCCTGGTACTTGCATTCCGCGCGCATATTACCTTCGCATTAATATATCCGCCATGATACTGTCCGATTCACCAGTAGCCAACAGATGCAGGTTTGCGTTGGTACACCTAGGGCTTGATACAGATCGTGTCGCATGTGCACATTGACTCTTGGTGACTGGCCAAGGATGGGCGCATATAGTGATTGACACCTACTCAGTTGCACATGCCCATTCTCGAAGTTGCGTGTTCAGGCACAAATCTAGTGGTACATACACAGCGACACACGTTGTTTACTAGGTGACACAGCAGCATGGAGCATGTCTGTTCATGCACATACCTGAGTGGCTTCGGTAGTCTGCTCGCAAAGACACACACACACACACACACACAGAGAGAGAGACGAAAAGGCAATGGTAGGGAGGTTAACCAAGGACGTGCCCGGTTGGATACATTACACTGGGTAAGGGAGAAAGGTGGAATGAAAAAGGCGGAGAGACAGCAAAGACACAGCGTCTAAAGTTGATGATATAAATCCACAAAAGTCTGCGGCATGGAACCGATGACGAACAGCGAGCCCCGAGGTAGAGGCAATAAAAAAAAGCCAGGTAACAACGCACTCATCAAGAGAGAGCTATATTTCGATTTTCTCGTGCAAATACGGTGCCCACACAATGTTTCTCGCTTGGTGCCCCTTTTGTAGTTGAGCTCAAACAGCGAGTCGGTCAAACGCGACGTCAAAGACAAGAATTTCGGATTAGCAACTTATCTGCTCCGCATGATGAGGCTATTGCCTAATGCAGGGACATATACGCAAGGTACTACCGAAGTAACTAGCGAAGTAAAAACTCACCTAAGCGATCGCAAACGCGATTGCACAACAGGCTGATAGCATAGCGAGCCAGACCAGAGAAGAAATATATGGCAGGAGATGCATTTCTGGGCAGCGTCATATTCTGCCAGAATGCCATATTTTGTAATGGCGGTGTTTGGCAAGTTTCTTGTCCTCGATAGCGCGGGTGCAGCCGGTGTGCCCCACCACCCGGTAGGTGACGATGATGATGAATATAATGATGATGATTCCTATTTATTGGCATCCTCATTGAAACGGTACGGAGACAAATCGTCCCCTGGCCTGCTTGAGTTAGTCAGGTACGCTATCAATACTTTTCCTTCTAGCATTCTTGTATACACCTGTTTAATATTCTCTAACTACCTTGAACCCGTGCCTATGCCTCTAATGCATTCGGTCCTGTCTCTTCCCTACTTTCTTTCCCACCGCAGCTCAAATGACTCTTGCGTATCTCGACTGCCGACCGGTTGATACTTTCTACTTCTTTAAATCCAAGCGCTTCTGGAAGTTGTACCATACGTACTGGTCTCGGTGGGTGGAATTCCTTCGCATTCCATTAGGAATGTGCCGAGTGGTCTCCGGATTCTCGCTGTATCACACACATGGCTCATCTAATTGCGAATATTTGCTCCGGTATGTTTTTGGTCCTTAGGCAACCAGCTCGAGCCTCAACTAGCAAGGCAACTGCTGTTCTTGTAGGGAATCGCGACCGAGAACTTTCCTCTCTAATTGGTGGAAGCGCACTCCGGCATCACTTTCGTTTCCACCATTCAAGGTGCGCCTAAGCAGCACCTTCTCCAGCGCATCCAAGCGCTGCTGTGCGAACGCACCCAGTGCCAACGGCAGGAATTTGCGCAAAAACCTGAGGAAGAACGAGAGCAGAGCAAGCAATTGAGCAAGAGATAAGAGCAGCTAATACTTTAAACGATTCCCTCCACTCTGACAGTGACATGTTCAGTTGGCCAGCCGGTGTAAAACGAGGAACGGTCCAAGAACAACCATGGGTAGCACTTCTGGCTGTGAAAACTTAGTGCGTGGGTGTTGCGGCATCAGTGCATTTCGTATCTCGGTAAGTCGTAAATTGCATTGATAAATGGCGTTTTTAATGCGTAGCATTACTTGGCTAGGTGCCCGGCATTACTTTTCCGCTCCGTTCCATTTGTCCTTCCATTTGCCGCCCCCTCCCCCGAAAAAATAAAGCTCGTAGCGCAATCTAGCTTTCCACATGTGGAATTTCTGTGAATACGCAAACTTTAGTGCGCTTATCGTCCCCTACTTGCAGGCACAGAAACCTTGGACGCGAGCCACCAGGTGCCGACACACAACCGGCCGAAGCCTGCGTCGCATCACAGGCCTGAAAATAACAATTTGTGTTTCGTTCGTAGCGTCTATTGCTCTAAATGTGACAATTCTCTAACTATGCCGCGCCCTAAAAGCTACCCAGTGACGAGGGAAGTAGACGTGAGTATGTGGCTAGCAAACGTATACAAATCACAGCCCTCCTACGGAAGCGCAGTTGAAACGCAAGCGAGAGCTTTCACCGGACAAGGTACACGCGGAAATGCCAGCAGCGAGTTTACAACTACAGTTAGAAGCTTTTGAAGCTTTTAACTGTGTTTATTTTTGCATTCTGGACTCCTCTTTCATTAGGGTGTCTCTTGTAACAGTGTTTTTCTTCTTTTTCCTTTTCGTGCCATAATTTACCCGCCAACGCGCTCACCAACGGAAAAATTATGCAAGACAAAACAAAGACTATAAAAAACACAACCCATCCGAAGGAGGAGTTTTGAATGCAAAAACAAAAGTTGGGGCAAGAGCTCCCCACTGGGAAGTTTCATGTAGTGTGCATCATTCTACGGAAACCTTACTTATCATAACTCAAAAGTTGGTCATTTCGACAGATCATTACAGGTCTTGCCAAATCATCGAGGCAGTGTTTTTATTTTACCGAACACCACATCGGTAATAAAAATGAGTTTACTGGCGAGATTGTTACAGTGCGCGCAGTGTTCGTTGACGTTGTTATCGTTTCCAATTTTAAATTAACGATCACAAAGAACAAGGCTACGCGCTATGTGACAATTCCCCACTGGGGAGCTTCAGCCCAAATGTCTTTTATTTTCTGTGGTATGATTGCGTAGAAGCAAAAACGTCATCACTCCGATCATTTGCGAAATTCGTTGACGTGCGAATAGACAAGTGGTTCATCCTGCCCTGCCACGTAGGTGTGGTGCAATGCAACTGGTGAGAACGACCGACGTCCTTCCCTATACGTAGTTGAGTCGACACCGACAGCACTGTCACGCACCCGCTGTAGCGGTGAGCACGCGTTCGACGCGGTGCTGCTGGCTGGCGTGGCGTCGCCGTAGCCATAGTGCGAGTGTTTGCGACGCTAAAGTGGCGCGGAACGAAACGAGACGCGAGTGGCTATTCGTAATTTTGTGGAAGCTGCTGCCGCATTTGCCCACGTGATGTCATACCTGCGATGGTTGTGTGTGCAGTGTATTTTGTTGTTTCACATGGACGCGTACGCAGTATACACTCTGGCACTAACCATGAATCCGGAACAAAGCCGCGAGAAGTGATCTTGCGAGTTTCAGCCCGTCCCGTGAACATTAGCGGGCGGCAACAAACATTTCGTCGAGCGTGACGAGAATGCCGGTTTGAATGCGCCCATTTTGTCGCCGACAATCGCGCCCCTCCTCGCGGGATGGAAAGCTTCTTGGCGTGAATTTACCATTTGGGTTAAACTGCCAAGTGTATCGCGATTATGCCTTGTCCCGGCCCAAAAAGACGCAGTGATTAAACTAGTGCATCGAAAAATATATATATATATTTGCTAAAAGCAGTGTTTATTTACAGTACTGTGGAAGTGCAGATCTCGCCGCGAGGTAGGCGCGAACAGTATGGGTCCGGCTCTTTGCGGTCAAACTTGACATATCGGGTACGCTGGCATTCCACACGTGACGCCTTGGTACCTAAAAGGATGGTTCAACACTGGGGTAAGAAAATGTTCTGATGTATAAAAATTGCTATTTCTAAAGATTTAATGTTTACAACAACCAGTGTATCTTTTTTCATTTTTCTGTTGTTACTTATCAAGGAATTGATGAACAGCCTTACATTGCAATTCAGAATGAAAATATAATTAAAATAAGTGTGTATCATACCAGTGTACTCGCCTCGCTCTATTGTTTTTAACGATTTATTTATTGATTCTTTTGTTTACCAATACTGCCTATCTCACACTAGATCACAGTAGGGAGGGCGCGTATAACAGTACGGTTAAGATAGAGTTAGAACAAATATCGTAAAACACAATGCAACACACTGTTACCGTAGCTATACATCGTCAACTGGCACATCATGCAAAACATAATGACATGAGATACAGTGTCAAAGTTGAGCGAAGCAAACGTTTGTTGCCGGTTAGTACGAGAAAAACGTGACTGAACGAGACTTAAGTTTCTTAAATTACTAGGTTGATTTCATTTGCAAATAGAGTGCGACTCTGAAGTTGGTTGCACATGTCCGGAATTACTGGACACTACTCCAGAACACACGGATAACAATGTAAACATAAAAGCCGCTTGTTAGTAGTTATTCTATGTAATCTTATTCAGTGTATTTCAAGAATACAATGCAGACATAACAAAACTCAAAACGTGGGCGCAGTGTAAATTGTGGTCACATACTGCGTCAAATAAATTGTGTCGTAATACGTGCCGTCTCATGGGCAACCGCAATGTTATTCAGTGCGCAGTACACTGCATACATCTTCAGCGGCATATTTCGCAGGGGCACACAAAGATCTCAGTTACATATTTCGTTATTTTGTTCGTTCAGCCACGTTATTTTGCCTAGCCAAATGTTACCGCTAAATTCGCGTTGCCATGGGCATAGATATGTGCTCAGCAGTTCAAAGATCTCTCATTCTCAGTGAGCATGATCAACACAGGCCTGCAGGCTTTTGCTCTATGTGAAGCATTGCGTTAAGAAAAGCCATTCACATTATACACCTACCTTTCAACAAATAACAGGCCGTCCTCAGCAAGTCTTGACGCGATTATCGGTCTCTGTAATCAAAGAGCACCATTCTTAGTGCAAGGGAATACGGTTGGCGGAACGATATTTAACAAATTTCTAAATTCGCCGTCAAGTTTCTGTGCCACGAAAGACATCGAGTAGGTGCATGAAAAAACGATGGGCGACAACTGTAATTACTTGTGCTGCGATAAGAAAAATACGGCAAGCATGGATAAAAACACGCCGCTGACTACAAGAATAATCACCCACGTGCACAGTATTGTCTGCCTCCTTTCTTTTTTTCTTTCTCACTAAGTAGAAGCTGTTGAAGCAATAGCGACTCAATACACTAGAAACGTAACAAGCCTTCTCTTCTAAACGTATCCGCAAAGAGGCAACAAACCCACAAAGAGAGAGAGAGAGTGAGAGAGAGAGAGAGATGTCAAACATGGTCGACGTTAAAAAAGGCAAAGTCGAAGTACTATCGCATTGAATATCGGCTTCAATACGCGAGCTGTGGCTGCGGTAACAACCTCGATAAAAAAAAAGTGCAGACGGCGTCGCCATTTGGAGCAAGAACTGAATGAATCCCCCCTGCTTTCCGTCGTCTGCTTTCTTCGCGAAGCGATACTACACTTGCCCACTGAGCAGACATCGTTCGAACGCGGATAAAATAAAAATGCAGCAGCTCCAACGTGCACTGTTGGAGTCTCTATTCGGAGAAAATTAACCTAAATAGTTAGGGTGTGTTGAAACACGTGTTTATGTTTATTCAATGTGAGTGCGTAGCGAAACCAAATGTTTTATTGATGAATTCTGCAGAGGAAATGCAATGTCTTGTAAACGCAACACGCTCGCGTAACTTAACGGTTAATCCCATCTGTTCGTTGTAGTCACCTTGGTCATTTGGCACAACGCGGCAATTATGTAATGTCGCATAACTGCGTGATATATTTGTGCTATTGTCTTCGTTCCATTGTCAGACGTTATACAGTGTTTCCCGGGCCCTTTATATCTTGTACTTATGTCAAGTTTTTTTTTTTCATTATCTGTTCTTTTTGCCGTGCATATACGTCAACATTCTCGTCTTTCGCGTCACCTTTGGATGACACGCCTATCTTTTTTCCTTTGTTTTTCTCTTTTGCAAGAAGGCCGATCCCGGCGGCAGTGTAGTCTATGAAGCAATGCGGTTAGCTTTCGACTGCATTGGCAGTAATTACACTCGTACCGTTAACCTTACCTACTTCGCGAGTAATTCCCGTTTACTTTGATTCTTCTTTGTTTTCAGTAATTCTCGTTTCGTTCATACCTACATATTCATGCCATTTGTGGCTCATTACGACATTCCAAAGTAACAAAATTGTTTCTTTGGTTGAAAGGCTAAATACAAAGGTAGCTAGATGCCACAAACACGAAACCCATATGAAGTCTGCAACGAACACCTTGCCTTCCGAAACAAAAGAGAAAAATAAAGATGAAGCGGTGGCTGCCATGTCCTTAACATCAATATATGGTCACGCCCTTATATTACGACCCTTTGGCCCACTATTTCAGTTTTGCTGCCGCTCGCTGTTAATTTGCGTTTGCCTAGCAAATGCCCCACTGTAGCTTCCATCCCAAGCACGACACATCCGACTCCTCCATCTGTTGATTCGTTCGGTGCCTTTACCTCTGTAATGGCAGAGGCGCCCAACCGCCTTGCAGTAACGCCTTTGCAACGTGCCGTAGCTGGTGTTTCAAATCGCCCTCTTGATCTGCTCCTATCCTCTAATCCGTGGGCCTGCGTCGCCTGCGCTCTCTAAATCGATTGTTTATCGCAATCCGTTTCGCTATCAAAAAAGATTCACTCGTCACCCTGGGCCCGCGAAAGAGGATCTCCAGCACAGCTGTTG
Source organism: Dermacentor albipictus (assembly GCF_038994185.2). Classification (NCBI taxonomy): domain Eukaryota; kingdom Metazoa; phylum Arthropoda; class Arachnida; order Ixodida; family Ixodidae; genus Dermacentor; species Dermacentor albipictus. The sequence continues at coordinate 64,210,074 of NC_091827.1, forward strand.
TAAACTACCACTGCAACGACTGGAGTAGGTACGCAATGTTTAGGACCATGGCGCTCGCGCTGAGCTTCTTGAGAACGATGTTCGTCAGTTTCGGCAGCACACCGCTGCTAGTCATACTGCCGTTGCTTTTCCCCTCGCCGCTCCTCGTATTCACACTGCCCCTCTGGGGTTCTAACCATGCGTGCCTTACCCATAGCGGTGCTGAAACATTAATGAATTGAATTGCTAAGCTGGTGCTTTATATATACATATATATATATATATATATGAACGAGAATAAAGGGGGTTAACCGAGGGACCCGATATTTATTAGTCATATAATGAGAAGCCAACAAACACTGACACCAAGTAAAACATAGGGGAAATTGCATGTGCTTAATAAATGAAATAAAGTAATGATAAATTGATGGAAAATAAAGTGGATGAAAAAACAACTTGCCGCAGGTAGGAACCGAACTCACAACCTTCGCATGTCGCGTGCGATGCTCTACCAATTGAGCTACCGCGGCGGCGTTTCCCCATCCACTTTCTTGGGTATTTATGTGTACTAGTAGAACCCTGGGAGTGTTTGCCAGCGCCCCGACTCACAGACCTTGACGGCGGACGTGGAACGTCTTTTTTGCCGCAGGCGTCACGAGAACGAGACGGTTCTACTAGTACACATAAATACCCAAGAAAGTGAATGGGGAAACGCCGCCGCGGTAGCTCAATTGGTAGAGCATCGCACGCGACATGCGAAGGTTGTGGTTTCGGTTCCCACCTGCGGCAAGTTGTTTTTTCATCCACTTTAATTTCCATTAATTTATCATTACTTTATTTCATTTATTAAGCACATGCAATTTCCCCTATGTTTTACTTGGTGTAAGTGTTTGTTGGCTTCTCATTATATGACTACATATATATATATTTATATATATATATATACATATATATGTATATATATATATATATATATATATATATATATAGATATATATATATATATATATATATATATATATATATATATATATATGTCTAGTGACGTCACTCCCGACGTCACAAGCTGCCCACGTTGCAAGCTTGCACCATAGTAATGTTTACCTGGGTAGGTATGAGCCGCGCGCTATCGGTGCTTCGCTTTGTTAGCAGGAGGAGTGCCTTATTGTCAATTATGTGGTTTGCATGCTAGTTTTCGGCTCGTTATTTATGGAGACGAATGCTGCGCTGTTAGTTGCATGCCTGACACCAAAGAATGCATGGACTTTTTTTGCTTCAATTGCCGAGTTTTCTTTCTTTTTTTCGTGAGGACGATGCCGCGAAAAATACTGACGAACTAGAGGCTAACATTAGGAAAATAAATATGGCCAAGCGATTCCGGAACCATAGGAGTGTTAGTCGTGGTTAGCTTCGATACACAAACAGATTTGAGAAATTAGGCATGAGTCACCGAGTGTAAGAGAGGGTGAAGTATCACTGACTTTGACCTCAAAAGTCACCTTTCAGCGAGCTGCAAATCAGCGCTCTCTCACTTTCTGACTGTCTCTTCTGTCTTTTGTTCGGTGCATGGTATGTACACCCTCAAAATAGGGCTATCGCGAGAGAAGGAACAGATGCCCCTCAGCCCGTCGGACCATGTCAACATCACGAAACGCGGCAGCCATCTCTTGTGAATCCTGTCGTAGAAGTATGCCTTCCGGTTTTTGGGCGCAGCTGGAAGAGGTCCGAGAAAGGCTATAATCAAGATGTAAAGCTAGCGATTTTGTCGACGTTCCGAGAGGGCGCTGACAGAAAGCTGCGCGGCAATTGCTAGCTAGTGCAAAATTGCAGCGCTTTCTACGCGTTGCTTTACAAAACTAAAATCGTCACCACGTTAGTTCGTCAGCGCTATGAAGATTCTCAGCCTTCTTACACACTCCATGCTCCCAGCGCCGGCCCCGAACAGGAATGGAATGGAATGGAAAACTTTACTGACTCTTTTAAGGTTTTAGCGGGTCGAGGCCGAAGTCTTCATTCTTGAAGCTTGGGTCCTCTTCAGCCATGAATGGGCCCCTAGTCCAGGGCTCCACTGACCCGGGCCGCCTCGCACGCGTGCGCTATTAGAGCTATTTGAGCCCCTAGCTCGCCCCTGGTGAGCCAGCTCTCCCATTGCTCCGCACTTGGTGTTTTGTGTTTGTGGAATGCCTGGTTTCTTGTACACTCCCATGTAATGTGGTATAATGTTGGTTTAGCTCCACACCACGGACAGGTTGCGCTATACTGCGTGGGGAGCATCCTACTTAGTATGTGTAAGTTTGGGAAGGAGCCCGTTTGCAGTCTCCGCCATCCTGCGGCCTCCTCCTTTGGTAATGCTTTATGTGGTGGGGGATATTGATATCTTAGCTCCTTATAGAGGTTTAATAGCTCTGAATAGCTGTTCCCGTAGTTCATATGTGGCCCATCTGAGGCGGTTGACGTCCCTGCTCGGCTGGTCATCCCTCGAGCTAGGCTGCCTGCCCCTTCATTGCCCCTGATCCCTGCGTGGCTTGGTATCCAGATAATGTTATGTGTGGGTTGTCCCTCAGCGATTGGAACTCTGCTGATGATCTTGAGCGCCACGTTACCAATTCTGCCTCTTATATAGCTGCGGCACGCCTCTTGTGAATCTGTTAGACTATTGAGGGATATTCCTGTTCTATAACCTTCTTCCGCTGCCAGTGCGACAGCAATTTCCTCTGCCTCGGTTACGTTAGCCACCTCAGCCGTGAGTCCTCTGAATAATTCTTCTTGATTATTTACTAGTACCGCTGCCGCGTTTTTGTGTGCTTGTGAGTATAGACACAGGAACTTTTTCGTCAGCTAAAAATATTCTTGACATAATACCGAGTACCTTTATTTCTCTCCTTGGAAGCTACCATTTTAAAGCAGGCGACATTCGCCCGACTTAACCCTTTACTACATCACACTTTTTTGGCTTGCCTGAGGAGTGGCATTGGAATTGGCAAGAACAACTTACCAAAGAGTTGCCGGACAGCAACAGCGCCTAGTATTACGGCCACGCTCAGAGCAAAAGTGGTCACCGCCGAGAATGGGCCAAGGAAGGCAGCTGCACCACGGTAGACACACACACAAAAAAAACAGCACGCCTCGCACAGCTTGTACGAAATGTTTCAACCAATAGAAGAGCAGTACCCAGACAAACTACGTACTCTGCATTAATATCCGTGAGGTGTTCTTGGCTGAACCTGAGACAGATCCATAGGATGTTCTCTTTATCAATTTTACCAAAAATAAACATTCTCGCAACTGGCAGGCGGCCTTTATTTAAATGAAGTTCGATAAATTTTAATTTCTCCGATGTAACAACTGGATATTTGAAATGAAGAAAACACATGCCGTTTGGAGCACACTTGTCCGATTTACATTGCACAGATGGCGTGGTGCCAATCTCACATAATGGGCAGTACGATTTGTTCTACGTGTACGCATATAGCTGCTTCGTCTGTACGCACTTCCGACGATGATGCTTGACGTCGTCAGAGTGACGAAACAAATGTCCCCTTCTAATTAGCCTTAGTTTCTTCTTTATTTGATGTAATATTCTGTACGACGAAGCTTACGTTACACATCTTAATGAGCTTTAGTTATGTCTTATATCGGTTCGTTTATGTTAGGCTTTGATGTACGGGCGGCCTACCAGAGATCAGTGTCATCATCATCATCATCAGCCTGGTTGCGCCCACTGCAGGGCAAAGGCCTCTTTCATGCTTCTCCAACAACCCCGGTCATGTACTAATTGTGGCCATGCCGTGCCTGCAAACTTCTTAATCTCATCCGCCCACCTAACTTTCTGCCGCCCCCTGCTACGCTTCCCTTCCCTTGGGATCCAGTCCGTAACCCTTAATGACCATCGGTTATCTTCCCTCCTCATTGCATGTCCTGCCCATGCCCATTTCTTTTTCTTGATTTCAACTAAGATGTCATTAACTCGCGTTTGTTCCCTCACCCAATCTGCTCTTTTCTTATCCCTTAACGTTACACCTATCATTCTTCTTTCCATAGCTCGTTGTGTCGTCCTCAATTTGAGTAGAAACCTTTTCGTAAGCCTCCAGGTTTCTGCCCCGTAGGTGAGTACTGGTAAGACACAGCTATTATATACTTTTCTCTTGAGGGATAATGGCAACCTGCTGTTCATGATTTGGGAATGCCTGCCAAACGCACCCCAGCCCATTCTTATTCTTCTGATTATTTCCGTCTCATGATCCGGATCCGCCGTCACTACCTGCCCTAAGTAGATGTATTCCCTTACGACTTCCAGTGCCTGGCTGCCTATTGTAAATTGCTGTTCTCTCCCGAGACTGTTAAGCATTACTTTAGTTTTCTGCAGATTAATTTTTAGACCCACTCTACTGCTTTGCCTCTCCAGGTCAGTGAGCATGCATTGCATTTGGTCCCCTGAGTTACTAAGCAAGGCAATATCATCAGCGAATCGCAAGTTACTAAGGTATCCTCCATTAACTTTTATCCCCAATTCTTCCCAATCCAGGTCTCTGAATACCTCCTGTAAACACGCTGTGATCAGTGTATATTCTAAAAAAAAGAATACATTCGGTTACTGCGCTGTAGAACTAATTCTTCTCCAAGTTTAGGATTCTTCAAGTTCACTTTATCCTGCACTGGATTCATTGAATCTCCAATTTAATTCTATCAGAGCGTAGATTTGCTGCCAGATAGAAACAAATCTCATATAACTGGTGCGATTATGGTCTCAAGCAGGATCAAGGAGGCGCGCGAGATCATAGGCATGCTAACGTGTCTTCCACTCTTGCGTTGATTTCTGTAAGGAATTTCAAATCAAATCAAATCAAATCAAACATGTTTATTTTGTAGGAAGAATGCAAAATTTCGCTGTGGGAGGCAAAGACTAAAGGCAAGAAAGCCTGACGAGGTCTCGGCCCCTGATTCATTTTATGATAAGCAAGTAACACGTGAGAAAAACTCGCAATTTCACGCGAAAGGCGAAACATCGATTGCGATATAAAATTAGTACAGAACTAACGAAGTACAGGAGTTTTAGCCACCGTATCAACTTGTAAACATTCCCCTTACTAACTAAATTAACAGACATGGTGACACGCCCGCACCAACAAACATGAACAGATTCACTCGATGACCGTGGAAACTCGCTGTCAAAACGCTGGAGTGCGGAATTGCGGCAGCAGCAACGAGTGAGCTTACTTTCATGCAGCCTATCGGTTTAAAGGGCCCCTGAAACGGTTCGGACAAATTTTGTAGACGCGTAGGGTACAGCTTAAGTAGAACATTCGCACCACAATTTAAGTGAAGCGTTACGTATTAATAGAGCTACAAGCGATTAAAAGTTACCCTCCTCCCTGGCCATGCTTTTCCTTCTCAACTCGTTCGCCGAACGAGCGGGGCTAAGCTCCTCCTTTACTAGTTCTGCGCCACGATGCGACGTCACATCGTCCACTTCCGGTTGTTTTGGAGCCCGCCCACGCCCGCGCGAGACCTCTCTGCTAGCCGCTTGGCCGCCGACTCCAAGCGCGAGCTATCGAAGCAGCGTGCGTTGCGAGCAATCTGTCGTAGCGCCGAACGTGTCTGGTATTCCGGTAACCACAGGCAGGCTGATCATTTCGGCAAATGACTGGAGGCATAAACTCAAGCTAATGAAGGAACTTTAGCGTAGACGTACGTGAGTGGCCTGATCGGCCTGCATGGTCCAGACACTTGTTGGCGCAGCGCTTAACCAGCCAAACAAAGCGCTAATATTGCTCTAACCAAGTGCAAAACATTTCAAACATTTATAAAAAAAATTGGAGGACGCTTAAGCTTCGCCTTCAAGAGTGGAACGCGATAGCGTTCCCGTCGACCCGCCAATGGGTGTAAGACAATCGGCTACAGGGCAGCCATCACTTACGAGGCGCCCCGCATCAGACGCGGTGAGCGTCGAGCCATATGGTCGAGCAACGCGGCGTTCGGCGCAGCAACGAAACGTGCGCCTGAGCAAGCGGAGCGAACCAAAGAACTCGGTATCCCGGAGGGGGAAATGATGCACGCCAGCCAAACGCCGTGATCGGCACGGGCAGAGAGATAGAGAGATAGTGATCTAAAGAAAGGAAGGACGCTTGATTCTACAGAGGGAGCAAGGCGAAGCGTTGTCAGGGGAGAGAGTCCGAGCCACGACAGCTACAATGCGCGCGTGGCGCGCCATCTGTCGGGGCAGCGCCGTACATGGAGAGGAGGGGGTCTTCTGTGTTTGCCGCAAGATGGCTCTCCGTGTGCGGAAAGCGCAGAAGAAATGCAGCGAAACGCACTTCGCTACTCGTTTAATCGCGGCTTCTGTAAGTTACATGTTCATAATTACCGATATACACCACAGTATAACTTTCCACGGCTCGTTTCGAAGGCAACACCGCATTCACTAGAGGCGCGTTTGTACCTTTTGGAAGCATCGAAATCGTGGCTGAGTGGTAGCGTCTCCGTCTCACACTCCGGAGACCCTGGTTCGATTCCCACCCAGCCCATCTTGGAAGTTGCTTTTTATTGATGGAGTGCCTGCCGTGATTTATCGCTCACGGTCAACGCCGCAAAACGCCGACACCCGACGCCGACGACACCGGCTTTTCTGCGACACGAGCTCCTTAACGCTATCGCGTTAAAAAACGCGTTGATGACTACACTCCTGCGAAAAATACACACCAGCCGCAAAGAAGAATACACTTCGTTGCTGCTACTGTGTATGGCTGAGCTCTGTGCCACCAGGTGGCCGTACTGTGCAGACCATTCACATTTGCCCGTCTGCTCATCTCATGGCTCATCCCGTTACGACAGAGTCAAGCGGCCAGACCCTGCCCCCTTGCGCTGGCGTTTGCCCTAATAGATAGTTTTAGCCCAGCGGGTTTACGGCCAGCGGAGCGGAGCGGTCTCCACCGTTGCGCCAGCGGGGCGGCTCGCGAAAAAAGAATTTTAGCCCAGCGGATCACCCGCTCGAGCGGGGTAGGGAGCAGGGCGCTCTGCTGCCCCACCTAGTGGTTCGAATAGGAGTTACTGAGAAAGGAAATTGAATTACGCTTGCTTTTATTATGCAAGAAATGCTGAATAAAAGTATATTACATGTTCTCAGTGCATTATTTGTTAATAATGTACTGAGTATTAATGTACGGGTCAGCGCGGCAGTCGCCGTCTTCGATGCAGAACTGCCGGCGTTCATGTTCGCGGCTGCCGCCTTGCATTTCCCATACACGCCCGCGCGCCCTTACGCACGCTCGCGCGCTGCGTATACCCTCCGCTGGGGAGTGCTTTCCAGCGGGCGTAAACGCTGCTCCGTAAAACCGCTGGCCGCCTCAGCGTGGTGCGCATGCGCAGTCGCGTCTCCGCTCGCCCGCTCCGCTCCGCTGGCCGTAAACCCGCTGGGCTAAAACTCTCTAATACCGGACTCGCGAAACCCTATTGCGTCAGTAATCTTCCGGTGTAAACTGACGGCCACAAACGCGCAAATGCTGGCGCCGATCGGATAGCGGCAGTCCGATGCGCAGCAGCCAGTTCGCTCGTACCCTGCCTTGCAGAGGGACACGATGTCACAGCTTGACATATTGCCAGTCGCTACGTATGCAGTCCACAAGGCAACGAAGTCGAATCATAGTGCTCGCGAAAAGACAGACCGACTCTGACCGTGGAGCTCTCGTCAAAATTGAGTACGTTGTACACAAGCAGACGACCATTGCTGTTTGCCGGAAGTGCTTAAGTGTACTGAAAAATTCTTCTTGTGCATTCTCTTTATGTTACTTTCTTTTCATAAAAACAAATTAACTAGCGTTCCAACTATTACGAAGATCGTTTCTTTACCATAAAGTAGGAAAAATTATTGATCACGCGCCCTGGTTAGCCAATTGAATAGCTCGCCCCACTGACGTCATATGGGGGATCTCGGTCATATGGGTAGGGGCGGCTTGAAGTTCCGCCGGGCAGTGTGCTGCGATCGGCAGCGATGTGCATTTTTAAAACCTTATAATAAATTACACGCTTTACGCGGATCACTTAGATGTGTCAATGAATGATCAGAAGGACCTACTCTAACGACTTAGTACGTTTGTAGAAAATCGCCAAATGCGTTTCAGGGTCCCTTTAACACGAACTAAGCGGCGAAAACACACCGCACACGGACTTATTGTCACCTGCCGCACTCTGTCCCCATCGCATATTACTTTCAAGATCGGGCCCGCGCGTCCGCACCGTATGCAGAAGCCGCTGGATTAGAATCCCCTCTCCCTACCCGCTTTTATCCCTTGCACGGCGAGATTGAGCCACTATCGTGGGCTCGCTCTTGCACGCTTTCACTCCCGCATACTGCCCACGGCGTACGACGACGATGTTATCGCCCTCGGACTTTATGCAAAACATCACGGCGACGGCTGAAACGCTCTTGGAGTGTCTATATAATTGCTATTCCAATAAAAAATTCACAGGGTCTCCTATGTTATTCTTAAACTATCTTGAAGGCGAAGTCGTGCCTCATATTATGCTTAGTCATCCGCCTTAATTCACTTGGTGTACTTCGCTTAGTCAATTCTCTTAATTGCAAAGTTCGAGGGCTCGACTTTCACCGAAGTGCCTTAATTAACTATATCTTCATTAAGGGTACCTGCATACCTACGCCTTCATCAACACCAAAGGGGGTGAGTTCGACTCCCTCCGAAGGCCGAGGGTACGACTCCGACCATGGGTTGTGAGCTCTACATCCATCTAAGGTCGTGACATCGAGTGCTTTAGTTCTAAATTAACAGTGCCTGAATTAACGACACCTTCACTAACACCAAACGTCGCGAGTTTGACACCCACCAAAAGTTGAGGGCCCGAGTGCCTTAATTAGCTCTATCTTAATTACCTTGGCCTTCAATAACACCAAAGGTTATTGGTTCAACTCCCACAAATGGTCGTGGTTCTACTCTCACCAAAGGTCGAAGGTTCGTAGCCTTAACTAACACCAGAGGTTCTAAGTTCGACTCCCACCAAAGGCCGACGCTTCGCAGCCTTTTTGCATGTTTAATGCAATCGCTTCGTTTTCGCCTAAGTTCGACGGACTAATGAAACATATTGACACGTGTACTTATCTTTATCGGGCGACCACGTTTCGCCGCTTAACAACTGTAATCGCACAGCGAAGGACGCACCTGCATGTATCCGACGTTTCTGGAAAGTTATCGATGCTTCTACCCGGCTGTCTGTTGTCGCCGAACCTTGTGTTATCTGATTTCATCGCGTAACGCGAATGGTGTAGAACTTTGTGGAAGGCACGCGGGTCCGAACGATTAGTCTGGAACATTCGACGACTGCTCTATAAAAGCCGACGCGCTTGACCCGCTGATCAGATTTTACGACGACCGCCGACTGTGTGTGCCGCTCTCGTTGTGCTTTAAGTGTAGCCTGTTTTGTGGGCACAGGTTCGCCCAATAAAAGCTAGTTTTGCTTTTCACAGTACTGCTACTGTGTTGTTTGACGTCACGACCACATGACAATATAAGGCTTTCGCGTTAAAAAGTGGTGAGTGCCATTGGGCTCAGTAATGTGATAATTAGGCCGTGTTGGTGACTAATTATGATACCGTTTGGGAGAAGCAGCGCACAGTTACCAGGACAAAGCGGAGGGACACGATACACGCGTCGAGCGTCGAGTATTCTTGCGCCTCTCCGCTTTGTCCTGGTCACTGTACGCTCGCCTTCAGCCACACGGTATGATGATTACCCCCTTGACTGTACGATTTCAGACCCAGAAGAAGACCACAGCTATTGCCGACATCTCACCGCCAGCCCTAAGCCGGATGGCGGAGCAACGAGAAGTTGCCAACTGCTTTTCAATAGCGGGATAAAATTCGCCCGCAGTAGGTACATGAAAATTCACAAACCACTTGAACAGTCAACCGCACGCTTGTCCAGAGTCCAGGAAACGTTGTGCTTAGGGGCTAAATATAGTCCTACGAAGCGTGAGCGCGCACACATATTACGTCGCGTTGGAGAGAACGAGTTCGACCGATGGTTTGACGCGCTGGCGCAGCCAACGTAAGCAGGCGCGCCGAGAACGACGGACTATAAACGCTCCATTAGCGCCGTCCAACGATAACGCCTGGTGCGAGATAGCTTGCATATGAGCATACGCAGCCACCATGCTGGCCACACATAAATCATTTTACGGCGACGCTGTTTACCTGACGGATCTGTGCGAATGAGCCGTATGCGTGGCCTCGTAGCGGGGGGGGGGGGAGGGGGGGCTCGCCATTGTCTCTAATGGGAACAGAACAGATATCGAACGATAGTACGGCGCAGAAGAAAGGAAGGACACGTGATTGCACCGCGCCGCGCCTACGGGGGGAGTGCACCCGTGCTGGCCGCCTGTGCTGCCGGCTGCGTCTGCCATCATCATCATCATCATCATCAGCCTGGTTACGCCCACTGCAGGGAAAAGGCCTCTCCGATACTTCTCCAACAACCCCGGTCATGTAATACTTGTGGCCATGTCGCCCTGCAAACTGCTTAATCTAATCCGCCCACCTAACTTTCTGCCGCCTCCTGCTACGCTTCCCTTCCCTTGGAATCCACTCCATAACCCTTAATGACCATCGGTTATCTTCCCTCCTCATTTCATGTCCTGTCCATGCCCATTTCTTTTTCTTGATTTCAACTACGATGTCATTAACTCGCGTTTGTTCCCTCGCCCAATCTGCTCTTTTCTTATCCCTTAACGCCTGCTATCGTATACCGCCAATAAAATGGTGCGGCAGTTGTGGCGGAAAAACACGGGGACATGCGCAGTGGTAGCAGTCGCGGTGTGTAAGCACCGGATTGCGTATTGCAGAGGTAAACCATTCCAACAGTTGCGACTCCAACGAAAATGCGAAGACCATGGATTGTGCGCACGGCCGAAAAACAAACCGAGTACGAAGAGCGGCGTCGACAGCACAAAGGCGACTATAACCCAGTACAACGTGCTCGCGCGAAAGCCGAGAATGCGGCCACTGACATTGCCTCCGAAGAACGTCAGTGAAAGTCTAATCATCGGCCTCGAGCTCAAGCTACCGACGAAGATCGCGCACTAGAGGCCGCTCGAAAGCGTGAAGCTAGGTCCTTCGAGTCTGCGTCCAAGCGGCAGAAGAGTGAGTGGCTACCTCGTTCGAGTTTTATTGGGGCGAATTCCAAATTCAAGAGAACGTTTGTGGAAGCCTATTTTAACCATAGTTGCTTGGAACGGCTTCGCTGACTGATCCGGCACCATGGTTAAGCCCGAAATTTTAGTTTTACTGGTTACCGAGGCTTCAGCAGGTGCAGTCACCGGTGATCGTTGGTCGAGATGCCACGTAGCCGCTGAGCCAAAGCCGAAGCCAAGCATTCAGGGGACCACGATCTAAGATCTGTTATCTTTGCTGTGGCTCAGCGGCCCTTCGGTGCCTTCGCCGGCAAACGCCGGCGATCGCAGGTAGTCGCAGCTGTTGAAGCCTTGCGGTAACCGGCGAGACGAAACACATTCGAGTAGTTTTACCAGTGACGTGGCGCATACTCAGATGCAAGCCATATATCTCCGACCGCTATCGAAAGAGAGCGCCGCTGTAGCCCGGAGCACAGCGCCCGAGTGCTGCGGCAAGCGTGCTGACTGTACTGACTGTACCAGTTACAAGTTGGCATAAGACATAAGCACGTCAGACCCTGCTTCAGCACAAGCCCTGCCGACGGCATTGCACCAGATCAAATATGCGCACGCCTGAACATGTTTCACTGCGAGATAGTCTGGATTCCGGCGATAAACTTAACAGTTGATTGCGTCACCAGCAGACGACGAACCGTTAGAGGATCTGGAAATTACCTGCGTTATCCGAAGTTGGGGATTGCTGTGGGGGTGGCACGGCAGTAGTGAGATCGTGTAGGGGCAGCTGCTCGGCCACCGCCTGCTTGATGGCGACGTCCGCGTAGCTCTCCCTGGCGTCGCTGCAGTACACCGAGAACCACTTGAACTCGTTCCAGTGGTGACCACCGGGCAGCCTCACCGTCACGTCTTTCTTGTCGTAGCGCTCCAGCTTGGCATCCCTGTGCACGTGGAGGGACAGGCGTATAAGATCGGTTGTTTTCGCTACCCGTGACCAATTGCGCCAGATATTGCTCCATAAAAAAATCAGCGCAAGGCGTCGGTAAGCGCGTTACGAAATCTATGCCGGATCAACTCCCTATAACGTTCAGCTGCTGTGCGCTGAGTCGCGAGATTATAACACCAGGTATGAACTTATTGCCTGGGTGATAAGACTCATTTTTCTTTCACGAATCTTCCTCTACGGCGTATGTGACCACCGCTTGTGGAGGTCGAACCTCACGAATCAGTGTATTTATGAATCAATCATTACCTTGATACTCTACTGAGGAGCGACAAGATTATTCGCTTCCAATCTACTAAAACAAAAGAGTGCTGGGTTCACTAATTTCAAAATTTTCGGCGCCAATTCCACAACACCAAGTCCCAATATTTCAGGACACTACGCACGCTGTGTTAGCATATGAAATATTAGTCTTTTGTCGTCTCTCAAGAGTGCCGTGAAACCCGCCGCGGTTGCTCAGTGGCTATGGTGTTAGGCTGCTGAGCACGAGATCGCGGGATCGAATCCCGGCCACGGCGGCCGCATTTCGATGGGGGCGAAATGCGAAAACACCCGTGTACTTGTATTTAGGTGCACGTTAAAGAACCCCAGGTGGTCGAAATTTCTGGAGTCCTTCACTACAGCGTGCCTCATAATCAGAAAGTGGTTTTGGCATGTAAAACCCCATAATTTAAATTTTTTAAGAGTGCCGTGAATGTGGAGATTACGACCAGCACTAGTATACACACTCAAATAATTTTGTCTCTGTGTGACAGACACACAGAAGAGCGCTACTTTAAGTCATGTACAATGTTCTATTAGTTGCTTAGGTTTTTCTGAAGCTGCGCGTCCTCAAGTCCAAGCGGTCTTCAGTTCCATTAGAAGATGAGTAAACTAAACAAGTTGCTGCGTGTTCATGTTTAAACTTCAAGCATGTAGAGTGGACGACAGCAGGACACAAGCGTCGTGTCAGTGCTGGTGTCAGTCTTTCGGTGCCCACTAACTTATGGTACTTGAATTTGCCAATACACTGCATTGCGTCAGTGAATACCCAGTGAAAAGATGTTGGATTTGTGCTCGCATCTGACAGTGATTTGCAGAATAAGTTTGAGGTAGCGCCGCTTTAAATCAAGAATGCATGCAAATTTATAATCCATGTAGATGTAGGAAGATGATAACGGTTTCACTTGCTTTCATCGCTTCACAAAGCGATGACAGATATTTCTTGTCGAAGTAGCTGTGACAACATTTTTTGTTCTACATCAAAAGCCTCAACTCGTTGGTTATGTAGGAGGTTAGACCGTTAATAATGTCGAAATTCATCAAAGAATTGCTAGAAACGGACAAGATTGGCAGTGGCGTATACATCGTTGGGCGAAAAAACCGATTTATATTATACACATTTGTACAGTCATATACGAGTAAACAAGGATGTTTTTTACACACTTTCTTTATCTACCTCTAACATGCATGCGAATCGCGTCGTGTTATTTTGCCGACACGAAGTTAGACTACAATTTAGTATCGGCGCGGTATGCCACTACCACGATGCATACGACGAACAAGATGAGTGACGGGCATCTTGTTCTTGCGCAAGAATGCCTACATTGATGTCACTCACAATTATCAAATGACGTCATTCGGTCTCATACACGACTCATGGAACAAATTAGAGATACATGACTCTGCTTTACCGAATCAATTGATAACTGATAGAACTACATTGTGCGTTGCCGAGCAACTTCTGCCACCCGTGAGCGAAAACAATGGCAGTAAGATAAAAAATTGCACACATTCATTAGTGAAACATTTTATGAGCACCACATAGCACTAACCACGAACCATCACGTGGCTGAGTGCTGCGCGGAAATTTCGCGTAAGTAAAAGCAAGTGACATATTCCTCGCCATCACACAAATCGTCTCGCATCACCTTAACCACGGGTATTCGTCCGTTTCCTTGTTTCTTTGTTTGGGCAAAACAAATACATCGTTTGCCCGCAAAGTAGGGCAAAGGGAGGCTGTAAACCTCCTGAATAAGGCCTTTACCTCTCTGGAGCAGCATAAGTAGCAGTTTACAAGTATTAATACTAATAAAACCAAATGCAACTAATAAAGCAGAAAACATCGAAACTATTTACAGCACAATGTTTAAAAAGAGTGCATATTATCAACTGCTTGCAAAATAGCAAGTAAATAAATATATGCAACACTGCAAAAAAAAACAAAAGAAAATGCACATTCGGTTACAAGCATAAGTTATACATTTATAATGCAACATTTATAATAATACTATCAACATTGAGCAATTTAGAACTCCATTAACATTCATTAAACATCTCTGATCAGGAAATAGCATGTTTAGTATTTCATTCTTCAATTTGTGAATTGTTCTAAAATTTGTAGCTTCCTCAACAATGTTAGCGCACCCATTGCATAAACGCATGGTTTCGTATTGGATACTTTGTGTACCATATTTTGTCTTTCGTTTTTTATGACTATTGAACGCCATCGGGGCTACGCCCGTCGTTAACTCCGTCGGGGTAAAACACGTAGACTGCAAAGGCGGAAGATGTCAAGTTTATTGAGCCTTCCTTAAAAAGCATTGCTCAAGATTCGCATGACGGTTCTCTAACTGCATTGGAACCGTGGCGCCATCTGCCTCCGCTTTGTTCGAACACCTCTTTCACAGCAGCGGGGTCAGATGGCGCCACAGTTGCGTTGCACTAAAATTAACTTTTCTTTTTCGTTGCGTCGCGGCAGATGGCCCGCACTTGGGGATATCGTGAACAAAATAGGTAAATAATGCCTGTAAACTTAGGTTAAAAGTAAGCGCATTGAAATTTACTGCCTCTGTGACAAATTTGAGCGAAAATCAAGCAATGGTTTAGCTGAAAGTTTCGCTGATATCGGCCACTCCAATTGAACGGGCACGTCGGCTGGTCGTTTCAAATGCCCAAAATATCTTAACTAAGCTTTGCCATGACAATAAGCACGCTCCTGTAGTGTGAACAAATCCTAAATAATGCTCCTATAGTCATTTGTCTACGCAATGAAACTTCGTTGTAAGTTTACACGAGCGTAGAAGCAGTTTTAAATGGCTGTCAAAAGACGAGTCGAATGAGCTAGAAGTAAAACATCAGGACGTTCGTCGTTCTGTACGTTTGTCAATACAGAACAAAAAGCGCAACGTAATTAGCACCTACTGTCCGTTGTCGTGGAGCAGATGAGTAAGTTGCTCTGGCTTGGGGTTGACACTGGGCCCTGCCACGAAGAACGCAGCTGCAAGTAATTGGTATAGCACTTTGAATGAATGTTTCGGTTAAAATTTCGGCATACTGCAGTCACTACACGACAAAACAGAAACCATGCAGAAGCGCGTATATTCAGCAAGAGTGATTGAGTGGGCTAAGTAGCTGACGTGGCCTTGACTAGAAACTCGTCAATGACTTTGCTAAGTAGCTACAAGCCTTACTTGTTCTACTTCACAGAGTGTGCTACTACGGTTCTCTGTCTCTCCTTGTGGGTGGGTGTTACCACTGATACCGGCCACTAAACGTGACGAAAAAATGTGGTAGATTAAGGAAGTTGGGGATCCATTCTTGCTGAACCGATGCAGAGGGTGAATCAGAGAACAGGTCGACAATGGAAATTACGACCGCTAAATTCCACTATATTTATGGTTTTGTACTGAACACTTTTAGGGGAGTTTACAATATTGTGCACAGAAACGCGCTTCTGCCATATGCGTCAGTTTATATATGGCAAATTCGTTAACGGGGTCTTTCTTCACGGACGCTTCTCGAACACTTTAGAAAATTCTGGCCACTATGCCGTGGTTCAGTATCTTCGATGAAAATACAGATTGCCCTAAGCGACGGAATGCCAGCATTCACTGCTTGTCTCGCTTGCTGAACCAATCGGCCGGGAAAAGGAAAAGATGAAGACAGTGAAGCAGGCGGTGCTCCCTAAAACAACACGCATAAGGGACACGAGGCCACCGGTGATCCTGTTCAAGCACGATTTGTTGAAACAGCTGTAATATGGACACCTTGAGCTGAAGCTTTCCGGATTGTACAGCGGCGCAAGAACACACAGCCTCAGGAGTCGTAGAAACAAAATGGGTAAGGAGGCGACAAACGATCGCCGTGGCATTTTCGATGGCATATATAAGAGTCTAGCGAGAGTTCGAGGTGGAGTGCCATAATATCAAATTTCGCATGCTGTGCGCATGACTTTAGGCGTTTGCGGTCGATATCAAAAGAGCAAACATTTGGGAACGTGAGCGTGGAAACACGGCTTGTCGTCGTTTGCAGTAGCTTATCATTTTTTGCTTCCCTTTGCTAGCGAACGGTGTCGGCGACACTAGCGGTAATAAAATCGAAAATTTTACCGGTGCTAGGTGCCAATGTTGAGCAGTTCGCAAAAGTCATGTTGTTTTTTTCATCCCCGCACAATCTAACCGTGCTTTCAAAGAGAGACAGGCCTGTCGGGACATGGAAGAAGCGTATCCAAAGATAAAGCGACACTAATGCGAAACAATAAATCAGTTTAGATTATTGAACCATGGTTTGAGAACCATGTAGGCAGCCATTTGAAAATAATAGATTGATTATTAGATGAGAAAGTGAAGGTGGAAGTATCAGTATTTGAATGTCGCGCCGAAAGACCGAGGCCGGTACGTCAGTCTGACGTCAGGGATTCCAAAGCATGTTTTTGCATTTGGGCCACGTTGGCTGCGTAAAGGTCCCCGAAACTTGCTATGTTAAATATTTCGTTCCTTTACACCACAATGTAGTCAACCTGTAGCGCTGTGCAAGTAAGTGGGTCCTAGAAGAAGCAATGAAAATCCACAACGACCAGGTTCGGGAACTTCAATGAGGCGTCGCCACCCATCTTTCCTTATTGAGCTTTCTCTGGCTTACCAAGCCTCTTATTGTGTTAAGAGTGGTGTTTTTAGTGTCGTAGAAAGCTAATGTACTGATGCTGAAGAAATCATTTTTCTCTTTAGTGTGCCTTAAGCTGTGGAACCGCTGCGTGGATTGCCAGCGCTCGATGGATTGAGAGCGCTCGTAGCAAGCATGGTGCTTACTACGTTCGGCAGATAAACATGTACCTTAAACACACTATTCTTTTTCACACTCTAATAGTGTTTGTGAAAAAAGGATGTTTTTCCGCCCTGCATAGCCCTATGTGCGGCTCTGCGCGTTACTTCGAGCGCACAGGTGTGGCGTTCAAGTGCAAGGACCATAACACTCACATCATTGTACATGGGCAGAACAGATCAAGAGATCAGGATGTTTGCGTGAACCAAGCCATCTTTGTCCCTAGCAGACAAAGAACTGTAACAACGTAGACGGTATTGTGGTTTACTGTGCTTGTAGTATACTTTTTCTCGTACTTTCTTGCTTTTATTTTTCGCTTGACGCACCCTATAGCTCGCTTTCTTGCCTACGGGATATATATGTATATGTATGGATATATATATATATATATATATATATATATATATATATATATATATATATATATCCTGTGCAATCACGCTCAAAGCAACTGATCTAGAAGTAAAGCATTGGTAGCACAATGTGGTACTCCATCTCGATATGTCCTCCTATCAAAACATCTGCGAGCCTTTTTGAGGCACCTTATCCTTGTTTATAACCTTTGTACCACGCATAGCTAGAAGTAGGCGTTCGTCCTTCTTTTCTTATCATACTTTTTTCTAATTCACGCTACACACTTCCGCAGATGTGTCACGGCCTCGTGTGTCTTCGTCTCCGTCAAATTCATCATCCCGCTCAGAGTAAGCATATTCTTACACTAGGAGACATTAGTTTTGTGTTGTACATGCAATATATCGCCTACAAACCAGCCGTAGTTGCTCAGTGGCTATGGTTCTGGGCTGCTGAGCACGACGTCGCGGGATCGAATCCCGACCACGGCAGCCGCATTTCGGTGGGGGTGAAATGCGAAATCACCAGTGTGTTTAGATTAAGGTGCACGTTGAAAAAACCCAGGCGGTCGAAATTTCCGTACTCCTCCACTACGGCGTGCCTCATAATCACAAAGTGGTTTTGGTGCGTAAAACCCCATAATTTATTATCGCCTACAACACCTCTGACTCACTTCACATGTGCGCCTCAGCTCCACGTACTCTTAACACATTCTGCATACCACGTGGTCTCTTGCGCCGCCCTGCTCGCTATGCCTTCACACGCCTGTATTTCTGCGCAGTGCCGTTTCTTCGCCATACAATACATGCGTGTCGTCTGCTATCCTTCCTTAAACACTGCTTCCGAATGGAATTAGACACCTGGGGGCAGTTGCTATAGTAAATGCACACCGCTGTTGTTCCCTCGTGAAAGGTTACTGGATATTACTGGCACCAAGACAATACGATGCCCATAGCGACCCAAAACGACGGCGATATGTGAGCACATGGCAATGACAATAAATGAAAAATAATGCGATAACAGGCGCACAATTGCAGTAGGATAGAAACGCTTGTGCATAAATGTGGAAGCAGCGACTTTTTGTCACGACCATTGCAATGATGATACGAGTGGACGTAGGCATTTCGTCTCCGCGCAGTGCTTTTATGAAAATATGCAGTGCGCCCGTTTCCTTCAACAACGGCATTCGCCTACGGCGAACACTAATGCGTCTGATGTTAGGTGAGTTCAGTTTTATAGCTGATAACTTTATAGCGTGAAGCATGGGCTTCAGGATGCATTTCTTAATACGGGGGTTAATGTGCAATTTACTAATATGTAGAAGAATGGTTTGTCTATACAGTGTCCCTGTAAGTGTGCCACATAAACCAGGCGTAACTTACATCCAGGGCAGCTGGCGCCGTACTCAAACCCCCTGAGCAGCATTGTGGCACTGTCCGTGAGGATAACCTCGGTGGCCATGGTATTGTGCCGCTTGGCGGTGAGCATACCCAGGCTTTGCTCCTTGGGCAGCTCGAAGTTGGACGGCACCTTAACGTGGCCGAAGTCGGCCTGCATGAGTAGGCCGCGAGGAAAATACAAATTGCTCAGTGGGACCACGTGGCCACATCCCTTGTAAGAGTTTGTTTTAAGGTGCTTATTACTGCAGGCACTAAAGAAGCCATGTGGACAACTAATGTCAACTGCCCATTCACTACCAGTCGAGTGTGATAGTGTCCCACAGCGCTCTGGAAGCAAGTTTGAACCGCGAAGAGAAATAAATGAGCAAACACCACTGTGACTTTTCTTTTTCGTAGTTCATGCTTGATAAGGGGCTAATTAGAAATCACAGTGGAGTGTACGGTTTTTAACCAGCTGTTTACTGTAAATTTCTCTTGTACTGACCTGAAAAAGAAAAGTGCTGGGGGTTCGCGAGAAACCTCGTCGATAAATATGAGATGCAGTACAAAGTGACGACGCGTCTTATTGGTTTTTGTAGGGTGGTGAACATAATGTTCTATGGCCAGCGCTACTCTTGCGTGTCTCCAGGTGCACTTACGCACGAGTTTACTTCTGAATTTTACAGCTAAACATGCGCGAAAGCACACTTCCGGAAAATTTCAGTCTGAAGCATGATTGAAAATTTACTTAACGAGCTTGCATCCGCCCTGTTACAAGGCGGCTGCTTTTCTAAGGCGATTATCCCAAGGTCGGTGGAGGGATCATAAGTTTACTGAAGACGAATAAGTGTACGGAGACAACTTTGGTAAATTTGAGTAATTACACATCAAAGGCTTTGGATAGCGTGGTTATGCAAAGGCTACAGCGATTGCAAAGACACAATCACGAGGAGCACGCGGCGGTATTTTATATATGCATTTCTTCAGGTGTCCTTCCCTGGCTCGCAAGAATGTATGCGAAATGGCGACGAACAATTATTGCTCGATAGTGACCAGAAGATCCAATCCAATGCAACGATTATGCACAACGGTGGATTCCGATTATGCACAACGGTGTGTTCCTACGTTCGCTTGCAGTTATTTAATGCGGCAGTGAGAGAGCTGGGCAAATCGCACAATACGGAGAGCATATAACCGAGTCGTCTAGTATGACTATACATGGTTAGCGCCAACGGTAAGGAAGGAATTGAAGATGGTGGAGCATTAAGGTGAATGAATCGATTAGGATATTTGCAGGCATAGGAAGGGCGTCAGCAGACAAACGAGAGGGGTGACTGGAGATTTACCCACTGGTATAAGCCTTCGTCCGGCAGCGGGAACAAAATGCCAATCCACTCCGTGCTGATGATGTTACTGGGCCGCTATTTTATAGCATTGCCTTATGCCTTATTCTATGCTATTCTAATCATCCACCACACACGGCCGCCTGATCCCGTTGCTAATGTGGGCAGACCGTCGATCTGACCACTGGCCAATCGCAAAAAGCCTGAAAAAGCATAGAATCTGAAAATGCATCGCTACAAAATACCGGCCCTGAAAAATAATTTGGTGACGGCATTTCCACTTATGTAGCTGGTGCATCGCACCAAAAGAGTGTGCTTGTAATTTACTTTATTGAAGCTTGTTCAATCTACTCATGTTGTTTCTTGCAACGCCCGCGTTCCGAAAAAGAATATTGTTTTTGCCACCACTGCTTTGCCACCGCACCGGTAGAAATTAATAAACTGATATATGTAAATTAGCGCCCTTAACGAAGCGTCCACATGCGCAACTTAACAAACGAGAAATTACCCGGGGAACACTTCATCGGGGCTTAACTTACGTAAGCGAGTTTGCAGTACATGCCGATAGCCTTGTATTCGGTGATCTTCCTGGGCAACTTGAGGTGCACTATGTCATTCTTGTAAGCCTTGACGGGCTGGGTGCTGCAAGACAGTGTCGTATGTAGCACGGTCATATTTATATTGGGGGCACACACAATAAATAGTGCAATGAAGCAAAAGTAGTGGACACTGCATGTTCAAAAACGTCAGCCAGCGCAAGCATCAGCATCCCAAAAGTGAAGCACTTCATCCAACAGCCCAGCGAGCACTGATTTTTGCTGTTCTCCTAGAAGTAGTTTCTTTCGATTTGAGCAGCCGCAAGGGTTAGTATGCACGTGCCTTCTGCTTGCCTCCAGGGAACCTCATTCTTTTGGCAAAGTTTTTCAATATTTCAGGTACGCTCTCTTATTTCCGCGACGCACTGCGTTCCAGTGAAACGAAGCAATGATGTAAACCGACAGACGTCTTTAAGTTGAGCGAAAAATTATACGTGATCTTAGCAAACGTGTCACGGATGGAAAATAGTCCGCTCTTGCGTTAATGCCCTTGTGCTTAGAGCTGTCAGCTGTCACTTATTTCATGAGTTATTGCGGTATCACGGCGACGAGATGGAGCTAGGGCATGAAGGGCAGCAGTACCCCGCCATCGCACTCCTGGTATTGTAGCGATACCTAGCTACTTGTGCGCCAGAGACACCTATCACATACATGGGCCTCAAAGAACAAATTGCTTTCTGGTGAAACGAAGCCTTTCCAATCGTGGCACTATTTTTTCAAGCTTCGGGGGCAAGCGTTTGTAAAAGCTACTCGAGCATACCTTCAAGTGAGCTAAATGACCATTCTTTGACGCTACGAGCGTCGTAGTTCAGAATGAATGCCTCACAATGTGACGTTCATAAAAAGGCTGGCAGATATACATTAAGGAGCATTACAAGGGCGCTATAGTGACGAGCAAGCATAAAGTAGTGCTCGAGGTAATAGATCAGTCATCAGAGTAAAAAAAAGTCGCAGAATTTCCTGTGGCAGTTATCTAAATGATACGTAAATATTTGCTGCTAATCACCTGCTATGTCATCATCATTTGCTGCTGTGTTTGATAATTTTGCTAGAAACACCGCGAAAGAATTGTGAAAGGGAGATTCGCGGTTTCAACAGCGTTATGTTAACTGAGACCAGCATAAGACGGCGAAGAGGCTAGTAGTAGCGATGTTCACTCATCTTGTAGATAATCCCCAGAAGATGTGCACGTGGAATGAAATGTCAAGGAGAAATTGTCAAGGAAGCAAATATATCGTACATTTATTGTGTACACAGACTGTTGTCTGGCTCTTCTTTTTACGCTTCTTTATCTTAAAATTGGAGGTTGGTGCGTTTGGGTGATACCGCTGCTTCGTGTAAAATGAGCACTGGCCGATGCGTGATGTAGTACGTGACGTAATTGAATAGTTTCACATTTCGTAGACTTCGTATGTAGACCTGTCAATGACGCTGCCTCCGGTCGATACAAACCATGATCAACTCTACTTCGCGGGCGGCTCCGTATGGCGCGGCCGCGCGGACCTTATCTTGAAAGCAATCTGCGATGGGCACAGATTGTAGGGAAAACTGATAGCTTCGTGCGCTGTGTCCTTGAGTTCGCGTTGAAGCGAGATGCAGCACGAGGGTCTATTCGATCGCTGGTGCAGGCCCAATCTTGAAAGCGATCGTCGTACGTTACGGACAGACGGCCAGCCGGCCGGCCGAACGGTTATCCTAGTTGTGCACGCAAAGAAATGTTACGTATTTAAAACAGGCGCTACCAATTCGTGTCTTAGTAGCTGAGTGGCTAAGAAGCACAGGTTGGCACAATAAGTGAATACCTCCCAGTATTTATGTGGGCTGCGTGTTCACTTCTACCCACGTGCACTCCCACTTTTTCCCTACATGTCCCTAGTCGAGCTCACCAACAATCACCCGCGTTCATACTCGCTTCCATTCACATTTTCTGGCACCCACTCACGCTTGTACTTGCGCCGACACTTACTGACTGCCATTCACTCAAGCGCGCACCAACGTCACACTGTTCAATCCGGATCGCGATCAGGCTGCTGCTACATGGCCACTTTCTATCCCAATCTTGCTTGATCCGGATCAAGGCAACTGGAATCCGCGCGTCGCGATAGAGCGTCTTGATCCGATCTTAAGCTGACGACCATGTAGATTTGAGACTTGCCCACGATCAGCAGGCAGAAATCGCGTTAACCGCAATGCCAAACAAAACAATATTTTTTTGCGAAACAAGTTACATTACAATGGCATGCCATCTAAAACGTTGTTGTCAACCCACTTACGACATGTGGTGTGATTGAGCTCACCCAAACGCAATCGTGATCGTCGGAACGTGTAGCAGCGATGATTGTCTATCGTGACCGAGAAATTCGAACCGGATAAGACTTTATAGCGATCGAAAGCGGCCGTGTGACAGTGGTATTACACTAACGTCCACTCGCCTTCAGCCACAGTGCATCAAGTTCGTACCCACGTCCACTGTAGAGCACGGAGTGGTGCGGCCCGGGTTCGCTTTATGAAGCCCGAGACATGCCCGGGCGTTTATCACTAAGCTTAGCCGGGGCCCGCGTGTGCATGCATAGGCCGGGCCTCTACGTAAAATTTTTTTTTCACTTGCTGATTTTACCTTATGTGTCAGCCTTACGGTCTAGATGTCTAATCAGTTGCAGTGTGTAAGCAATACAAGAGCGAAATATTTTTCTCCCGTGAAAACATCAGTAGTCTGGCCCATTGCCTATGCTGTTGGTTTTCCCACTGGTGCCCATGCATTTACCTTGATCTGACGATTTGGTCCTAAGATGTCATTTAGCGTGCGAATATATATATCTATATATATAGTGGAATTCGCAAGCAATCAGCATAAAATAAACGCACTAGCAGAGGGACATGCCTTGCGTTAGTGTGAAAATGGTTTACTGGTATCGACATTTGAATAGGACAATCGCAAAAGCGGTGAGAGGGAAATGGGTTCAAGAGCATTTTTTTGTGTAATTCATTTTTTCTTACGCTGAAACAATGCTCGTTCTTTTTTCTTTGTGCAAAAGTACAAAATTTGAACTTCAACTGTTTTCCCATGTTCTTTGCTGAAATACACTAAGAGCCAGTTTGGCGCAGAATGCCTTGGGCCATGCCATGCATAACGTTCGCGTGTGCTCGAAGGTACGACTTAGGCCCCCTAATGAGCGGGGCCGAGTCCGTCCATCCGTCCATCCGTCTATCTATCTATCTATCTATCTATCTATCTATCTATCTATCTATCTATCTATCTATCTATCTATCTATCTATCTATCTATCTATCTATCTATCTATCTATCTATCTATCTATCTATCTATCTATCTATCTGTCTGTCTGTCTGTCTGTCTGTCTGTCTGTCTGTCTGTCTGTCTGTCTGTCTGTCTGTCTGTCTGTCTGTCTGTATGTATGTATGTATGTATGTATGTATGTATGTATGTATGTATGTATGTATGTATGTATGTATGTATGTATGTATGTATGTATGTATGTATGTATGTATGTATGTATGTATGTATGTATGTATGTATGTATGTATGTATGTATGTATGTATGTATGTATGTATGTATGTATGTATGTATGTATGTATGTATGTATGTATGTATGTATGTATGTATGTATGTATGTATGTATGTATGTATGTATGTATGTATGTATGTATGTATGTATGTATGTATGTATGTATGTATGTATGTATGTATGTATGTATGTATGAGTTCGAGAATGTGCGTTCGATCCGTGCCGTGACGGCAGCATTTCGATGGGGTGAGACGGAAAAAAAGCCCGATTGCTTAGATTTAGGTGCCCATTAAAGACTCCTTGTTGGTCAAAATTAGTCCAAGTCCCTGCATGACGGCCTGCCTCATCATCATATCATGGTTTCGGCATGCAGAAACCCAGATTTTCGAGTGGCACTAAGGGACAATATTAGGTTGATCTCGATGGATAAAGTATTCGTTTATATGTCTGTCATCATTCTGTATGCCACTATGTCACTTTTTTCTAGAAAACTACTCCCTGCTAAAACGAACCAGTTCACCTAATCTCCACGTGACTTCCATATGTGCCGCTGTTGTTTTACAGTCTTTTGGTAGTCTGCTTGCGTTTGTCGCTGAAGCTGTCACCGCTTCGCGGCTCTGCTTTGGTTCAGGTTACCGGAGACGCTCACTCTTTTCGGGTGCCAGTGGCCGGAGCGAGCAAGGTGGAAGAAAGCGATGCAGCTCACAGTGGCACGAAATAGCAGCCTCTCTTTATGAATCGGACATGCTGACGTCCCGTTTGAGCTGCACTATAGTCCGCAAGACATGGCGCCACCTTCAATTTCTAATTTTGTCATTTTCTTGAAGAACTACAGCTTGGTTTTCATTTCGATTGGGAATTCGTTAATACAGGAGCCTAGTCTTTCATTCTAGCTCAGCTTCATAATTTTCTTTGGCGTCCTTTTGTTTGTTTTTCTAGATTGCAGTATGTGTGTATGGGCGTGTAAGTATGTGTGTTTGTATATGTACGTCCTTTAAATGCTTCTTATTGTATTCATCCCCGGCAGCTTTACCCGGCTGCGATAAGGACGCGTGCGGCGTGCGCTGGACACCAGGCATGCATGAATTACTGTACACACCTTCCTCCTTCGTCGGGCAGCTGGTCGCCGTCTTCTTTGAGCTCGGCTGCTGTGGTTGACGCCCAGAAGAACGCCGCTGCGAAAGCACAGTGATCGTTCATTGTTGGCTTGCTCAGTATTACCTAACAAAGCTCTCACTTGAACGTCCAGAGAAACGAAACACTAACGTTTCTACTGATAAACTCATATTTCCGAGATCGCTGTGGACAATTTCCTGGTACGAGGTCGATAACTACTATGTAAAATGAAAATCACAGTCAGCTTTTTTTATGTTGCGTGGAAATCACGGAGTTAATAGATAGGCATGACGTCATGTATAACGACAAATTTTTCTCCTATTGTGGCCTCTGTGGCACAGTAAAGTTTTCGATAATAATTTCTTTCTATGGGTTTTTGCATACTTCAGTGTAGTCCACATTTAGGGAAAGAAGGCGATGACGACAGCATGATGACAGTTTCACTCCATTTACTATTACTACTATTCATATTATTCATCTATTACTGGTGTGCTCTCACTCCAATAAGCGCATTGTTACTATTTGACGTGACCCAGGTGAATGGTATGTTTTTTCAACGACGCATACGATTCATTCCTAGCCGCCTTGCACGTGGACATGTACTCTCTTTTTCTCTCTGTCTTGCTTTCTTTTTTTACCCGCCATGGTTGCTCAGTTGCTGTGGTGTTGGGCTGCTGAGCACGAGGTCGTGGGACTGAATCCCGGCTACGGCGGCCGCATTTCGATGAGGGCGAAATGCGAAAACCCCCGTGTACTTAGATTTAGGTGCACGTTAAAGAACCCCAGACGGTCAAAATTTCCGGAGTCCCACATTACGGCGTGCCTCATAATCAGAAAGTGGTTTTGGCACGTAAAACCCTATAATTTATTTTTTTACCTGTATGGCCAAAAATAGGCGCCTGCAAAAAATAGTGCTCGTGCTCACCCCGTTCGACCGCTGACCAAGCCACTATAATTACGCTTGTTTCATCGATCCAAATGTACCTATATACGACTAAACTCTTGCTGCCGATTAGTTGAGGTGGTGGTCGTATGCTGCAACTGAAAATGGCGTACTCGGGCTCTTTCCCACCACTTTCGGCTATGCCTTCGATTGCCAGAAAAATACTGCCTCAACCCCGGCTGTTACGTGTTCTCGCACGTCAAGGCAGTGGGACCCGTTTTGTATTCAGGGAGACGAAACACCACGATGTTTTCACTGTGTCGCTAGGTAACGTGATACAGGCGCCAATGATCTCTAAGCGATGGTACGCGTCGGAGTGAGAGCAGTAGGTATCCAATTGTAGACTAATGCACAAGTCAATGCATGTTTATTCTGGGCTACCCTCTTGTCGATTCGACCGTGGGACACCAAATTTGTTTATTGAATACACCCGAAACAAGGCAGGAAGCTACCTACATCGAAGTGCATTGTATGAGTGGTTCAGAAAGAATGGTTCACCATATTTAAAACTGTACATGTCCGAGACGTACCGGGACCTCGGCCGTCGTACTTCAGGTTTGTGATGACGATGCTTTTATCGCCCGCGGCGTACATGGTGCCGCTGAAACCGTGCTGAAATGTCTCGATCTGGCCGATCAGCTTGCCATAGTACGCGCCAAAGACACCTGCGAGAACATGAGTCTGCGCTCAGCAACAGTCATGTTTAATCACATATGCGTACCAGGCACAGTGGATCTCTTGCTACAGCATTCTTGTATCCAGCACGAAGTCGCGGATTCGCTTCATATGTGCAACGAGAGAACTGGCTAGCTGTGGGAAATTGAGAACTCTCTATACAGCATTGGTTGGTTCCAAGAGAACCGGCTTGAAGTTGTCAGAGTTACTCGGCATTTTTCTCCTACTGTTCTTTTTATAACGAAATTGTCGATTTGCACATATCGCTATTTCATTTAATTTGCTGAGTTTGCCTGACAAGAGGGAAAAATATTAATTAGAAATGCCTGAGGGCCCGTTATGCGGTTACAACGTCTCGTTCTCAAACATATGTGGGCTTGTACTTTTTTACACTGAAGCGCAATCTGCAGGCCTTCCGTTTGTACTAAATGAGGTGGCACGCATTGTCAAACAGTAAACAGGGTCAAGTCGGCAAAGTTCAGTTGGTTCTCCGGATGTCTTAACGAAATTGGGGGCGGTTTGTGAAACTCCCAGGTGGTTGATGACTCTCTCCTTTATGTCCATAGTGGAAAGGGCCTCTGGGCACAGTGCTAATTCAGCTGCAACATGTTTTCCTTTTGAATGTTTCGACAAAATGTCCATGAGCTGCTCAAGGCATGAGCAATGTTGGGTGCAGACGGGCTGGTGTTAACTAATTCTGTAGAATGTAGGTTTTGGCTAGCGATAATGTTGAGTAATGATGAACACGATACCACGTTGTTGAGAGCTGTCTCACGCGTGACCATTTATGTCAGTAAACTCCGAGGAGGCTTACTGAAAAGTTTACGATTGGTGAATCGGAATGAGGAGCGTAAGTCCTGCGCAAGTCCTGCCAATGACATTGTACAACAAAGGCGTCGGCTCGGAAGAGATTTGGTCACATGCTCTACGTTAACTTTCACTCAACGGACAGCATATGAGCGTTTCTGGATCGAGCGCCTTTTAACACGCCACCTTAGAATTTGGGATCCCAATTATCTACTTCGTGGTCAGCACGAAAACGCTACATGTGCTGTTTCCAAACTTCATAAATACTTTGCTTTTCAGTTCAGGTTTTCAAAGGATTGGCACATGATAAAATTGACTTATTTGTTGTCGCAACACGCGCCGCTCTACCAAATCAAATCAGAACGTTTGATTTTCCATAAAGAAGAGCTTTTTTGGAGAAGTTCATAAGCTAATGGGTGTGGACAGCATGACTGGGCCTAATGAAGTTAAGTAGACAGAATTCAGGAACGTGAGAGCACAACGTGTTATTCTGATTAGTATGAATTAGAAGAATGAAAGAGGAAGTGATTTTCTATTGTACAAGCATGAATGTATACGCGCTAGTCGGATCAGTAAGAGATAGCGTTTGACTGGCAATAAGGAAAGAAAGGTACCTTTTGCAGTGATTATTATCAGGATAACAGGAATGGTTAGACGAAGAGCCATGTTTAGATGCACACTCGCTGGACGCAGCGTGAGGGATCTGCAAAGATTTACAGCAAGTTCGATGCACCAGCAGGAAACGGCTTCTCAAACGCTTCGTCGTTTTCTTCTATGCGTCTGGTTTGCTTGTGTTTTAAGCATGCAAGAAAGAAAAGGCAGTTTTTTTTTCTTTTCACTTTGCAAAATATATTTCTTGCTAAATGATTCCGCCTTCTCTCTAAACTAGTTTGCGGTATATATATATGCTTGTTTTGCATTGTTTCTCTTAATATCGTTGAACGTGTTGGTTGTTAAGAAATTTATTGAATTGTCCTGCAGAGGTTTGGCGACGTGGAGTGCGTTATCTTTTTTTTTTGGTCGATTAGCAAATTACAGACCGCAGACGATGATGTCGACCTGTCTGCATTTTGTTTCCTACATATTCTCAATTAGGCATGTGCTAGTGCTGCCGGAATCGTCATCACCATCATCAAGCTCAGCGGTACCGAGAACCAGCGTTGCAAGGGATGATGATGGATCTGTGTTTATTTAAAAAAAAACACACACACAATTGAACAGATGCAAGCTGCCATGGTCAGCGCCATGTATAAGTGACAAAAATGCTAAATACTGTAGCACTAGAGGACCACGGATATTTGAGGCAGGAATGAAGTGGCGATCTTTCCAAAGCAAATCCGTTCGTTCCTCTGGTGTGCGTTTAGCCCTATCGCTTCGTGAGTATTAATGCGATAGGTATTTCTAGGGTTTTTCACGCACCATCCATCCATCCATCCATCCATCCATCCATCCCTCCATTCATCCATGCATTCATCCAGGCATGCATCGATGCGTCCGTCCGTCCGTCCGTCCGTACATCCATCCATCCATCCATTCATCCATCCATCCATCCATCCATCCATCCATCCATTGTTCCTTTCTTTCCAAGCATGATCGATCTACGCATTAATGCAACCATCCATTGTTCCTTTCTTTCCTTTCTTTCCGGGAACGATGTATATATATATATTTTTCTATCCATCCATCCATTGTTCATTTCTTTCAGGGGATGCTCTATCTATATATTTATCTATCCATCCATCCATCTATTGTTCCTTTTTTTCCGGGGATGACTCTATCTGTATATTTCTCTATCCATCAAAACAGTCCCCTACTAATTTGGGTCACTCGCAGTGGGCATTCAGTGGTGTAATGGCTGGTGCCTCTGGGTGCTCCGCTGATGGAACAGCGTTTCAAACCAACTGTCGGACCAAGTTTGGCCACTAGATACGTGCCACTGTTCAATGAATCTCTTTAACAATAACTTGGGTCACTGCGTAGATGCATTGGACACGTGCCGTTCTTGAATTGACACCAACAAAACTTGCCTGTACAGCCCCTCAGTGAGCGTATTTCTTATTGCATAATATACCTTCTATCTTCATGTTTTTGGGAAAGGCAGTCTTCCATGTCCCGAGCAAACCGAAATGGTTCAGGAGTAATCCTTCAGTGACTACAGAAATGCGCCGTTCGCATGCATGGGTATGTGTTGAAATGTTTTACCACAAGGGGGAGGGGGGAGGGATGCTGGGAATCACTAAGTTTGCAATCATCTGCACTGATCTTGCGCAGCGCCTTCGTAGTTAAACTATGGATAATCATAATCGGAATTTTATGTTAGCTGCGCAAATGCTATTGGCACTCTTGCGCCTCGGTGGTCTGGCAGTTAGTGATTAACTAGCTGCGGAAAATTCGTAATAAAGCACTGCGAGAAGGTTACAAGCGTGAACACGGTCGATAAAAGCCCTGAAAATCAAGAACTGTGGTCCCACACACATTTAGTAATGTTGCTATTTTAGTAAACAGTGAACATTACGCAAACGTAGTCACATCGCAGACAAATGAATATGATTTTTTTCTAATTGCTGTACAAACGGTGCGTTGACATCGAGGGCTTAAAGTTAACAATTGAACGGTTTGATAAATTTTGAGTATTATTACTCTGTATCATTAGGGGCGCGAAAGGACTGCCAGCTTCTCCAGGAGCGTACTATCAACGTACACTCTGAGAACATGTAACGTTACGGGCAGTTGACACAAAGGCATATTCTGTTGCCAGCTGGAACAATGCAGTAAGTTGCGTTATTTCTGAGCCCCTATTTGGCGCAGGTTTCTTTGTAATTAGCTTTGGGCCACGATCAAATAATGCGATGGCAGCAGATGGTGCACAGGTCAAGCGAAAGATATTTGACAGGAAATAGGTCTTTATTTGCAGCCACAGATCATTGTATACTTTGCGCTCCGTACGCCACGCATATGGCGCCGAGAAGACAGGTCCAGCATTTGGCTGCCGAACATGAAGAGCTGCGAGCGCAGGACACCCGTCGGAAAGCCTGCGATGCTGCAGGAAACGTCGAAACACGAATGTTATATACCTAGATCGGGAATAAGAGCTGACATAGAGGAATACTATCTTCGTCATTTGAGTGCGTGTACCACAGCGAATACAAACGCTCCCTCCTTTCTCCTTGCTCTTTCATTGGGTAATGATAATGTCATGCAGGGCATTACACTAATAATAAATGTTCTGTGACATTCCCTTCAACCTACTCCAAATAAATAAATAAACCATTCACTGCGTGTAAGAAAAAGGCTCTAACTGTCCCATAATTTAGGTTGCGCGTCATCACTTGGGAATGGAAATGGTGCAACTTGCACCGAACTGTGCACATTCGTACCGGCACGTTTAATTCTTTGCGATTTCAACTAAAGGCTTGGCATCACCTTGCGTTGTATTTAAAGAGAACTGTACAATAGTTGCGGCGACTGGGGATTAACTAGCCTATGTGCGACTTTTGTTTGGCACCCTGAAGATGCAATAGGCAAGTGCTACAAAAGAATGCAGATTGTGAAGTTTTCATCTTACTATACTTCCGCACAACGACAAAATGCTAAAATGGCAGATCTTCAGAAACAATTGAGATGCCGATCGGCACACAGATGCGCGGGTAACGTGCCTCGGCTTCCTGTTTCCCTTCATTGTGGCGCAATCTTATCTCATATAATCGAAATTTGAGAATACGGGTATTGCTAATAGGTTTGCTTTGTCTACATCCTCAAAATTTGTATCGGTTTTGAATTGGGCAACTTTAAGGGCGTTGGTGAGACGCAAACTCATACATAATTTCTTTGTGTCTTGCAGTGCTACGTAGGAAGGCTTTTTTACAACGTGCTTTACCCACCTTCAAAGTAGGAAGCAGCCGGTTTCAGCATATCTTGATGCGATTGTCGCTTTCTGGGAACAAAATACAGCGTTGTAAGGGGAAAGCAGCCGCACTGACTTCATGACTATATTTGTCTGCAATTCAATTAGCAATAAGCTCCTAAATATATAGGCCAGTATTTACTTTGTTTCAAGTTTACTTGTTAACAAACTCCTGGCTTCTCTATGTTAGTCCTTGATCCATGGATCTAACTTACAGGCCGTCTGTGAAACCAGCTTATATTCCTCGTTAACATCGATCTCTATTAAGCGAGGATCTTTGTTCCCGCGCTTGTCAGTTCAGAATTTTGACGTGCATTGTCTTTCATTTCGGTCAGTAGCGGGTAGCTTGCTCTAACGCATGTAAAGACGTAAACTGTAACTTGTAAAACATTTTACGCTAATATTGCTTACATCTTTGACAAATTACTCTGGCGGAAGTCTGCAAGGCAAAGGAAAGTTTGCGAAAGAACAAATTTAACACCTAACCGTTTTGTAGCACGAAGCTACGTACGGGTTTCGGTTCAAGTTGAAGAAAGTTTTGTCCTTATTCGGGACTCGAACAAGGGACCAATAGCCTTTGCGAGACGGTTTGTTCACAATCTGAGGCAACCAGGAGGCTATCAGATTGTAGAGTGATCTGCTAGCCACCTGGTTGGCATCTTTGTAACCGTACTACCCAGACGCATGAGTTTGATACCGTTGCACAGAGAAACCAAACCATCGCTCGATCGCGCATGTATCGCGTCCACTGATGTCGCCGTTATTGCGTCACACATGCCGAAATTGGAACTATATTGAGCCTCGCTCGCGGCGTTCACAGAGGCTTAGCTCCGCAGTACATTTGACGCTCCGAGACGGAGTGGTCGGATTTCGGAGGGCTGATGCTGCCACAGTAGGTTTAAAAAATCGTGGCGCTCATCACGATTGTAAAGCCTACAATTCCGTGATGAGGTGGGGAAATTGGCCGATTGCTTGGCGGCTTTGACGGCTGACAGAGCGCCCCCACGTTCCACACTGTAGCGCCTAGAAATGTGGTGAAAGAGAGTCGCACAGGGAAGGTGTACTTCGCCCACCGCTCTCTGACCACAGCGCAGCGTGCTCTCCGTAGGAACCGCAAGCCCAGGAAGCCCAATCATATGCGAGTGGGGCGTGCTCGAGAGGCGTAGCCCAGTTTCGAGCATCACCAGTGCAGTGGTTGCGACAGCCACAGAGTTAGGCAATAAGGCCGACCTATCGGCATCCACTAGGAGAATGCAGGGTACACACCCAGTGCGGAACCAGAGCCAGAGGAGATCACATGCGCGCCCAAGCACCACAGGCGCTCGAAGTTGGCTTCAACGCAGTTAAAATCCATCTTCAACAATGATCTCTGTATTGATGGCTGATTTGCTTATCGCTTTTTGTAGTTTTTATAGATATTCTCCGTTGTGTACTAATGTTCAGCTATAACTGAAAGGTACGGGGCTGCCAAAAGAGGTAACATATTTTTGAAATACTTGTTACATATGTTGAAAGGTTGTGTTCTGTTTTGTTACTATTTGCGCTACTCTGTGCATTTCCCACAATGTACACATGTTTGCGCAATAATTATGTCGGATTGTAATGTATTAGAACATATGAGCTTAGTTGTGCTGTGGGTTTAGGCCATTTCAAATTAAAGGTTCGTTTCGCCTTTCTTCTTAGCCCCCTCCATCTGCTATGTGAACGGAGAAAACATCGTTCCTATTGGTTGCTTCATTTATGTGTCCAAGTATCCATTACACTCTCAGCAGCACCCTCAAGGCGTGTACCCAATTTCGGCTGCGTTTCCGTTAGAACCCGCCCAATTTTTTTTTACTTTCTGCAGGGTACATTTTGGCATGAAGCAACTTTCCATATTTTAGAGGAAATTCACAACTACAAGCGCATTGTTCTCACTAATTGAACCAAGAATGAAAAAAGAAAACAAGGGAACTCACCAAGGCATCGCCGAATGGCGAAAGCTGCCGCCAATGAGACCGAAATCAGAGTAAACACCCACAGTGCTGAGAATGGAGCGAAGGTCGCACCTGCACCAGTGAATACATTCAAAGATTTTGCCTTGCTTTCAGTACAAATACACAAACATTCTGCCACATATACGCACGTAGAAAGAAAAGAAAGAGGCTGCGACTTTTGGCTGTGATAATGAGTACAAGGGTGAGCAGCAAATAGCATGGTTTTTATTTCAGTGCATTTTTTGTGTGAAGCATTAATGGTGTGCACCTCTCATTATGTTTCTCCTTATACCAGTGTCATACCAACCTCTCAAAGGCCTTCAAAATGGATAGTCTTTCGAATAAACAGCAAATAAACTATTGGTACACGAGGAGCTTCGACGGCCTTACCCCCGTATTCTCCAACGTTCGAAGCTCTTCCACCAGTTAAGTTGAGCAGAGCATCGCAAGGCGACAAAAAAAGAAAAAACGCTGTGCTTCTGAAGACTTGCCTATAAGCGCATATGAGAAGTCATGAGCACTTGAGTCGATGGGTGTGCATGCCATCCACATCGTCGAGTAGAGGTGGAGGGTGGAGAAGATAAGTGTTCCTGAATATGAGGGCTTGAGTCAGTGGTGTGTCCAGTGGAAAGGTTCGTGTACCTTGGAGCCGACGCATTTGCTCGTACGCGCAGAAGAACACCGCAATAACTAGGTAGTCTATTTTCTTGCAACACCAGAAAAGCACCTCGAAGAAAAAAAGACACTGAATTTAGAACTTTGACGATGCCAGATCGCCAAAGAATATCCCACAAAAATCCGCACAAATTGAGGGAACGCGACAACAACTTGAGGATAGTACAACATTTTAGCATGACATTAAGAAGCCTACATGCAGCAACAGAAATGCGCTATGGATATATTTCCCGGAATTTTCTGGGCTAGTGTATTTCGGCAATGCAGAGTTATTGCTTGCGATAGTTTTGCTGAAGGCGCAATGAGTCTCTCTTTGTCGTAAAGAGCGGGACGCCGCCGGCCGTGCGCAAATCCAAGTGCGAGACGTGTGCGAAGAGATGGTGGGCAAACTATTCATCTCGCGGCATCGCACTTGCTGCGACGTCTTTTTCCAGGTAGGCGAATTCCCTGCCAGAAGTTTCCTGTCAGTGGTACGGTGAGAAGCTGTCCCTATCTGCCGTACCCTGATCATATCGTTATAGACGCCTGGAAAAACGATCCGAAGTCCTGGCCGAACGCGCAATTCAGCAAAATATTTGTTTACCTCGTAACAGACGAGCAATGACATCTCGCAGCTCGTTTAAGGCGTACGGCCGTGTCATGGAGGAACGCGTGCGGACATTTCGTTGACCTCACTGCACATTGATGGTGCAGGCTATCCACATTTTCGATCGCGATCAAGAAGCTCTCCAACATTTGATGGGATTAGGATCGAGCGAAATCGCGATCGGAAGTGCCGCTGCAGCGGCGTTTTATCCAGATCTTGTTCGTTCGCAGTCGAAAGTGCCAGTGTGGCATCAGTCAATGCAGCGGGAGATTTAAATGCTTGTTCGGTACAGTAGCAAATGACTGCTGGAGTATTTCACACTAAATCAATGTAGTATACGAAGCAGAGAGCTGCCTACATGTCATGTGATGTTTTCAGCACGTAAACGCCAACAAGATCACATCAGCCCCGGCAGCTGCATCCTTTGTTCTTTGAAGTCATCATCATCCAGCATGAAAGAAGCAGGACACTGACAAGGCAGCAGCCGCTTTGTTCGAGCTTCTTCTTTTTTTTTTTTTAGAAAAGCGCAAGCGACTTGTGGCGCTTCTATTGGCATCGGACAGCTGATATTTGTCGCTGCAAAATGCCCACCCCTACATTTTTTGCCGCGTCGCGCCGCTTAGGAAATGAGCAAAACCGATCCCAATGCCCTTGTTTGTGCGATTTATGGATATAACAACACACAAAAACCAATGCCGTGAAGATGGTCGAACAGTGAAGCTGTGTTCATTCCGACGCCGCCGGTGTGTTTCGGCGTCTCGGGCACACGCTTCTTGATCCGCCTCCCGGCGCTGTCATTTACCCCGTATTCAGAAATACATCTTAATTTGAAGCCCATGCTTGGCTTGATTTAAACGACGCCTGTCATCAACGCACCTCATGAAATGCAATGAGAGTCTTCGGCGCGTTCGCACCAGGCGTCACTTATATCAAATCTAGCATGAGCTTCAAGTTAAGTTGCATTTCTGAATACGGAGGTACTCGGTATCTCTGGCGCGCATCTCGGGGTCAGTTCTACGACGACGAGCCTGTTCACGAGCCAACTCTCGCTGACGCTTGCGGTAGGCAGCTTCTTCCTCAGGAGTGCGCACTACTCGTTGCGTTCTCATAGTTGTAGCTGGTGTTGAATGTGCGGAACCACTAATCCAAAGCTCCGTATATTGAGCGCAAATCCCACCACTGGAGATGCGGGTGCTGCAATCGTTTTGACGATTCGTCAGATTGGTTTGATGATTGACGTCGCTGCCGGCACTTCTTGCTCGCACAAGTAGTGCCGGCAGCCACGCGCTCCTCGTATAGCGTTTCAATCGCACGTCACTGTTCCTTGGCCGCAGACTGCCAGCATACGTGTTTCTTTCTATGCAGGGTGGAATCAGTTGTCGATAAACTCTATGCCGAACTGGCTCGATCGCCGAAAAATGCACCGCGTGACAACCGTAAGCATTCGCGTACAAGATAGCATTCTCACAAGGGGGAAAGAAGTGTCAAACTACAAACGTTTGACGCCAGTTTAAACCTTTTGAAAACAAGTACAAATGTATTATTTACCAGCACGTTGACACTCACTCGATTTCGTTCACGTAATTTATTTCCTTACAGTGCATATGAACATGCTTTGATTTATATTGATTGGACTAGCTCTGCACATTCTCTTGTATTTCATGCTTGTGTTATTTGCACTCTACATCTGAAAGCTTTTATGTATTAGCGCTCTTGTCAGATGCTGTTTATTTTCCTTGAAGTAGAATTACTTATGATTGCAGTACCTTTTCATGATTTTAATTTTTTATATTTGAATTTTTACCTTTGTTCAGGAAAACGTGTTGCAAACTTATCACTATGTATCTGAAACGTTACGGTTTTTGTATAACAGATAATACCTCTGCCAGCTATCATCTTGCGTCGAACTCCTGTACCTTTCCTGGTGTATTTCAAGTACATTCAAGCCTTCTTACAACTAA
Organism: Dermacentor albipictus; assembly: GCF_038994185.2. Taxonomy (NCBI): domain Eukaryota; kingdom Metazoa; phylum Arthropoda; class Arachnida; order Ixodida; family Ixodidae; genus Dermacentor; species Dermacentor albipictus. Next base: position 64,247,105 of record NC_091827.1, read on the forward strand.
ACAGGATATTATAAAATGACGCCTATAAAAGAAGTTAGTGAAATTCCCTCTGAAATGTCCGCAGAGATTCTCAGTAGAGTACATGCGATAATGGACATAACGAAGTGATTGTTATAACGAAGTAGGTGTGGCTTCCCCTTCAATTCCGTTGTAATTAGTTGTTACCTTCATTGTCCGTTGACTCAGTCGAAGGCATGGGTACGACAGTCTTGGGATCGTGCAGTGGCAGCTTCTCGGCCACCGCCTGGTTGATAGCGATTTCAGCGTAGCTCTGCTTGGCGTCGACGCAATACACCGAAAACCACTTGAACTCGTTCCAGTGTCGACCAAGGGGCAGTCTGGCCGTGACGTCCTTCTTGTCGTACCTTCCCAGCTTGCTCGTCCTGAGAATGCACAATGCCGGTGGGTGAACGGCATTGTGTATTGCGCGTGAACTTTTGCTCCGGTTGTTGCTAAGTTCTTCGGGGATTGCGAAACGCCTATTACGTGCCACCGAAATTTGCTCAGAACTCAGAGACCGAGCGATGGGCTCAGCGGCTTCAATGTGTTTTCTTGCAGTTTCACATAGAATCCCCCAATTTTTTTGTTTTATTGTACCAAAATTCTGCATGCAGGTTTCGCGTGAGTAAATGGTAGTCGCATGTCGCTATTGAGGTGTTCTTCGATGTTATACTTGATTTATAGAGGAAAGAAATGACGCTGGCAGCAATGTTGTTCCAATTTTGGGCATAACGTAAGAAAAATGATTTGTAGTATGTCGCAGTGTTAGCTCACAGTGATAAACGACGTTCGCATGATTGATTCGTGTTATGCGACGTGAATGTCGAATGAAACTGTTGTTACGTGGAAAGAACAAAAGAACATGTCAAAAAGACGTGTCACCTAAAGGTGACCTGAAAGATGACAAAGTCGATGCAAATGGTCTCTGTATATAGATGCCCTGGAATTGGGGCATTCAGGATAATGCATTGTTGCATAATTACATTATATTTCCTGGAATATTTGCATTATTTTGTTTGTTTCATTGCCAGCCCTTACATTTTTTTGGGCCGTCTATTTCAAGTATTCATGTAGAGTTTTTTCATTCGCTTTTTTTTCGCGAACATACCCCAAGCGTTCTTTTCTTTTGCGTTAACTTTGGTTGGAATGCTTGCCTTTCTTGACCGAGACATTTTGACCAATACTTTCTTTCCTCTTTTGCGAATCCTGGAGATACTATAGTCTGCGATGCAAAGTGGTGAATGTTCTATTATACTGACGCTAATTGCGCAAGTACCGCTAATGTTAACGTTCTCTGGGACAAATCCAAGCTGGTAGTTCTCGTTGTGATACTTTTTGCGACCCGCTATTACGCTGTGGAGGCGCGAAAGGGTCATTTTCTGACCATGAGGTGAAATAGACACCAAGATATTACGTACGGTTAACCCGTCTCAAGTCGCTAAAAAACACCTTGTCTTAAAAAGGCAGAGTTGGACTTACGTGCGACGTAAGGTGACTGTGGGAATGTGAACCCGTAATTTGAGTAGACTATCACTGATAGTAACATAGTGGCATTACCGGAACAAATGGCCGAGAGCGCTTGCGCGGCTCGTACGCCTCCTCCAGGTCACTGTGCAGAGGAGCCACATATCCAAATAAATTACAGGGCCTTGAACAGCTTGCACACGACAGCTTCTGCCGCTTTTGGTAAAAGGTTTGCAGAGGCTGTATAAATATTCTTGTTCCTTACTCCGTGCCTTGTGCCACTGACCATAGAGACTACCGAAAAGCAGTCCTTTCGATTCGTTTTGAGCGTCTGCTGTGAATCTGCGCGCAAGCCAGCACCGTGCGAGCGAGCTAAAGTCCCTTGATGATTTGAAAGTAGCGACACTCTTTGAACTCTGCCGCCGCCGCGCGACCTCCTCGCCTCCTCCTCGCCCCTTGTGCGTTCCCCCCGCGTTAACCAATTTTGCCCCCGTTTTTCTGCACGACGATTGGTCTCCCTGCCGTTGCCCTTGGAAACGCGCGGATCTTGAGTTTTGCTTGTGTTTTTCTTTTTCGTTCGCGCCACTTTCCTCCTCAGCACGGCTGGCTCGGCGCTTTAGCTCGGCGTAGCGAACGTTGTACGCCGTGTTTCCTGCTATATGTGCTAACGCTATGCCGGGCTGTTGCGCATATAACTGCAGCAAGAAGCCTGAAGATGGTTATGCCGTTTTTATGATACCACAAGGAAAGCGTGACGGCTTGCGCAGGAAGCAGTGGCTGCTTGACAATGGCCGAAAGAACTTTGTTCCGACAAAGAACAGCGGTGTTTGCGAGCTGAGGCGTCTTTCTTATAGCTCGTAGCAAAGCATCCCGTAATGCTGCATTTTTTTTCATTCATCCGCTCACCACGCCCACCACGCTCATAAACGCTCACCAGCGTTTATGTTGCGGTTGTCCTCAGTATGCTTAATATTCCCCTCACACGTCGCGAACTGTTGTTATTCACTCGGAAGTGCAGCCTTATAGATTGTGCTTTGCGCCCTGAAAAAATTAGTGGCAAGTATACCCGTGTTATTGCAGGTGATGAGGGTTAGCTAGTCAACATTGAGTTTTTTCGAAGTTTTAAGGCGAAAGCCTTGAGATCTCTGTTTCAAGGTCGCCTTGTAAACTGGAGGTATCACGTGACCCAAGGAAGGCCAGAGGTGACCCAAATCATGTCCGCGCCTGCATAAGAGAATGATTGCCCAAGTTAATTAATGAATCATCAGTGATTGCCATAAAATGGATTAGGGAGGATTATTGATTAGCGTGTATTAAAGAAGATTAAGGTGTATTAGAGTGCCTTAAGAAGGATTAAGATGCATGAATAAGGATTAAGGTGGGTGGAGGAGGATTAAGGCCGATTAATGTGGATTAAGGTGAATTATGGTTGCTAAAGGAGAATTAAGACCGATTAAGGTGGGTTAGGGACCATAGAGCTGGATTAGGTTTGATAGAGGTGGATTAGGGTGTATTAAGGTAGATTGGGACTATTAAGCAGGATTAAGGTGGATGATGGAGGATTAAGACTGATTATGATGGATCGCGGTTGATAAAGGAGGATTAAGAACGTATATGGTAGGTAAGGTGCATTAGGGGCGATGTAGATTGATTAGGTTGTATTAAGGTGGATTGGGAGTATTAAGCTGGATTAAGGTGGATGAAGGAGCATTAAGGTGGATTAGGGTGAACTAAGGTGAAGAAGGGTTCATTGAGTATTAAGCCCGATTAGTCTACCATAATCCCCCTAATGCACATTAATCCACCAAATCCACATTCATCGACCTTAATCCTCCTTCATTCACTTTAATCCACCATAATCCACGAGAGTCCGCCTTAATGAACCCTAAACCAACGTCATCGACCTTAATCTGCTCTAACTCTCCTTAATGCACTTTAATCCTCCTTAACCAACGCTACTACTTCCTCATCCACTTTAATCCACCCTAATCCGCTATATTCGTCCTTAATTCACCTTAATCCACATTCATCTACTTTAGTCCACCCTTATCCTCCTTCATTCACTTTAATTCACTTTAGCCCACCATAATCCTCCTTAATGCACCTTAATCCTTCCTAATCCATCCTCATCCTTCTTCATGCACTTTAATCTACCCTAGTCCACTATAATCGTCCTTAATGCACCTCAACACATCTTCATCCACCCTAACCCACCTTCATCGAACTTAATCCAACCTTGTCCTCTTTTATGCACCGTAATCCACTTTCATCCACTTTAATCCACCTTAACCCTCCTTAATACACCCGAATTCATCTTAATCCAATCCTAATCAATCATTACTTTGCTAATCATTAATCATCTCCTATGCGCGGCTGCACATGCTTTGGTTCGCTTCCCGCCTTCCTTCGGTCACGTGATATTTTCTGTAGCCCACAATGAGACCTTGATACAGAGGTCTAAGGCTTTCGCTTAATAAGCCACACAAAAAGGGATGTGTCACAAGCAATACTATATCAGACGCACGAAATAAAGCATCTCATCATGCGGCAGAAAAATTGTCTGGAGTATAGAACTCGCCTCAAAAGCTCCTTTTACATCGGTATACCCCGTTCATACGGCTTTAGGAAAAAACCAACCTCGTCATAAATGTTGCCTCTAGCATTATCGATGCTGCAGTTAGCATTTCTCAAAATTTTCAACCCCACTGGGGCGCGCAACTGGCCCAAAATAACACGCCTCCATAGAATCCTGCGGCCCGTCCGCGGTAGCCAGGGAGGAATAGCGTGCCGTGCGCAGCCGGCGGGCGAGGAGAATCGAGGAGGAAAGCGCCGTGAGGAGGAGAGTGTCGCTACTTTCAAACATCAAGGGGCTTTAGAGCGAGCGAGCTGCTCTCGCCATCTCTCGGCTGCGCCAGGAATCGCCGCTGATAGAAGCCGCGATTATCTGAGCCCACGTCGAGAGAGCCAGTGGGGTATGCGAAAGTTCAAAGCTTTCAAGTGACGGCTACAGCCGAAATTGCAGGTCGGTCATGATGTATGAAAAGTCACACGTAGCCGTGTGGTCTAATGTCACCACGGCGAGAATGACACTTTGCGTGTCGGCCTGTGTGGCATGCCTACATCGGCGGATATCTAGCCGAACAACATTTCGCGTGCTTTCGTTTTATTCTGCTAGTTCTGTCGTAGGTTTGTTATTATTTGCGGCTGCACGATGTTGCAGTGCGTGCAGTGAAATCACGCAAGAAAGTCTAAACAAACTACCTTCCTGTATGCCCAATCATCTGAATATGCACAAAGTGACAACGTGAAATCTTGATATAACACTCGTGCGACGTACGGAAAGAAACGGCAGCACCACGGCATTCAAGTGTCATTCGTCGTGCAAATGATAGGCGATTAAATGTGGACGAACACATTTAGGACGTAAATTCAACATCTACTTACTTCCCATTGTCGTTGATTAGGCGAGTCAGTTGATCTGGTTGGGTGCTGGCAGTAAGGCCCGCCACGAAAAAGGCAGCTGCAGGCAATTAAAATAAACAATTGGCTCTGTCGTTTTACTCAATGTTCCGCGTACCAGAACACCTACTTGAAGAAACAGGTGCTGCACTGTAATCGAATAAAAGCTTCCTCAAGGCATCGAAGATGCCTAGAGTAACGTGTAAAAACGGCGGTAAGACAGGGGGCTCAGGTGTCACGAGAATGCGTAAACAGCTACGGGAATATGCAAGAGCAAGCGGCTCTGATGCATTCCAGAGTGAATATATTGTTCATAAGTATACACGCTCCTTAAGTGTCTCTAGAAAGAAATAGGTTTTGTCAGGTCTTTTATAAGTCAATGGAACAGAACTCAAAAATCCTTGTCTAGAAAAATACAGCGAATTTGTTATAACTAAAACTCACGCCCTCGTTTTCTTCGCTTAGATCATCGGCCACCGTCACCACAGTGAACTATTGTACCATTCCAACCAACCTGTTATGCTGACTAGTCACCTTCCACCAGCCACTAGGATCAATCATACAAAACCGTAATGACCTGCACGTTATCGTCTTCAAATGGTACACTATTTTCGCCACATAACGATTTCTTACTTCCCAAGTTCCGTACCATCTACAGTTCCCAAAGAGTTGGCTTTGTTATAAATTGTGGAATCCCTTGTCTTGTGTTAATAAATATGCTTTTTTATGTGCCGTCATTTAAACGCCAGTTTTATAATTTCATTTTTAACCAATAACACGATTTATGCATGTTAATTTCTGACATCAACTAGAGCTTTTATGTTTTGTGCTTCTGAATTATTTCGTGCGTTTAGTAGTATTATCGTAAGAAAATTTGTGCAATATGTAAACTGCTGGCATTTTTGCTCGAATAATTTTCTTATTATATATTATTTACCGTTTCGCAGTCTTGCTATTCAGTGTACCGTATATGATAAAAAATCCCGCTGCACGGTTTCTTATGGGACCTTTCTCTGAAATATAATTATGCCCACACATATGTATATGCGCTAAAATAAATTAATATTCAATTGATTGTCACCTTCAAAACATTAGCGCCCATTTTTGTTCCAATTTCTTATTGGTAACTAAAGAATGAATCGCCAAATGAATAAATATTCATGCTGTCACTGATGAAATAGTTGACTGATTGATTCCTTCTGCTGCTCAGAACCAGCATAGCGCTACCAGACCGACCGCAATGGTGGGCATATAATTCATTTTAGCTCCCACGTTTCTTTTGTTAAACTTGCGCCCAGCTCTAAAGTGAATATCGTTTTAGTATTCCGTGTGCAATATGTCACTCACCTAGGAATTCTGCTCGAGATACTTGTGTATAGTGTCAAGCGTTTCTGACAATATTTTCAGTAAATTTCATTGATGATCACGCACTTCTGGCTGGCTTTCATTAGTGTAATTTTGCCCAGCGTAAAACACCCGCTATTGCGCGGCTGTGCAGCTTAAGCTGCGCAGCATCTTTTTTCACACACGAATTGTCGAAGCAGGTGATAATCAAGTTGAGCAAAGTCCAAGGAATGACACTTCGCGTGAGAGGTTAAAGCAGCACTGGCGACGACATCTCCGACGTGAAAACAACTATTGGTCAAGAGAAAAAAATTAACGACGAATTTAATACCATTGTGCCATCGCTCTTTGCAAGGAATGCGGGAAAGATCTCTTAGGTCTCCGCTCTTCCATTTCTATTGCCAAAGTCATGTACACTAAAGTAGGCCTGCTTACATCCTGGACAGGCGGCGCTGTACTCAAACCCCTTGAGCAGGATCGTGGCGCTGTCCTTGAGGATGACTTCGGCAGCCATTGTGTTGTGCTGCTTGGCGGTCAGCGTGCCGAGGCTCTGCTCCTTGGGCAGCTCGTAGTCGACCGGAATCTGGACGTTGCCGAAGTCAGCCTTCGATGCAAGTTTGACGCGTTGGTCAGTGAAGAAAATGAACAAAAAATCCAATATTGTATGCTTGAAAGCAATTCATAAACCAAATATATATCGCAGTGAACGCTAGTATGTCAATAGAACGTATAAGGGTTTCCTGCAGGCACGGACGCGAGCACAAGTAAGTAGAAACGGACAGGACAATGCTGGGCCATGCACCAACTGGCCCAGCAAACTACTCTACTAAAACGTCAATAGAAATTCACCGAGGGACACCTAGCAAATGATGATTCACATTCACCTACCACTCTACAGTGGCAGCATTCGATCATCACTGATAAGCGACTACGCAGAGTGATTAAAAAAAGTGAGTAAAGGGGGGGTGACAGATTATTCATAATTTAGCTTACGCTGTTGTATTGTGTGCAAGATAAAGCGCTTATAACCATGTGAAAAAGTCAGACTTTCGCCCTAAAGGACAAGCATCGGTTGCCATTGAAAATGATGAGACAGGCATACGAAGTAGGGATATTAGTTTTATCGGCTGTATAAACTTGTAAACATTCGCATACTAACAAAATTCACGAGCATAGTTTCACGCGCAAACAAGCAACCATGAACACATCTCACTCAATGACCGCGGACACCCGCTGTCAAAGCGCTGGCGGGACGAAGCACGAAAGCTGCGAATTGACCTTCCTGCTGCCTCTCCCTTCAACGCAAGCTGAGCGGCGAGAACACCACGCACACGAAGCTATCAGCACTGGGCGCACTGTGTTTCCAGCGCAGATTGCGTTCACTGTAGGGCCTGCATGGTAGCGCTAGGTCGCACCATACGCAGCCGCCACCAAAATAGAATCCCTCCTGGTACCTTGCACGCGACGGAAGACGGCGCGCTTCCTCCTCGTCTTTCTCCCTTGCGCGCGAGAGATCGAAGCACCATCGTCGACTCACCCTCGCACATTTTCACTCGCACCTACAGCATACGGCGCGACATCATGGGCGACGCCGATGCCGACGGCGTGAATTCGCTTGGACTGTCCATATGAACTTGTGACAACTGAGCACGCGACGCCGTTAACTATATAATTAAGACTCCCACCTACAGAATAATGAATGTTTCAACCTCCAGTAGAATAATAAGTGATTTTTGGAGCGATCAATGAGCGGTAGTCTTTTTAAATGCAGTTGGCGCATGATCTGTTGCAAAAGATCAAGCAAAACCCGCCAAGAAGCATACATCTTTATTAACGTTGCGCAAAACGTTTGATATGGCTAATAATCGACAGCGGTAGATGGCGATAATTACTCGTTTAATGAAAACGTAGAAGATGGTCTTAAGAGAGGAAAGCGTCCTGTATAACACAGTTTTGGTTGAATATTCACTAAACTATGAGCGGCACTTCTCGTTCAAAAGCTCTGAGGGAATATTCATCTAGAATAACCATGAACAGATGTCAAGAAGCGCCACATACCCCGAACAGTTCGCAGTAGATGCCCAAAGACTTGTATTCGGTTATCTTTCTGGGCAACCTCAGGAAAACCGTGGCATTCTTGTAGGGCTTCAATACCTTGGTGCTACGAAATGAGCAAAGACAATAGCTTACATTGTTGTGTTACGCACCGATATTGCGCGCAGAGAATTTCGAGCACAATAAGGCGCCAAGGGGTATAATGTTCGCAGTATTTTTTTGTCACCAGCCATGTACAGATCAATAATGCTTGTACATGCCACGCCTTCGGGGGTGATCGTTATTCGACCTTTCGCCCCTAGGAGAACGCATACTTTGTGTGGGTGTTTGGCTCGAGGCTGAATACATGCAATTTTCTAAAAAACGCTTATGCTCTCAGTATTGTTTCAGATTTCGTCGATTTCAAAAGATTAGCAGCGCTCAGTGCGACCTATCCCAGCCTCTTCTTTAGTAATGTATAGGGCTTTCAGGAAAGGAAATTAAAGTAATTAGCCGAAGAGAACAAAAGCTGGATACATCTAGAGAAAGCCATCGTGTATTAGCAGCGCGCATGCCGTTGAACTTGAAATAATAAAACAAAGATACAAAATAAACTGCGCTGACAATAAGCCGCTGTAAATATTGAAATTAAAAGAGCGCATCGAAGTGCTTCTGTCTTTCTTAATGTACTAGTACACTGGCTGATACGAAAAGCTCACTGTCTAGTAAAAATTTTCATACTAACATTAATAATATGGAAACATGTATTGGTGCTGTCAGTAAGGCAGCACGGCAGCATGGATTTGTACATGAATTTGGCAAAGCATTGCTTTGGCTTCGAGTGACGTAGCGAATTGTTCGCTTTCTTCATGATCGTTATGCATTTCAAATAATTGCGATGTTAACACATATTTGACAGAGAGAGACGGGCTAGTCGATGTTCGATATTGGGATGCATCATGTAACCGCGTAAACAACAAAGGGCAAAGAAGGAAACACACATGGCACTGCTATTGCCGCCCAGATGCCCGCACACAGCGCTTATTAGGAGGCACAGTGTACGGCAGAAACCAGTTAAAACGGTGGCCAGTGATGGGGACTACTGGCAATTTGTCGCACAAGCATGAGCTGTATTGCTGCCACCTGGGTTTTCTTCTTTCTTTTATTCTTACTGGGCGGAGCTTCTACGGAACATGTCTAGCTCTAGGAAAGTTAATTGTGATGAGTTAATGGTGCAAACGGTCCACATCTTATAAGCATAGCCCACCTTTGAATTGAATGTAGACACCTTGCAAATATATGGGCTGCAGGCCGCTAAGACTAAATATTAGGCAGAGCATCATTACACGCAGGGGTGTCGGCGTGGCCAGCGGTAGCTTTGTAGGACCACGCTTGCCCTGTCTGCTTTTTCTCGATAACTATTCATTTCTGTCGTGGAAGCAAAGTCGATAGAAGTGTTGAATCTTGACAGCACATTGTCATTTCGTACTGTCGTTATTGCGCTCGTCAGCTGTGACTCTGTGTTGATGTCCGGATGCACGAGGTATGCGCTGTACACACCTCATTTCTTCGTCAAGCAGCTGGTCGCCATAATTGTCCAGTCCGACGTTGGAACCCGCCCAAAAATGGGCCGCTGCAAGCGTATTCAGAGGAATAGTGCAAGCCATTTAGTATTTCGACTGGGTTTAATCTTCGCGGACCGTTACAAGTGTGTTCAGGTGGGATCGGCGGGACTATACAAAATATACTAAGAACTGTAGGAGATTGTATGCCCCGCCAGATATACTCGAGTATCGCAAGCTGCCCGAGGAAATAATAAAATCAATACTAGACTAGTGCACTAAAATTTAGTGAAATAAACAAATTACATCATTAGGCGGCAGTTGTTACACTGTTTTCAGCAGCATATTTTGACGATGGACGCAAGCAATAAAACCGCTACTTCAAATACTTCGGGCAGAATATCAGCCGGAGATTCAATATAATAATTTGAGAAATACACTGCTGAATATCTTCGCGTGGCCGGCTATCTTATTCCACCAAGCGCTAGGCAGACTTCAATAAAAATCGTTGAACGCCGTTCAATTTTTCAAACGGTTCTAGCTACAGGTATAAAAAAAAATTGAGTTACTATCTGCTTTCACTCGTGCATGCTACAAACACTTACCAGTTTTATTACCTCAAAAGCAGTATATCCTAAAAAGCATATACTGCACGTTAATTGCGAAAATTTGTAAATCATAATCTTTTAAAGAGAGAGTCATCTTACAGATCTTACAGAAGGGCCGCCTTTAAAATTATTACAGCACTGATGACGCCATCGTAGTAACTGCCACTGGTAATTTTAGATATCCTGCCCAACATAAAAATATTGTGACTAGCAAAAGCAAACAGAAAACAATGTGCCGATGCCTCGATGCAAGAACATCAAAGCAATGAAGTAGACCTACCGGGACCCCCGCCATCGTAGTTGAGATCCGTGATGACGACGCTCTTAGCAGTTGCGGCGTACACAGTGCCCCTGAAGTTGTGATAGTAGGTTGTGATCGAGCCAATAAGCTTGCCGTGGTACACAGCCAAGGTACCTGCGAGGAAAAAGCAGTGCAACCGCGTTTTATGACCGATTGCGGTATCAATGGTATCGACCGAGTACTGCAGCAGTATGGTCACAGTGAATGCGCAACTAGAGTTGCTTATAAGTCTCATTTTGAACTCGCTACAGCCATGCACATCGGCCATTTCCGGTGCAAGCGCTGTAGGTTGGGTTATGTGGCCCTCAAGGATTGCTCCGTCTACAGGCATGTAATTATTACCATCTTCCCGGTTCACCTATTGCGAAAAACTTCAGCGCGAGAAGCGTCTGAAGATCGGCCGTGTGACAGTCTTTGCGTGGAAGCGTAACGGCGTCTACGGCTCTCTGCGAAGCGCCCAACGTTCCAAGGGCCGCGCAACCACATTCAAGTACGTTACCTGCCGTTGTCCTCATGACACTAATTTCTCAACTCTAATAAGAAATACGTTCTAAGAAAAAAATTTTTCGCAGTCCTTGAAGAAATCATAATGGCGTATTGAACGCTAAGGAGAGCCGTAACTTCTACCACGCCGACGACGTTGCCCTAAAGGAAACAAGGGTTTCCACGAAGTGCACCTTGCCTTGCACCGTGTTTATTACACACCCCGTATGAGGCCCAGGAGGGCACTTGTCGGAGACAAGAGCTAGAATGCTTGATTGTTCGTAAGATTTGTCGGCAGTTTGGTAGGGTCCAACCACCTTGCAGCGGCAGCGCAAGGTGGTTCTGTGAGCGGCAGCGCAAGGTGGTTCTTTCTGTGATCGACACATCGAATCACAATGTGTGCATGGTTTCTTCTAAATATTCATGTTACTGGTGTTCTTTTCACAAATAAAACCACTCTCTGCTCAAGCTACCATGCGTATGCTGCGTACACGAGCTCAGCGCAGGTCTGTCATCATCGGGTAGAAGAACGCACCGCAAGCGACAAACTTTTCGGAAGCGAGAAACAGACTTGCTATTACTGGTCTCAAGAATTCTCAGATACAGAATTTGCTTGCTTCGTATAAGAGTTACAGCTGGTCCGTATAGCTATTACCATTTTCGCAATACCGGGTTGCCGCATGCGTTTACCTGACTAAAGGTGTTTAGGGGGCCATCTTGCGGCACATTTATGAAACACAGGACACAGAGCTATTATTACATTGACCTACAATGTTCTGCTCCATCTCGGTCCCTGAAGCGCCCATCGTGACATAATCGCACGCACTTAGTCCTTGAAATAAAGGTGAAAGAAAAATGGAGTCGCAGTTTCGCCCGAAAGGGGAAGCACAGGTTGCGATAGCAAATTAGCAGACAGCTATACCAACTAAGGATAGTAGATTTATTGGCCGTGTAAACATGGAAACATTCGCTCTCTAACTGAATTAACAAGCATGGCGTCAGCGCGCACACGCAAACAAGAACACATCACACTCGATGAACGTGGAAATTTGCTCTCAAAACGCTGGTGCGAACAAGCGCGGCAGCAGTAACGAGCGAAGTAGCCTTTTTGCGGTGTATGGCTTCAACGAAAGAGCGACGACAACACAGCGTGCACAAAGGTATGAGCCATCCGCAGATCCCTTTCGCGTAAAGTGCGCACTTCTTGGTGTAGTCAAAGCCACCCCCCCCCCCTTTTTTTTTCCAGCGCTTCCTCCCCACAGTCCTCCATATATCGCTCGCGAGAAGGAGGGGCGATCGCCAGTTCCCCTTGCACCCGGTCGCGAAATGTGCAGTTGCTGCCAGAGCGCAGCACCACCGCCCCTCCCTACCTCCCCGCCATGTGTGAGTGAAAGCACGCGAGGGAAGCCGGGTTCTTTGACGTGGACCTAAATCTAAGTACACAGGTGTTCTCGCATATCGCCCCCATTGTAGTGCGGCCGCCGTGCAGGGGATTCGATCCCGCGACCTCTTGCTAAGCAGCCCGATGCCATAGCCACTAGCAACCATGGCGGGTGAAGTAGAAGGTAGATGAAGTTCTGAAGAAGAAATTAACATATTAAATATATACAATTATACTAGAATTAAAAGCATATACGTATAACCTTATGCCGGCTAGGTCACTACTTGTCACCGCCCAGTTTAAATTGGATACCAGAAATCATCATCATCAGCATCAGTTTCACAATATGGTAGTCATCATCGAAACTTTAATGCTCATTTTCATCCTGTTTAATTATATTCTTAGCCTCTGACTATAGTTACGTGTTCGCGGCACGGAGGGGCATCACTTGTACCATTTTCAAGTTCAGACCGCATCTAGATGATACCTAACTGTTTTTCTTTTTTCGCGAAGTGGTTACAACATAGCAAGACCCCAGAGACCCCAAACCAGTGGGAAGACATCAAAAGAGAACTTGTTCTCAAAAAACTAAATGAATGACAGTCAGGTACCAAAATTGGTACGCTATAATTGAGTGCATTCCTGATCTCTTTACAACTATTCGCTACAAATAATTCATCAGTCGAACTGTTCATAACCATTGGTACGTAAACGTATCTGACTGGTTTCGCTTATGCTAAATGTGAGTCAGCTTAAGGGGAAGCTTTAGCTCGGGTGCAACTCCAACACGGCGTATTGAAATACATGCAAAACGCAAAACCGTTCTTCTAACATAACCCTCGGACCAATTTGAATGAAATTTCTTGCATTTGAGATAAAAATTTAGTTGTAGAGACTGTTGCAAGGAGAATTTCGATTTAGGTCCTGAATTTCGTTACAAGAATTTTCTAATACTCGCAGGTTCGAAAAAATAGAAGCACGAAGTTTACAACTTCATAGCACTGCACCAAGAACAGACATCACGGTTCTGGAAACGGCATCCATTATATCATCGAAAGCGGACAAATTCAATACGTCGTTTTACATCTTACGTGAATGCGTTACGCTGTTTACAAGGATTATGCAAAAGCGGTGTTTCCATATTACAAAATTTTTTTGAGATTCATGTATAACATATGAGTTTCGTCCGCTTTAGATGCACTATTAAATGCAATTCACAGAATTGTATTATCATTTTTCGTGGCTGAGTTACAGAGTTGTAAACTTGACAGCTTTGATTGTGAAAATTTTCCACTTTTGCCAATTTGTAATAAAGAATTGACGACCAAAATCAGAAATTCGAGATCAAGTCACTAGATCTTAATTTGTTCATTTAAATGCACCAAAACATCGTCAAATTCGCTGCAGTGGTTGCCGAGAAGAACGGATTCTCCTTTTACGTGTATTTACATAGGAGCACCCGAGCTAAAGCTTCCTCTTAACAGATGACGGTGAACGAAAACTGCACTTTACGCACCAGTTAAACCCAGGGAAGTGGAAACGATGGGCGATGGCCACTATGGCTACAGTGGCCGGTCGGGTGCGTAAGAATGGGAATAGGAAGTTAAACGTACCTTTCGGTATAATGCACATCACAAGGAATGCGTGGGCCAATCGCAGAGCCAGCGTTGAATGCACGCTCATCATTTGAGCTGGACAACTCGGAGGACTCTCAGCGCAAGGTAGAGAGTTGTCGTTAGTTGTTATCTGCCCCGACCGAACGATTCATCGTTGTCCTCATCTTCTTCTTTGAGCATGATCATCGAGCGCAGTGCAGTTGAGCGTGACTGATTACTAGCGCGCGGTTATGTCTATCACAATTGAGGCTCGACAGAGGCCGTCACTGCTGCTGTAGTGTCGCGGTATTTATTGATGGCGCAGTCGCCACCGGCGCGGTAAGATTTACATAACCCACACAGGAACTAGCGACGTGAATTGCGGTACGCTAAAAGACGACCTAGCCAAGAGAATGCAAGAAGGTGATTTAGAGGCAACGAATTTTACGTATTGTGGGGCATGTCTGTGATTGCACTTCAACAAACCTAAACTTTCACTGACGGATCATGCGATATTAGAAAAATGTATACACCAGCAGATATCATTAGACACAGTGCTGGCTATTGTTAGATATGGGACCTTTTCCTGAGCCTCCTTCGAGTTCACCAGACCACATCGAATCGTGCCACAGCTCATTAAGAAGCGCAGAAGCACGGATACCACATTCCCGAGGCGCGGCACATGCAAACAAGTTGGCGGCCCCCACCAGTTGTGCCGCAGGTGGAGCTATTCACTGCTTGACTTTTCCCGAAAGTGAAGCAAGAGCCTGGCACTGTTCCAGGTAGCTTGGGTCCAACAGGCAAGACGGGTGTAATGCACCGTCAAACCTTGGAAGCGTCGCCCCCACCCGCCTATTGTGACGGCGCATTGCAAGTCAGCAAGGCAAGACCGCAGGGAGAAGTAAGCCCTCGGACAATTGGGGGCCAAGCAGCGACCCTCTCCGCCGGGTGTGACACCATCGCAGGGGCGCCTACCATTGGCCGAAAATGACACCTGAGCGGGCTCGCCGATTGGCTGAAGATGGCGTCACCTGTGCGAGCTCTCCCACTGGTTGAACGTGACGTGTCTTTGAGACACCGAAGGGCTTAAAAAGACACAGACCGGGAGCAACAGGAGAGCATTCCTGGAGCATCCCTTGATTCATCTCTTTCGAACTTCTTGCGACGGGCCGCAGCGTCCGAGTTGCTGCCGGCCCGTATTGAATCTATGACTGTTTATTTCTTGGTCGTCTCACTGTAAATAATATAAATAAACCTCCGAGTTTTTCATCCCGACGTGCTCCTCAACTCCTACACTATGTAGTTATATGACTGTGTTACTTGGACAGATTTGTTTGGGGTTTGGTAAGAAAATACCAGGAGATTACTGCGTCAGAATTTTTTTTTTTGCACTGAAGCAGCTTATAACCAGTGGTCACGAAATTTTAGCATGTTAGTCAATTTCTCCTGTGACATGTACAATCGGATGTTTTATGTATTGTGCGATAAACGACAATATTATCGGTGAACATTCGGATGTTGCAGGATACAAGCAGAAATAAGTCAACAATGTGCGTGAGAGATATATGCTGCTATGTAACGATCCTTGAGGGTCGCCTTAGGTTACGGGCAGAGGATTTGGCAGGTGAATATTTGAAAGGATGGACTGAAAGGTGGCTACTAAAAAAATTGTAGACCATTTCAATGCATCTGTCTGCAGATTAGTTCTCCTATGCTTTAATAGTAGACATTTAGGAGCAATATTGCCCTTCGTGCTTCAAATTTATTGTCTGGTAGGACATCGCGGTCAAGGTTAAAAAAAGATCGCGCATATGCCACGACTGTGGGAATTGATGTAAGCGAAGCTTTCTTTTCTGTTGCCGTTCGTTGACGATATTTTGCTTGGGTGTTGACCGCCAACGACAGTCACGATGTCATGTTAAGTGTTACCCTGCGTGCGCCATATTTGTTTCTCTACACAGTGCGCAGCACACACAGCGAAACGCGTTTGCTCGAGGCGTTGTGCGCCATTGTTCCTAGCCTGCGAGAATGTACTGCCATTCCCTCACGCGCGCTCATCGGATCGTGGCTGAAGAAGTGATCTCCTGAACTGCCACTTGCGCGGTGGCGTGTTGTCGGGTTGATGTTTCTGAGCTTTGCGTCTGCGAGCCCTGCGTCAATAGTTCGCATGTACAAAGTTGCACGGTGTTTCTCTTTCAAAAGTAGAAGAAACGTCCCATATCGCCATTTGAATTAGGATGTTTTTTTACATTTTGTCTGCAAGAGTTGCTAGGTCTAGTAGTGGCGTTTCTTTTATTCAAGAGACCCCCAAAGAAACATGGCTTCGGACGGCGCCTTTCCATTACTCCGCGATCCTTCCATGTATAAAAGCCACCACGAGAGAAGAGTGGCTATTATTCACTCATAGCGTGAGGGCGTCGGCTTTACTCATTCGCTGCATTTTCTTTCTACCATACTTTCTCCCCTCGTTGTCCGTTTGTACAAAAGCACTCTGTGAGCCCATGTTTATCAATGCGATATTCCTCGAAATAAACTGCAATTCTGAGTCAGCGTCAGTGTCGAGTATTTCTTTGCCTAAGTCTTTGTCCGTTGGGCTTTTACTTTTCAAAACATGAATTAACACCAACTAGCCTTCCCTTCTAGTCCTGTATTTAGGCGCCAGCTGTCAGCGATCAGCAGTGCAGGACGTGGGAGTGCCGGATGTTGTTCTCTCTGAGTAGGGCCTGTTGGTCGCCTCCAGGACCTATGGCAGCGCGAAATCTGTTTGCGCGATAAAGTTTTGTGTGGACAAGCTTACTCCTGTATGCAAAGCGTCCAAAGTACGCATTGGTGTATTGGACAACTGTATATAGCAATTTATTTTAAAATATTTTTACGCAGGAAGACGCAGAAAAAAAGCCATATACAAGTATAATTACAAGAAAATACGCCGCAAGAGGCCAAGTGCGGCGTATTTGCCAAGTGTGGCCAAGTCCTGCGCAAGCCTCTATTAGTCGTCGTCGTCTTCACACTGCTCGCCTCTTCGTCATCGTAAATTCTGTTCCGTAGCCCTACCTCTGGCAGCAAAAGCGCCGTCCCGGAGCGACTAAAAGCCAGACTCGGAAGCAGTCTAGTAGGCCTTGAGCCCACAGACGTGCACGACATGACTGGATGTCAGAGTAGAGGACGAGGTTGAACTCACAGGAGAAATTTCATGCGTCGCAGGCGTCACCTGGCGCAGCACGCGGTAGGGCCCTGCGTATCACGAAAGGATATTCTCTCATATTCCGAAGTGGCGAGAGGGCGACCACAGGAGCACGAGCGCACCAGGCGAAAACTGAACGTCACGGTGGCGGGCGGTGCACTGACGCTGCTGAGTGGTTTGCGAGGCCGTCAGTCGAGTACGAGCAAGCTGGCGTGCATGGTCGGCGAGGGCGATGGCGTCGCGCGCATACTCGGTTGTTGAGATCGGAGCAGGAGGAAGTGCCGTGTTTAGGGGCAAGGTCGGCTCGTAACCGTACACTACATAAAATAGAGAAAATCCGGTGGTGTCACGGTGGGAATAATGGTACGCAAATGTGACGTAAGGAAGGGCAATGTCCAAGTCGTGGTGGTCCTTGGTAACCTACTTGGACAGAATATCGGGAAGAGTACGGTTTAACCGCTCTGTCAGGCCATTGGTTTGAGGATGGTATGAGGTAGTCAGCTTGTGTTGAATAGAGCAGGAACGCACAATGTCGGCGATAACTTTCGAGACGAAGTTACGACCACGGTCAGTAAGCAGCTGTCGTGGGGCGCCATGCAATAAGATAATGTCACGCAAGAGAAAGCCCGCGACGTCAGTGGCGCAACTGGTAGGCAGAGCCCACGTAATAGCGTATCGGGTGGCGTAATCAGTCGCGACGGCTACCCACTTGTTCCCAGAGGATGACGTGGGAAAGGGACCGAGGAGGTCTCTTTCCAACACGAAATAACGGCTCTATAGGGACGGTGGTCAGCAGGAGATGACCGGCAGGTGGCAACTGAGGAGTTTTACGACGCTGCCAGGGATCACAGGCAGCAACACAGCGTCGGACGGAGCGAGCGAGACCAGACCAATAGAAGCGGCGGCGGACGCGGTCGTACGTGCGGGTTACCCCAAGATGTCCTGCAGTGGGTGCCTCCTGCATCTCAAAGAGCAGTCTGTCGTAGATTATTTGGCACGACAAGAAGAAGATCAGAGCCGTCAGGGAGGAAGTTCCTTCGGTACAAAATGCCCCCCTGGAGGACATATCGGCGAACCAATGCGTCGGTAGGTTAGCGTCGGTAGGTGTAGAGCGCAGGCGCTCGATGACTGCTCGCAGCGATAGGTCTTGTTACTGCTCATCGGTGATGTTGGCGAAGGCCGGCTCAAAAAATGCTGTTGGCAGTACTACGGTCGGCATCAGGCTCGTCTACCGGGTAGCGAGACAGGCATTCAGCCTCCTTGTGTAGTCGGCCAGATTTGTAGATGACAGAACACGAATATTCGTGGAGATGTAAGGCCCAGCGACCAAGCCTTCCTGTAGGATCTTTCAGTGAGCATAACCAGCAAAGCGCGTGATAGCCTGTGACAACGGAACAGGGTCGGCCATATAAATATGGGCAGAACTTCGCAACCGCCAAACTAGGGCCAAACACTCACGCTCAGTGATGGAATAGTTGCGCTCCGCGGGTGAGAAGAGCCTGCTGGCGTAAGTGATAACACGGTCGTGGCCACACTGGCGTTGTGACAGTACTGCGCCAATTCCGTCACCGCTGGCATCAGTACGGACTTCATTAGGAGCAGATCGATCGAAATGGGCCAGAACGGGGGGCGTTGTGAGAAGGTTGATTAGATGCGAGAATTCAGAGGCCTCGTTATCGTCCCACTTGAAAGGGGCGCTTTTTTTCAAAAGCTCGGTTAGTGGTCGTGCTACGGCTGCGAAATTTTTCACGAAAGGGCGGAAGTACGAACGAAGGCCGATGAAGCTGCGAACATCCTTGACACACTTTGGAACAGGGAAGTGCGTAACAGCATGGATCTTGTCTGGCTCCGGTAGCACTCCGTTCGCGCCAACGAGATGTCCAAGGAGGGTAATCTGGCGAAGGCTGAATTGGCATTTCGATGCGTTGAGTTGCAGACCGGCTCGGCGAAATACGTCCAGGACTGCTGAAAGGTGCTCGAGGTGCGTAGCGAACGTTGGGGAGAATACTATAACGTCGTCCAAGTAGCACAGGCACGTGGACCATTTGAAACCGTGAAGAAGGGAGTCCATCATGCGTTCAAAAGTGGCAGGAGTGTTACATAGACCGAATGGCATCACTTTGAATTGATAAAGACCGTCGGGGGTTACAAAAGCAGTCTTCTCGCGGTCGAGATCGTCCACGCAACCTGCGAGTAGCCGGAGCGAAGGTCAATAGAGGAAAATAGCGAGCCCCGTGGAGGCAGTCAAGGGCGTCATCAATCTGAGGTAGGGGATACACGTCCTTCTTGGTAACCCTGTTAATAATAATTTACACAAAAGGACCATGAGCCATCTTTCTTTTTTACCAGTACAACATGTGGCGCCCATGGATTACATGACGGTTCAAAATGTTCTTGGCAAGCATTTTGCGAACTTCGGCGTGAATAACTTGACGTTCAGTCGGCGACACTCGATTCAGGCGGGGATTAATAGGAGGGACATCGCCGGTATTAATGCGATGTTTAACAGCTGTAGTTTAGGCCAAAGGATGATCGTTAAAGTAAAAAATATCGTGGTAGGAAATCAGAACGTGGTAGAGCTCACGAGCATGCTCCGATGGTATGTCCGGCGCAATAATTTTCTGTAAGTCGGCGATGGTACAAGTCGCCGACTGCGATGGTAGCCGAGGATCGGTTGAATTGTCGTCTACTGCAATAAATGCTACTGAGTGATCCTTGAATGATCAAAGCTAGGCCAGAGATACCCCGCGTGGCAGCACTTGTGTGGTCAAGCCAAAATTGACCACTGGCAGGGAGACGCAATTCCCCGTAATAGATAAAACTGTATCAGGTACTGTGATCCCGCGTGTAAGGAGGACCTCTTGTATAGAAGCCGCGATGTAGTGACCATCGGGGACTGGTGGGGATGAGCCTAAGTCAACGTAAGTCAGTGCCGAAGATGGCAAGCGAATGAAGTCGACGGAACTTAGGCGACTGGGATGTGGCTGAGCGGGATCCAGAACAGGCAGGTCAAGGCGGAGAGTACTGGCGGAACAATCGATGAGAGCAGAATGAGCGGAGAAGTAGTCTAAGCCGAGGATTATGTCGTGGGGGCAGTGGGCGATGACTGTGAATAGCACTATAGTGGAGCGATCGGCGAAGGAGACGCGGGTGGCACACATGCCAATTACGGGGGTTGTTCCGCCATCGGCGACACGGACAACAGGTGTCGTGGCGGGCGTGACCATTTTCCTCAGCCGGTTACGAAGGTCAGCGCTCATTACCGGCAAATGCGCCCCAGTCTCTATAAGTGCAGACACAGAAACACCGTCGACTTGCGCGTCAAGAAAGTTCAGATGAGTGAGCACCGTCAGTAGAGGATTTGGCGGTGTAGGGAGCAATGCAGCGTCACCTCGAGGCGCTCCATCGTCTAGTTTTCCGGCTGCGAGCAGCGCCCGAAGGGAGTTGGCAAATAGGAGCTGCGGGGCTGGGGAGAGCGAGATTGTCGTCATTGGGGCGAAGGCGAATGAGAATAGGGGCGATTCGGCGCAGGAGAATCAGTGGTGGCCTTATCGGAGCGTGCGGCATACGGACGAGAAGGGCCACCTGGGGGTAGAGAGTAGGCAGCATAAGTAGACCAGGTCGCGGACCTCCAGTGACTGCGACAATGCCGAGAAATGTGCCCGATTCGATGGCAGTGAAAACAAATGGGCTTGTCGTCAGCAGTGCGCCATTCAGATGGGTTGCGCAAACGTGGTGGGTAAGAAGATGCGGGACGGGGCGGAATCGAAGCCGGGTGGGTATCAGGGCGCTGGCGCCGAGCAGATGGTGTGAAGACGCATGTTTGCGAACTCCTGGCGGACAACTGCTTGGATCAGGGAAACCGTGACTGCAGGTGCGTTGGAGGGGCAGGAGTCGAAGGCAGCCGGATAGGCGGCCTCGATCTCACGCTGGACGATCCTGGTAACATCGCCAGTGTTGTTGGGACGAGCAGCGTCGGCACAGGAAGATGACGCTGGGGAGTTGGGCATACTGGCAAACTGCTGGCCGATACGTCGGCTTTTAGCGAGGTCCAGGTGGCGGCACTCTTTTATAGGTGCATCCACATACTCCACGTTGTTGAAAGCGAGCAAGTCGAAGGCGTCACCGGAAATGCTTTTGAAGATGTGGGAAACCTTGTTTGACGCAGTCATGTGTGCGTCATCATTGCGGCGCAGACCCAAGACGTCCTGAATATGCGTGACGTAGCGCTCTGCCGACGTCTGCACACGGCTGGAAAGCGCCTTCTGCGTGGCAAGTTGGTGACCGTAGGGTTTGCCGAGTAAGTCTCGAAGCTTTTGTTTCAGCGAATCCCAACTGGTGAGCTTATCTTCCTGCGTCCGAAACCAAACTCGGGGTGTGCCACCTAAGTAAATGACTACGTTGGCGAGCATGATAGTAGGGTCCCGGTGGTTATTGCGGCTGACGTGTTCGTACTGGCTGATCCAGTACTCGACGTCTTCCCTATGTTTACCCGAGAATACGCCAGGATCATGGGGAGCGGGGAGCGTGATCTAGGTCGTCGAAGTGGCAGCAGGTGTTGGAGCCGGCGGAGTCGAGTGGTCCTCGCCGGGAGCCTCTAGTACTGAGATGATGTTCACACTGAAACCTTTTCTCCTTGCTTACCGAGTCCCCGAAAGTTTACTGACCTACATGTAGTGCTTGTATTATCAAGGTACTTTTCGAAGTGCAGCAGTTCAGATATTCAAGCTGGACATTATACAGTTCCCAGCGATTGAAACGCGATACCCCGACCGCATTGCCGCCGGCGCTTCTTACGCCAACGGTCGGGGCTGCTTGATCACTACGGAAGCGAAATGCAGTCCAGATGTGTCGCAGTGGCTGCGGCTTTGATGTGCTTAAAAAATATACATCAACTCGGTGTCACCAGCGGCAATAGGCGGCGCCAAGGAATGTGCCGCGGCCATGAGCTCCTAGATAACATAGCTTTTGAATCGATCAGCGCTGTACAAATGTTTAAGAAAAGCCATTTCCATATTTCTTGATAAAGGACCTTTTTTGAACGCATGAACAATTCAGTATTGTTCATCGACGTCATAAACGGCAGCGATGCTGCTATTGTAAGCAGTGTCCTACCTCGACTGCGCCATACCTCACGCAGGTGTTGTCGCTAAAAAGCCTAACACTTCAGCGATGTAGGTTTCTGCGTATACGTACGGTAGAGCGAATACACGTCGTCTAGGCATACTGCGTAATACCGTGCAGCAAACCTGCCAGCAATGGTAAGAAAAAGTTTATATTGGATTTAGTCTTTAAAAGAAAAGGTAATCTGAGAAGTGTGTGTGTGTGTGTGTGTGTTTGTGTGTGTGAGAGAGAGAGAGAGAGAGATCTAGGGGCATAGTGTCACGTTCGCAAACAGGAGGCTCTGGTCGACGATCTGCCGCGGCGCTAGGAGGCAGCCTAGGGATGCCAGTGAGTGCCCGCAGTGAAAGCAATCTCGCACAGCGTCCGCTTAGTGCTACGTACGACGAGGGGAAACACTGGGAAATGTGGACCGATCCCGAAGGTGGTGCATTCAAAGACAGCACCTCAAAGTGCTAGCTGGCCATGGCGAGAGAATGAGAGAAAGTGCTCTACACTTGCTTTTAGGAGCAATTTGTTATAAGGCAGGGTGAAGAACGCAAGAGGGAATGGTAAGGTTGCCTATTACCTTAACGTTTCGTCGGAGCTGCAGCTCTCCCTTGAGCTGTAAGCTACGTGACACATGAGCAAGTCATGCCAAAGGGTCATTTGGCGCTGGCATGCTAGATTTCTGCGTGCCAATGTGGCCAAATGCAGTAAGAAACGTGACTGTGGTCTCATGATTAGAGCTCCGGTCTGTTGTGCTAGGATGTCGCAGTTCACTCGTAGTATTGGGCAAATGTGCTTTTAAAATTATTGAAGATGCGCCTAACAATGCGAGGCAGAAAGTCACATATCTATCGCAATGTGCCTGGAATGAGGCGATAAATGCCTTGCAATATAGTCTTTCTTCAAAAACGAAGTTATTTTTGTTATAATATCAATGTATTCAAAGAAATGGGCTCGGGCATAATTGAAGAAACACATTTAGAACATCTGCAGCACGCGCAAGTAACATTCAGAAGTCTTAAAATCTCCTCTGTTCACAGCCCGTCACTTGCGCACTCTTGTTATTGGTTGAATTCGGCCATGCAGCAGTTGGTCTTTCTCTTTGTAGCTTGTTCTGTACCTTCAATACCGTGACTGCAGACGTTCGCTCTGGCCTTCTGTGCTGGCGCAGTGGCTTTGGAGTATCACGGCAGAGTCCAAATCACGGGATCAAATCGCGGCCACGGCGGTCGCGTTCAGATGCGGGCCAAATGCAAAAACGCCGATGTACCCTGCATTAGGTGTATCTTAAAAAAACGCCAAATAGTCAAAATTAGTCTGGAGTCCCCGACGAGCCCGTGCCTCATTATTAGATATTTGGCTTTGGCTCGCGAAACCCCACAATTGAAAAAAAAAAGCCTTTTTCATTGAGCGGCTGGATATTGCTCAGATAAGTAATTTTAGGATCAGGTTCTGTTTTAACTTGATCTAGCCTACCTTTTATGCCTGCCTAGCCTGTTCACATATGACGCAGAGTGTCTTGTAGAGGAAACTTGAAAGTCAGAAGGCCCACAGTTAAGCGTCTGATTGGACTTTGCCTAATCCTATGATTGAAGAACTCATTCAGGGCAAAAAAACGTTTGAGAAAATGGCGAGATCAATTATTGTTTACTTGCAGAGCAGAGCTTGTTTTCAGAACACTGCAACTTCCCTCCACAATAACAAATCTGTATGGACTTTTTTAAGGACTTCTCTCGCCGGGTCCATCGCGCACTGTGGCATTTGTGTTACGATTCCAGGCAAACTTTATTTCCTTCTCCTTTGCACTTGGCACTTGCTGCAGGTACTAGTTTAAATGGGAAAGCTGCAGCGCATATACACAACCGAGAAAGCAAACCAGCGTTCCTTCGACGGGCAAATGTCTGCATTGTTCAAACATGTTTTGCAAGAAGGGCGTCCACATACAGAGAGTTTGCAGACAATTCAACCTAAACCATTTTTTGCTGCTTTACACTTGATAATAACCTTAAATAAAAATATGTTAGGTCATTCTGGTGCCTTTCGCTTGGACATCAACCGGTACTTTCAGATTTGGTTTCACAGGCACCGGTTAGAATTACAGCTATCGCTACATTTCTTTTTTCATAAAAACAACGCGGGACTATAGTCTTAGCTGAATCTCCGATGAATCAGCGATCGAAATGAGAAAGAAATAAAGAACACGACTTTTAGATAAATTAAGTTTGCAACTTTGCCTCATACCTTAGTGTCACTAAGCTGCACAGGGTAATCTGAGGCACACGGCGTTTCAGGCAGAATGCTGAGTCTTCGAGTTCTACTGCTTTTGTGAATTTCTTAGGGTTTGTCAGTTAATTACTATTTCCTGCTTAATTGCAATGGAGATGGAGTCTCACATGCATCCACCTGGCTCGGCAGTGGCCACGGTGGCTACTTACAGGAAGCGCAAGGGCACCGAGAGTGACACTGACAGCGACGGCACCATGCACTACTATGGGAAGAGTGAAGAGTCTTAGGACGACACCTTCAAGCTGGTGCGGAGCCATAAAGCATGAGAACGTTTCTCAGCCCATCGTCGAATTTGAGTGGCTCCACGGTGAGATCTCCACGGAATACCGAGGTACTCACCATCCTTTTCGCGCCAGTTCTCGCCACTGACAAACTGAGACGCCTCAACAGGAAAGCCGTGTCTTCACATCTAGAGGCGCTGGTTCCGAATGAATCAAAGAAATCAGAGTAAAAATCCATAGGAATTTCCTAGCAATTGACGTTAAACACGCGGCTGCGTTGGATTCTTTGCGAAAAGTCGTGGAGCTCGACGGAATGAAACTCAATCCTTATGTCCCGCTGGTCAAAATCGTCAAGGGCCCCATATCGTAAAACTATTCCAATGTGTTTTTATTGCAGTCTCCTGACGTCAAATTTGCGTAACCACCAACGCAAGCATCTGGCGGTGACCCACAGGGTTGCCTGAATAGACCAATCAAGCGCTCTCCTCTATCATGGGCGGTAACTTTTGTTTGCTTGAAAAACAAATAACATTGCCTACATTAAGCGGCTTGTATCTAATTGGCTGACAAGAGGCGAGGGAGAGGGATTCGATGGGGCCCAGCCACTGCGTTGAAAATTGATAACCGGATGAAGACGGTGGTGCCGGCGTCTGCGATTGGTACACTTTCCTTCACTTAGCTCGCGGTAGCTGGTCGAAAATCGCGGCGGAATGCAACGGAAGCTTAAGAATGACACTACAACGGATCCTCAACAAGGAAGCGCTGGTCGAACGAGGTCGTAAACATGCCGAAAGTGCTCAAAAATATTACACGGCCACGAAGACAGCGTTATTATACGAAAATAAACCCATGCTCTTCGGCAGGTGCGAGTAGTCAGTGCCTGAGTGATTTGCGGCAGCCATTCCTTTAGGAGCCGGGCAGCCTGCGGCTATTCACAGTAATATTAAGTTTTATTCGGCATATTAATGCATTTATAAGGTGTAAACGTCACTTTGACGCTCATCAAGAGTGCATACCGTCATCTTTTACACCGGCGACAAAGCCTTCATCTCCCCTGTGGTGCCTACGACAGCCTCAAGTAAATTTTGATATTCCTGGAATTACAAAAAAGTCCAATCATCCATCGCCGGCTCTGAAGCAACTTACGCTCCTATTACTACACCAGACGTATCATGACAGCATACATATATATACCGATGGTTCGACCTCACGTGCCAGCTCAACTGCCGCATTCGTCGTTCCAGCCAAGAAGGTTACGGTTAAATTCAAATTGTCGCACACAACTACTTCGACATCGGCAGAACTTGCAGCTCTCCATGCCGCTATGATGTACGTCACCGAAGAGCCCACAGAGAAATGGGTCGTATTTTGTGACTCTAAGGCAGCGCTTCACAGCATCAAGTCTGCATTATGTCACAGAGTATACGAGCAGATGATATCTGACATCAGGGAAGTACACCACCATGCTCTGGAAAGAGGGCACACCATTACATTTCAATGGATTCCTGCTCACTGTGGCATTGTCGGCAACAACCTAGCAGACAAGGCTGCCCGGTCTGCCCACGAAGATACCCAGACGCGTTCCATACCTTTGGCGAGGTCTGACGCTGCCAGGGAACTTCGCCTACATGCACGCAAAAAGTCGCAAGATCTCTGGAGTTCAGGTGCCTTCAACTGCCGATTATATAAACTGGACCCCATGCTACGGCTACAAATGCCATCTAGCCTTTCCCGCGGTGAAGCAACCTTGCTGCGCCGCTTGTGGCTGGGAGTAGCATTCACAAACTCATATTCCTTTCGTTTGGGAATGGCCGAGAGCCCGATGTGCGATTACTGTGGGTGCGAGGAGACCATCGAGCACCTATTATGTACTTGCCCCCACTACGATGAACAACGCCTCTCTCTGCAGGAAACTTTACACCGACTAGACTTACGACCTTTCACCGAGTCGAAGATACTTGGACCGTGGCCACACCCGTCACTGGCACGAAAAGCGAATCGTGCATTACTGCAATACTTGAGGTACACCGGTTTAAGAGACCGTTTATAGTGTCCCTGTGCATAGTGTCCCTCCCACACGTACTCTGTGCTTACTCTCTCCCTTTCTTCTTCTTTCTATTCCCCTTCCCCCCACCCCCAGTGTAGGGTAGCAAACCGGATACTCTTCTGGTTGACCTCCCTACCTTTCCTGTCCTTGCTTTCTCTCTCTTGACGCCGTGAGTTTTCGCGGTTTTGTGACGTCGCGTGACAGGCAGATGAAGTGGGTGCAGCCCGAAAACTCTTGACCTATAGCCGAGGGCTAATGTTGAAAAGGCCTTGAATCATAAATAACTATTTTTGTTTTGTTCGGTCAAATCATGCATAATCAATGTGTCACGTCATATCAGATGGGAAACTATCGCACTTTTCATGACTTGGCGTGACAGACAGGCGAAGTTTTCGACCATTCACGGAGGGCTGATTTCACTACTGGAATAGAAAAGTTTGAAATAGCTTTACGTTATAGCGCCCCAGTACTGGCGTAACTTACGATGTTGGGGAGAAGGTTACCGACTGCGAACTGTCACTCTTGATCAAGCTAACTAACGAAAACACCGTTATCACAAACTCGTTTCGTCTCAGCACGTCATGGTACGTAAAGATCATATTTAAGGACGCATCCCTCCTATCACAAGTAAAGGTGGGCCACTTCCGATACGCACTTCGTCCTTTTATACCAAAACTGCTGCAGTGCTGGAAGCGCACTAAGTAAATTCATGTGAGTAGTGTGCGCAAAAACACTGCCGCGTGTGCTCGATGGACTGAGCCCCACACCACCAACACGTGCGAGGCCAGCGTGCTGAAGTGCACAAAGTGCAGCGGCCCTCACGGTACCTCCTCGAAGGAGTGCCCTTTAGTTCGAAAGGAAATGGCAGTAATAAAAAAACTGGTAAGAGATCACTCGCCTCACGGAGAAGTAGCAACATCTATTAAGCGACGACAGTCACATCGCCGACGCCGATCAAGTACCTCCAAAGCCTCTGTAAAATGGGAGCCGCGTACATCGCTAGCCCCTCTCTCTCCAAGGGAAAACACCGTCAGTTTTAAGGGCAGCGGAGCATCGGACAGCACGACAGCTGCCGCTTGGCCTGAACTCTCGGGGCTACATGTACCTACTGAGTGGGATCAGACTTCTACGGCAAGGGACACTTCGTCTGTTCTTCGTAAATTCACGGACCAATATCACCAAATTGTTGTGATGATCAGCTCTCTTGTGAGTGTTATTCGTGTTCTTCTAGACTAGCTACACACGCCAACAGCTCGAAGTGCGTTGCAAGTGCTGCATGCCATGAAACTGGTTCTCACAAACCTTGAGAAGTCCAGTGCTTGAGAATTCAATAACAGAACGCTGACTCATCGACAACCAACCTCCATATTCCAATTGAATGCAAGGGACCTGAGGTCATGCATTTCGGATTTCCGGCAGTTCGTGCTTGAAAACCACTTTGAATTTGTGAACCGAACTTACCAGCCACCATAACACTATCGGAATATGAACGTTTCGTTTCAGCTACGTATGCCGATAGCAGTAAAGTTCTGGTTTACATTCGCAAGTACCTTACGTATTTTACCGAAATCGCACCGCCACCTGACGGAAACCAATACGTCTTTATTAATGTTTAAAAAAAATGAGGTTGTGTTTTACAATTCTTTGCGTCTACTTTTTCCCCCACAAGTCAGTTTGATTGCAAAAGACTAAAATGGCTGCGACTACCAGCCCTTGGATAATAGCAGGAAACTTGGACGTTCACCACCAGATATGGGGAAGCTCCAGGATAAATATAAGGGGCAGGTCACTCATATCCTTTGCATCAGGCCACAGCATATGTCTTCTAAATGATAGAAGCCTGAGATTTCTGCTAGTACCAACGTGCAGCAGCTGCCTTCACTTGACACTGGTGTTACGGTGCCTGAATTCGGGTGTGCAGTGGTTCACTGATATTGAAACCCGTGGAAGTTATCATATTCCCACGCATGTGAGAATCGAAAGACTAGAAGCCTCATTAGCTGTTGTACCTCCCCAAATCAAGTGGTCAGTCTTTGACGATCTTGTAGAAGACACATGCAAGAAAAATACCGCACTTAGGTTAGACGACCTAATTGCAGACACAATGCAAGATTGTACGCGTTGTTTCACACACTCATCGCTGTGTATATGACACTGAATTGGAAAGACTTCATACACTGCGTCGCTGAGATGAAAGGAGGTACAGGCACACGAAGTCCATTCTTGATCTCAGAGTACCTCGACGCATGAAAAAGAAGATACAGTGCCAAATGGATAAGCTAGCGGATCAAAGGTGAAATGCTTTTGCGAGTAACCGCACTCCCGCAATCCACTGTGTAGTGCTACTGTACGGGTCCTTTGCTCATGTCTCGAACAACGACAAGCGGTTAACGCTATTCCTCTCTATGAAAAGTGTAGTGAGATAAATGTTGCAGAGGAGTTTTGTGCGAAAGTATCCGGAGGAACAGTTTAGGTCCCTGACGTGGTTTTAGGCATTATTCCCGGTCCCGGAGAAACAAGTATAGACGCTCAATTATCTATGGAAGAGTTAGAAGCTGCTATGGCGCTCTGTAGGTATTCATCTTTACCAGGACCCGATTGAATAACATATACAGCTTTGTGCCGCCTAGATCGAGAAGCACGACCACAACTTGTCAATCTTTTTAACAGTTCATGGCAAGATGGCGTGGTCGTACAGGAATGGAAAAACAGCCACACGACACCGCTGCTAACATAAAAATTCTGTTGGGCAATAAAAGGTAATGAAACATAAAAATAAGTAAAATAAAAACCAAGCCCTGCCTGCTGCACCACAGCAGGAAATTCACCGCTAGAACTGGCATCATATCGGCCTATAGCGCTCGCCACCTGCATCAGGAAGCTCATGGAACATATGACCCTCATGCGTCTCGAATGGTTCCTTGAACACCACAAGACTTACGCTGAATATACAGCGGCATTTCGACAAAGCCGTTCATCGATTGACAGTGTCATCGATCTAGCGTCGCCTGCAGAGCAGCAAAAATATTGGAAGCCATTTTCAATAGCATTCTTTCTTGACCTGAAAGGCACGTACGACAACGTCTCCCATCAAGCCATCCTAGGCGCACTTTTGACAATTGAACTAGCAATGCGAGAATTTCGATGGATTCCAAACTACTTGAAACAAAGGTACTAGTTTGTTCTTGTTTTAATTGGTAAGGGCATCGAACGCATAATGCGAAGGCGTGGTATCGTTCCCCACCTGCGGCAAGTTGGTCTTCACTTACTTTTATTGCCATTAATTTATCATTTATCCATTCAATTATTACGTATAATCAATTTCCCCTATGTTGTCCTTGGTGTCTTGGTTGCCTTTATATTATATTGTTATTAGAAATCGGTCAGCTCGGTTAACGGTCATTCTTCTCATTCATTAAATAACGAAAGCCTCGAAGCAACATTGATGCCTTCAGGTAGCATTTGTGGGCTTACTGACCAGTTGCCTTCACCGAAAAGATCACGTGCTCATGACGCCTGCGGGAGAAAGGATGTTCCAGATCCACCGCCGAGGTTTGTGAGTGGTGGCGCTGGCTGACACTTCCTAGGTTAGTTCTAGTACAAAACATAAACGCCCAAGAAAGTTGATGGGAAAACGGCGCCGTGGTAGCTAAGTTGGTTAGAGCATTGCACGTGTAATGCGAAGACGTGGGATCGTTCCCCACCCACGGCAAGTTGTTTCTTCATTTACTTTTGTTGCCATTATTACATCGTTTCTTTTATTCCATTAGTAATAAGTACAAGTAATTCACCTTATGTTGTCCTTGGTCTGCTTGTTTGTTGGCTTTTTGGGATATGAATAATAAAAATCTGGCCCCTCGGTTAAACCTTTTAATTACATAACGAGGGTCTCGAATCCGGCAACACTGATGCCTTCACGTAGCACGTGTGGGTTTATTGACCAGTTGATTTCACCCAAAAACATCACATTCGCGTAACGCCAGCGGCAGAAAGGATGTTCCACATCCGCCGCCCGGGTTTGTGAGTGGTGGCTCTGGCGAAAACTTCTAGGTTTTAGTTATAAAGCATAAATACTCAAGAAACTTGATAGGGAAACGGTGCTGCTGTAGCTGAATTGGGTAGAGCATCGCACGTGTAATGCGAAGAGGTGGGATCGTTTCCCTGCTGCGCAAGTGGTTTCTTCATCCACTTTCATAGCCAATAGTTTGTCATTTCTTTAATTCAATTAGTTTGTACCAGTAATTTCCCCTATGTTGCCCTTTGGGTCTAGTGGTCTCTTATGATGTGATTATCAAAGATAGGGCCTCTCGGTTAAATTACCTTTCTTCTCGTTCGTCCACTTTCTTTCGTATTCGTAGAATTGTAGCAGGTGTATTCAACCTAGTCCCTGTGACGGACCTTCAATAAACCCAGCCACGCAAAGCAATGTTGGCAAACGTGGAACGCTATTTCAGCCGCATGCTTCTGCGCTTGAAAAGCCTCAGCCTTCTGATCATTTCCCGGATCGGCTGCGAGAGCTCGCTGGTTCAGTAATCAGTGCCATGGGCCAGACTCCTTTAAAGCTGCATGCAAGCATCTGGAGCCCCAAAATTGGCATTCTTCATGGGTGACGAGTAAAGCGAAGGGGCGCGAATCGTGCAAATGTCGGTAAAGTAGTTCTTGTGCCGGTCCGATTTCGGCTATTTTCCGTGTGCTGCACCTAAGCGCCTATACCTGCACGTGATCTCAGTTTGGGGCGATGCACCTTTTTATCAAGCCTGCAGCTATCGCACTAGCTGAGTACCTCACTGGGAGCGCACATGTATGCATTTAGCCTGTAGGTTCTCAGCGTGGTCTCAATCCCACAAAAACAACGGATGTTCTACGGCAATGTTCTTTGTGTTTTGTAGCCACGAAAGCGTTGTTGCTTTACATCAAGTCGAGAGGTGTAGGCGACCGTGTGTAGACTAGGCGCGAACCTTCAAATGTGCGGGACACTGTGCTCTCTCTATATCCTCTATCTCTCTCTCTCTCTTTATCCCTTTACCCCTTCCCCCATTACAACGTAGCAAACTCGGCGGGCGTCTGGTCAACCAAACTGCATTCCATCTCTTATGTTTATCTCTCCCTCTCTTGTCTGTGTTTTGTAAATCGGCGCCCAATCTGTACACCGAGAAATCTTTATATGGCTTCCTTTCAAGATAAGAATCCGACAAGCAGCGGAACAATAGGCAGGAAAAAATCTCTACTGAATAAAAAAATTGATACGTTTGCACTGTTCAGCATTATGGGTGCTCAAACCCAGAGATTCCCGTGCATGTGGACAATTCTCTACCACGATGCCTCGCTTATTGGAACCTTTTAAACAAGGTACAGAAATTTGCACTTGTATTATACCTTATGTAAATATCCCTGTATGTACCTTATCAGGTGCATTCCGTAGCAAGGACGCAGTGCAAATGTTCTCCCGCTTGTTCATTTCCTCCGCCATTTCTTTCTTGCTCAACGTGTAGGGTAGAATACCGGACGCTCGCCTTGTTGATCTGTTTACCTTTATTTTATCGCGAATAGCATTCTTAGCCTATTTCAGCCAGGTTAGGTCTATCGAACATATTTGCGCCGTTCTTCAACGAAAATGAAATTCGTTAGGCTTTTGCAATGCTGGGCGGAATTCAACACATCACATCAGCCCAACGCTTTAGCGCTGGGCCACGAATGCCTGCGGGCAGATAGCGACTATTTGACAAAGTTAGCGCGCACCGGCGCGTCACGCTTCTCGGAGGCCACACCGAAGCGGGGTGACTTCGTGCCGGCTTCTAGCCAACTTCGCGCATGCGCCGCTAAATAGCACAGCGTGTATAGAGGAAATAGCGAGAATTCATGCACATCGTGTAGAGCGTCGTGGTCACGCTCATTAAGAGCAATTATAGTGAGAGAGCAGCCCGGTTGCAGTAACTAGCTCACACGCGACGCATTTTGCTAGTTCCTAAGGGGTGTGTCGCCCCATTAGTTGAACGCTAATCACATTATCGTGCATACACATCGTGTGGTTTCTATTGCGTGTACGTTTTCTTTCATTTTGTCCCTCTTGTTAGCTCGGTAGACATTTCTGAAAGCGTTATACATCTATGCTATAACCATTCTTGGCTTTTTCATTCAATAGTGCCAGTGATTTGTACGCTGCCTAGTTCCTGATGGTCATTTATTAGGGTTCATATATTCTTTGCGCTCTGTGTTACACAAAGGTCATACCACCACTTTAATCAGGTTCGCCAACGTCAACAAAGATGGCAGCCCGGAACTTATTTCATCACCCGTACCCTTCTTTTTTTCAGCCGGCTATACGTCAAACCTACGGCATGTTTCAATTACTGCTGGTTATCACCATGGTCAACACCATTTTCAGCAAGTATACTTTTTCTGGGAGATATGTGAACAGAGGTCGCGAACGGAACTAATAAAACAAAGCGCAACGAATGTATACATAATGCAGACAAGGGCCGATAACGCATTGGAGGGTTTTGCTTTCTGGCGCTATGAACATATTGACACGTGTGCTTGTTTATAATTTCAGGATGACCGCTTGTCACCGCCTAACAAATGTTATAGCAAAGAGCAGGACGCGCCTGCATGTATCGGTAGTTTCTGGAATGTTATCGATGGTTACATTCGCAGTCTGTCACCGGACCTTGTGTAATCTGATTGCATGTATGCGCGACGCGAATAGTTTAGAACTTTGTGGAAGAGACGCGGGTCCGGGCGATTACTCTGGAACATTCGGAGACTGATTTATAAAAGCCGACGCGCTTGACCCTCTGATCAGATTTTCGATGATCGCTGAGTGTGTTCGCCCCTATCGTTGTTTCTTTAGTGTAGCCTGCTTTTAAGAGCGCAAGTTCACCCAATAAAACGCTAGTTTCGTTAACCAAAGTTTTGCTGCCTTGTTCATCGTTGCTACTACGTTACAATACCACGCAAGGTATTCATTCGCACTTCGAAAGTAAAAACATACAGCGTATTTAGATGGGAACGCGCTCTTCCACTCGCAAAAGTCCCATCAACTTTATTCGCAGTAGCCGCCATCGATTTCAGTAGCTGGCTATAGCAACAAATTCTAATTGTAATCACCATGTTATAGGCAAGTTGAAACGCAGAGCTGAAATAAACTTTGGATACTGATCTTGAGGGTACAACCACGAATGTAATTTCTACCGTAGCAGCCGTCAGAATAGAACGGATCCATCACATGTAAAATTACAGGCGCTAGAGTGTGAAACTATTTAAAAAAAATTTATTGGATTTCTGCAATCAGCCCTCCATGATTGGACAAGAAGTTTTTTGGATCGCCCCACTTCACCTGGCTGTCACGCGATGTCACGAAAACCGCGATAGCTCCTCATCTGATAGGACGTGTATATCCTGATTATGCATGATTTGACTGAAGTAAAGAAAAATAGTTATTTCTGATTCTACGCCTTTTGGCCATTAGCCCTCTGCAACTGGTAAAAAGTTTTCGGGCTGCAGTCACTTCATCTGCCTGTCGCACGACGTCAGAAAAGCACAAAAACTCACTGCGTCAGAGGGATGCGTACGCGTTAAAGGTGCATTAATATGCGGAACAAAACTGAATTTTCTTTAGTATAGCCGCATGCTGCCCCGTTCCGAAAGGAATAAAAGATGGCTGCCGCCGATCGCTCCGGCACTGGCTACTTTCACCTGCCGGAGACTGTGAGTTTATTTGCGCCCAATAAAACTTTTTACATGGTTCTGTAACGTTTTCGAACACTTTCGGCACGTTTACGACCTCGCTCTGCCAACTCTTCTTTGACGATGATCCGTCTTAGCTGCAACCTTAGCCTTCCGTTGCATGCTGCCGCAATTTTCGATGACCCACCGCAAGATAGTGAGGGAAAGCGGACCAATCGCAGACGCTGGTCAGACACCCTCTTCATCCGGTCAACGATTTTCAGTGCCCCGTCTCGGCCCCATCGAATCCCTCGCCACTTTAGCGTGCTCTTCGCCTCTTGTTACCCAATTAGATAAGACAAGCCGCTCAGTGCAGGTAATGTTATTCGTTTTGAAGCAAGCAAAATTCACCTCCTCTAAAAGAGGAGAGCATTTGATTGGTCTGTTAAGACAACCCTGCAGGTAACCGCCCTTTGCTTGCGTCGGCGGTTACGCAAATTTGACGTCAGGAGAGTGGAATAAAAAAAAATTGGAATAGTTTTACGTTATATGGCCCTAGGTTGAGGTAAAGCTTGAGATGCATTAAAACAGGTAGGAAGGATGCTGTACTTGAGACTTCGGATATAATTCGATCTCATGAGGTTCCTAAAGGGACACTAAAGGTTACTATTAAGTCAACGTGGACTGTTGAAATACCATCACAGAAACCTCGAAACGCTTGTTTTGTGGCAAGGAGAGACTTATTTTAAGAGAAAATGCGTTCTGAAGCGTCCGCGTACCTCTAGCGCAGTTCAAATCGCCCGCCCTCCGATCGAGGAGAACTGACATCATGGTCTCATAGTGACGTTGCGCCATCGGTGAGTAGAACGGCGTCCGCAGACGGCGCTACGGCTTTTCTGCGCAAAACGCAAACGCGCGGCCAGAAACAGAGCCAAGACAGAGCCGACAGCAGAGCGAAAGCGGGAGTATGGTGGCTAGCGGAAGGAGAAACTAATTACGTCCCACATTACGTCCCACGGCACACGGAAAATCCGTTTTCGTTAAACTATAAGCTGCGGCGAGCTCGCAGCGTGGTCGGCGTGGTCTGTGAGAAGTGACGAGCCTTTCCGCACTCGCAACAGGGCATAAAAAAGTGCGAATCGACGCAAAACTCGGCCTAGAAACGTGCTTCGCCACAGCCGACCCAGATGTCGTTTCCCGCACCGCCACCAGGCGCCGCTACTATACCTCAAGCTCCAGCGCAAGACGCCCATAAGCTGGTACTTCATTCTATGACGCAAACATCGACGCTCGTCGCAATGGACCCTGACACCGACAGATTGGCTCGCGATGGTGGGCTCAACTTCAGCGATTTGAGCACCGACGAGTGCGACCTGCTGCTGAGGGCTCGCACTGCCGGCGTCGTTGCGTACTACGACGGCGGCCTCGACACCGGCTCTCCGGAGCGGGAAAGCAACGAGGGCTTCCTACGACATCACATGGACGTGGCATTCTCGCTGCTTGTTCCAAATGAAAGTTTCGCGAGCCAGCAGAACCCTCACAGCACGACGCGATAACGAAAGTACTGAAACTCCAAAGCGTGCGCGGCGCAGAGTCGTGCGCGCAGAGTCGAGCGAAAACGAAACCTTTCGACCACCCATACTACTGAAGGGTTACGTCAAAATCTTGGTGTTTGTTAGAATCGAGTAGACGTAGACAAGTAGCATTTTCTTCCGTCTTATAATCGAATGAAATGATATTTTTAATACGAGTAGTTGAGTATTAGTAACACAAATTACGGGGAGACCTTTCGTCATCGGTTTAGTACCGGAATGTCGCTGGGGGGTCTCAAATCGTGTCATGCATTTACCTCAATTTCTCGGTTACTAAAGCTCTGTTCGCGATTATATTGACGCCTTAGACGTTCTAGAACATTGCTCTACCACTTTAACTTGACTTTCTGGTAACCTTTAGTGTCCCTTTAACGTGTACCTCCACGTAAGTAAACAGGCGTTTATGCATTTGGCCTCCGTCAGCACTACTCCACTTCATCAGGGTCTGGCGGCCATTTAGTTCTCGAGCAAACGCACAGGAGGACAATTCGAGGTGGGCTGAAAAATTTGTGGTACTTTTCAGATAATGGAGAATGAATGACATTTCACTGTAAATGTGTAGTTACGGGTACCTTAGATATTCTAATCCTCGTGCCAGTCAAGCACACAAGGCTCTATCTTGATTGCCATAACAGGAGAGATTTAATAATTTTGCCTACACAATACTTCCAGCGTTCCATTATTAGAAAATACAATTTCTTGAGCTTCTGCCATGGCTCTCACGTTGATAAATATTTTTATTTCGTAAATATATGCCCCCAGTATTAGAAAAATACAAATACCACTGAGTTCTTGTAAACATTTTGCCTGTGCATTCAAGTGTTTCTTTTTTCACTATAATGCCAAATCCTATATATTGTTCACAATATTCAGCATGCGTTTTTTGCGCGACAGAAACAAAGGAGCGCTGTGCAAGGTAACGTTAACAAGGTAATATAGTAGAAAGTTTATATTTAGCACATGCTATGTTCTCTGAAAATGCATAAGAATGTCATACTCAAAATTTAAATAATCAAAACTAGTTATTGCCTCAATTTTTACCTATATGCACTATTCCTGGCAAATAGACCAGGAGTTAGCCGCCTTTCGTAATACTAGTATTTTAGTAATGGAAAACAAACAGTTGTCAAATGGAAGGTGCCCACACATGAATAAATTGACGCTTGCTCGACTCAACGTGCCTGAATTGTTTCAGTTGCTAACGTTTTGCTTTCCAATTTTCATTTCTTCATGATCATCGTAAAGCTCATAATATCAAGAATTCTAAGGTGTCTTCACAGAAGCAAAGTCGGTAATTTCGGTCATCATGTCGTGTTTATTACATTTCTGTACCCTAGGGTTGAGCCTACTGTGAAACGTTGCGCATTTATTGCAGGTGCTTCCTCGCGCACATTGGACAAGTGGAATATTTCAGGACTTTGCACGCGCTATGACAAGTGGGAATGCAAATGGAGTGAGTTAGGAATTTGAGTATGTAAAATGCTAGTCGCAATTGTCACTTCACACACACACAAAAAAAGCAAGAAACGCTGTGCAGAAACAATGTACCACGACTGGCTAGGTAAGTACATAGCCCATCGCGTCTGGAAAGTTTTTCCGTTTTATTTATGTTATTTATTTATTAATAATTAGTTCCCTCGAACGCACAAAACTTTACAGAGGGAGTACGCAAAGTTAACAAAACAAAACATAGGTGACGTCACATGTATAAGCATCTGCAGACGCATTCGAGAATGAGATTTTCAAGGCTCACAGTAGAGGAAATTCAAATGCGATGCGAAGTACAGTGTATGCAAATGAGGTAAAAAGAAGATGAACACTCACTTCACGCGCCATTAGATAACTGTGTATCGATGAAAAAAAAGCAAATCATGATCTTAGGCGTGTGTGTGTGAAATCTTTTATCGAAATGAGTTCCGGAGGTTAGACTTTTTGAACCAAGGCGGGCTGCTCCCACGTTGGCACTGTCAGGCCAAGCCCTTTAGCGACATCATGGCCCCTCTGGACGGCCCTTAGTTGCTATTGAAACAATGGGCTTTGAATCCCTTCTTCCCACTGCGTCCATTTTTCATCAAGGACGGGGAGTGTCGTGGGACACCCCGCCAAAATAAGTCTGGTTCCAATGGTGCCATTACAATTGTTGCAGTCCATCTGAATCTCCCTCTCTGGATATATTTTATTAGTGGGGTACGGCGTGGGATATCTACTTGTTTGTAATAAACGCAGTTAGACTGTCTGAGCCCTGTTCATTTTTGAATGTGGCAATGGGAATGGCCTGCGTCCTAAATACTAATGTTTGGTAATGACATTGTAAGTTATTAAAGTATCTCTACATGCCCTGGCTTTATGGTGAATGGCTCGGTTGTGACTGTCACAGTTAGCAAGTCTTCGTACCAAATCGCGAGCAACCTTATTGAGGTTTACTCGAGCCTCGTCCACTTTGCCCGTATGCGCAGGAAACCATCGGATTTAAATTCTCATAATCCCAACGTTTTCAAAACACTTTATAACGGATTTCGAATCACTGTAGATGCAGGCCCACTTATTACTCCTGAAGGCTAGAGCAATTGCCGTTTGTTCCGCCACCGTGAGGTCGTTGGTAAAAATAGTGATAGCGTCTTACACTTTCGTTTGATACTTTCTTATAATGGCCGTACATGCTTCTTTACTTTTCACCTAGGAAGCATCAACTATAGCTGCCAATTGGTTCTGCTGCTCTATTTCCTGCAAGAGTGATTTAGATTTCGATATTGTATTCTGGATGCATGTTTCTGGAGAGAGGATTGGCTCTAATCTTATTCCTAACTTCAGTCCATAATTCTACTTCGGCCTCTATTGGGCTGCTTGATCTATTGAGTTCTGCACCTATTGCCTGAAATTTTTTCCTGTCAACTAGTGTTTTTGTCAATCTTTCGTGTTACGCTAGCTGCTGGGTCTCCGCGATTTCTTCTATTGTCTTGTGCACACCTAGACTTTGTCGGATGTCGCGTTACTGGGTATCCCTAGGGCTACTTTAACAAGCTTCCTGAGCATCACAACAACTTTGTTAAGTTCTGCCTGCTGCATAATCCTGCCACATAAGTGAAGTGACAGAGAGAAAAGGTGTGTAGTAGCCTCAAAGCGCTGTCTTCTACTAAGCCTCTGTGTCTATTGGCAATTCTCCTTAGTAACCCAATGACTTTATCTGTTTTATTCGAGATATGTTTTATTGTTCCATAGTTAGCATTGTTTTCTTCTATGTCATACCCAAGATCCTTGATTTTTCCAACTAGCCTGATTGCGGGTCCTTCATGAGTGTATAGGCACACTCTTGGCTCGTCTTCCGTAATGTAACCTCTTCATTTAGAACATTTTCTGCGATGTTTATTGGCCAATACTTCTGATTTGGCTGCTGAGCATTTCAACCCCATGTCTCGCAGTGTGTTCTCTACAACATATAAACATTCTTGTAATCTGGTCACTGTCTGTCCTACCCTTCGTATTCCGTATGTTTATGTCGTTGGCGTATACCACATAATGTATACCCAAAATTTTCTCCAGATTTCTTGTAACCTTAGACATTGCTGAATTGAATAGAAAGAGTGAGAGCACAGGCCCTTGTGAAGTTTCCTTATTTCCGAAGTTCTCGGGTGGAATAATAATATAAACAATATAGATAATGTGGATGCTTTCAGGTGTAACAATAATGTAAGCAATATAGATAATATAAATCTATATAATTAACAGATAATATATAACATGCTGCGTTATTCTGATTGTTTCAAGATAGTAAACTAAGTAAGACTGAGAAGGGTCCCAAGCGCAGCATACTTACTCATCTTTTGGACACAATAGTGTTTTACACATTGCTAGTTTCACAGTTACTGGGGAGCTACTTCCTAGCATCCGGTTACCATTGTTGACAAGGTAGTTAATGTGACATTTCCGGTTTAGGTGAGATGTTACAAGAATCTCCAAGTATTTATAACAAGTAACGGTATCTAAAGTGGCGCTGTTAAGGGTGTTGTTAGCCGAAGGTACGTTATTACGCAATACATGCATGACCTTGCATTTGTTAGTGTTTAGATATATATGCTATGTTTTGCATCAGCGAATAATACTAGAGATGCCAGCTTAACAATTAACATGTGGGTTACTTGATATTTCACGGTAAAGAACACAGTCATGTGCGAGGAAGTGAATTGAAGAGCATAATTATGCCACCGGTCAAATTATTAATTTAAATTACGGAAAGTAAGGGGCCAGATACAGAGCCCTGACACACGCCAAAGGTATTACGAGAGGAGAGTGAACGCCAATCATTAGCGACAACGTAGTGTGAACAATCAGGTTAAAAGGTACAGTGACGTTTCTATTCG
Organism: Dermacentor albipictus; assembly: GCF_038994185.2. Taxonomy (NCBI): domain Eukaryota; kingdom Metazoa; phylum Arthropoda; class Arachnida; order Ixodida; family Ixodidae; genus Dermacentor; species Dermacentor albipictus. The sequence continues at coordinate 64,287,798 of NC_091827.1, forward strand.
TGAACGCACGTCGTTTCACTTCCTGCATTGCGCGTGGAATCTTTCAAAAATGTTTTGACTGTGGGAAAGTGTGGAAACTTTTTCAAGGCTTACTTTTTATTTTGTATGTTTTGTGTCCGATTTTTTATTTTTGTAGTCTGAAGTACCATTAGAAAAGATGGTGAAGCACTTCGAGTAAATGCACAGTCTTTATTATTGAGAGCAACGTGGTAATGTCCTATTTACGCTATTCATTTTTCGCTTCTTCTCCTTCCTCTTATGGAGTCTCCTAGGCACGCCGAGCCCGTGCCTGTTGCTGGACTTGTTCAGCTCCTGCCCAGCGCTTGGCAACTAACTTAGGGGATGCTCCTCGTGCACTCTGCCTACACTCTTAAAACATTGGCACCCTTTGAGGTGCATATTTGTCCCAAACCAATTATCGCCATCAGTCCGGCTTGCGTTTCCTTTCTTGGAAACGCTGCGCTCGCTACTTTCCTGTCGAGAATGCTACGTCATGCTGATAACGAGCGTGCCGTTCTGAATGCGATGTACTGGGCTCGCAGCGTTAAAGGAAGGAAATACGGGCAAGACAGATGGCGATTACTGTTGTGGGACAAGGTACGCCCCAAGGGTGTTAACTTTTTTTAAGAGTGTACACTCTTAAGCAAAATGACACCCTTTGGGTCGGGAGATGCCACGGCGACTGTGTGATGCCGATACAGGGATGATGAATGACAAACAAATGATAGCGATCAAATGATAAAGGTATACAACGACGACGGCATGAAGACCATGAGATGGATGGATGGATGAATAAAATTCTTGTGGTCGCTCGGAGCGCGCGATTAGCTCACAGCGGGCCGCTCCCTCGTCGGGAGTGAGACGCCTAGCCCCTCCGCCGCGTAGCGGGCCCGATGGAGAACCCAGAGCTGTGCTTCAAAGCCCGAGCTTCGTAGAGATTGGTCCCACTATTCCTTGGTGGTCCTGGCCCCCGGCGCCACGGGGCGACCCCAGAGCAGGGTGAGCAAGGCTAGCTATATCTTTACAAAAGCGACAAGCATTGTGAGCGCTAGCTATATTTGTACAAAAGCAGCAAGCATTGTGAGAGAATGAGATGTCGATTCATAATTTATGATGATAATGTAATGACGATATTAGGACAGTGAGCTGACGACTACATAACGACGGTGGTGCGACGACGGCGTTATGACGACAACAGAAAGAAGCGGGAATGATGACGATAGCACTACCAAGATGGCATGACAACAACGGTATGGTCACGAATCCATGATAACGTCTGTGGGTGACCACACAATGAAGACGTTGGCATGAAAACGACAACGTAATCACCACTGAAATACGACAGCATGACGACGATTGCATGACGAATAATTAATGAGCATGATGGATCGATGAAGTCGGCCTGGCGATGATCGCACGACGACAATTGGACGACAGTACCCAGGTCATGACAATGGTGGAGCGAAAGCGTGAGGACGGTGGAACGACGCCGCTGTGGGATGACGTCGGCATGAGAGCAGTCGAATTTCATAGATAAAATGTTGCCGATAGACCAACCGCAATGGCATCTCGACAACGATGTCACAACGAATGCATGACGACGACTGTATGAACACGATGCAGTGAAGACGACGGCATGGCAAGTGCATCAAGACAATAGGACGACGCCGGGTGCATGATCACAACGGCGCGACGATTACTGTATCACGAAATCTGTATAACGGCAACGCCTTGGCGACGACGTTATGGCAACGATATGGCAACAATATTACATACATGATGGCGTCTGTGTGACGACGACACAACGACAACGATGGCATCACGGTGATGGCATAGTAACTACCGAATCACGACGGCACGATGGCGATAAAATGAGAAACAAGGAATGACGTCAATGGATCAACGAAGGTGGTATAACGACCAGCAACACGACGACAATGAGATGACAATGGTGAAATGAGAGCGTGACGACGATCCCACAACGATATGATGACGATGGCATGATGCCAGTCGAATTTCGCGCTTACAATCACGATGGAGCGACCGCGACGACATCGTGACTATGGTATGAAAACGAGTGCACGACGACTGCATGATGACGATGCAGGGACGACGCTGACGTAACAACGGCATAAGGACAATGGGGATTACGACGAGTGTATGATGACCATGGCTTGACGATTACTGTATCACGAGACCTGTATAGGGATGACGCCGAAACGACGATGGCATGACCAGGGTTGGATGACGAAGTTGTAGCGTTGAGGATGGCTCGAACACGACGCCATTATGACGATGGTCTCATGATGGACGCATGATAGCACTGTGTGACGATGACAGCCTGACAAGGGCGGCATATTCATATTTTAATGATGACAGTATATTATAAAATGCAACGACAAAGAACGATTAATATCGACGGAACGACGAAAGCGGTAGGATCACGAAGGCATGACAACAATGGTAGGGTGTTAGTGGAAGTGATGACAATGTTAAAATGACAATATATGGCGACGACACGGCGAGGATTGTCTGACGACGATGGCGTGATGACAACGGCCTTGCGATAGTTGGATGCGAAAGGTGGAATGACGACAACGCAACGACGACGAAGGCATCACGACGTCGAACATATAACTAGTTGGCCAAGCTACTAGATAAATTGGACCACTGGGTCGGAGTAGAAGGCGTGATGATGGTAGCAATACGAGACTCGAAACATGAAGCTGGAATGACGATGACTGCACTACCACGACGATTTCACTATGGCGGCGTAGCTATAAATGCATGACGATGTGTGACTATGATGGCGTGATGACGACAGCATAAAGAGTGTCTGATGAAACAGCTTGAATGACGGCGATGCAATGGCCACGATGGCATGACGACCACGAACCCATGCATAGTGGCCTAATAGACGACTTGCGCTAAGGGGCCAGTATACAATGTGCGACGTAAGGCATTATGACGAGAGTAAGATATCCTTAAGCTAGAATGACAACACTGGAATGACCACGACGGCATCATGCCCAGCGTCCCCGCATAGGCGTCTGCGCAAGCAGGCGTTTGGTGTGTTGCGACACCACGGACCCGAACACATGGGGGTTGGACCCTCCCGCGTGTAGCCGTGCGCGGCTTAGCCGTGTCTGGGGAAAAGGGGATCCTGGGGGTTGAGCCGATGCTGGGTGTTTGGACCTTTAAGGCCCCCCGGCGGAGGCAACACACCCCTTTGGCCTCTGCTTCACATAGACGGCACCCCCGGACTGACCCACCCGGGAAAAATCGGCAGTCGCCTTTTCCTGTCTCTCTCTCTCGCACACCTTCGTCTTTCCCTCACACTTTTAGTCTTTCCTGTCCTCTTTTTCTTCTGATAACTTCCAACTTTCCTGGCGGCGAGGGTTAACCTGGTGTGCTATGACCTACCTTGGTTATAACATATGTGGTTATAGCGACGATGTACAGTTGGCATGGTAGGGTTTGCTTCACCGCATACCCTGCCATGTCCCCTTGTTGGGCTCGGTGGTGGGTGACTGGCATCGTCGCTGAATACACAACACATTTCATGGGAACTTCCAACCCCTTCTGTACCGATCGTCCCTCTAAAAGGGGGCGCACCGATGCTACGTTTCAGTTTTTTCTAAAAGGCACTCAGGCTTTCCCTAAATTTCATGTTGTCCACAGTGACAAACCCGACAAGAAAGCAAGAACTATTTCACCATTCGTTGTCGCGAAGCATCTCGCAGAGACCATTGGAGGCGGCTATAAGATCACCAAGCTGGCCAGTGGGGATCTGTTACTAGAACTAAAAGACAAAGCACAACACGACAAGCTAACAAACCTTGTACAACTTGGAGACATCCCTGTCAGTGTGACAGCACACCGAACCATGAATACAGCCAAAGGCGTAATCTCTGACATAGACTTGATGGACTTGACCGATGAAGAACTCCTGGAAGGATGGAAGGATGAAAACGTAATAAGTGTACAAAGAATAAAAATTAGACGTGACAACAAGGAATTGCCAACTAAGCACCTGATTATTACCTTTGGCTCTAGCACACTACCAGAGACATTAGAAACTGGATATACCAAACTCAGAGTACGACCATACATCCCAAACACTCGACGATATTTTAAATGCCAGAGGTTTGGTCATGCTTCTCAGAGCTGCCGAGGGCGGCTAACATGTGCAAAATGTGGCATCAATGATCACTCTGCAGATGACTGTAAGGCTGAGCCCCGTTGTAGTAATTGTAATGGTGGTCACCCAGCATATTCACGATCATGCGCAGTCTGGAAGAAAGAAAAAGAAATAATTACAATAAAGGTAAAAGAAAACATAACTTTCAGAGAAGCAAGGCAACGCATCTCACAAACATTTGCACAAACCGCATCTTTCGCCGAAGTGGTACGTCGGGGGGCAGTACCACAAAGGCACTTGGCGGACGCCAGCACCACGCGTAGCGAGCGTGCGGCAACGCCACCCGCCCCCACGGTGGGAGCAGCGAAGGCTGCCCTACCTCTCCCGAATTTGTCCACAGTTGAGGCCTCTGCTAGTGCTGGCACCAGTCAGCCCAGCTCTGAGGTCAAGACTAGCCCACCAACTACCAGGACGGTGGGCTCCAAGGCCTTGTGTTCAGAGACAAGGCCTTCGCGGAAAACACACCGCTCGCAAGAGCGTGTGTCCAGCGCCTCTCAAGAGGCCATGGACACAACACCCAGTCAGAAGGCGCAGTTGACGCCTAAGGAGCGGCGCGATTTTGTCGACCGCTCCAGAAAAGACAAAACTCCAATTACAGGGCCCCAAAAGGGCACTCTAAGCTAAACCAAGTTCATTCTCTTTGACACATGGCACAACATTTATTTTAATATGGATACACTAATTATTCAGTGGAATATCAGAGGCCTGCTTTGCAACCTCGATGATGTCCAAGAAATCCTTAAAGAACTAAATCCAAAAGTGCTGTGTGTCCAAGAGACTCATTTGAAATCTAATCATAAACACTTCCTACGTCAGTATGTTATTTTTCGGAAGGATCGCGATGATGCACTCGCATCATCCGGCGGCGTAGCCATAATAGCTGACAAATCTGTAGCCTGCCAACATTTACGGCTACAAACACCCCTTGGGGCAGTGGCCGTTCGTGCTGTACTTTTAAATAAACTCCTAACCATTTGCTCATTATACATACCGCCACATTTTCAGCTTCACAAACAAGAATTCCAAACATTAATAGATCAGTTACCCGAACCATATCTTGTGCTTGGAGATCTAAATGCACACAGCAACCTATGGGGCGACTCGCGCTGCGACGCGAGAGGTCGCTTGATTGAACAGTTCCTTTTTTCTTCAGGCGCCTGTCTTTTGAATGGGAAGGAGCCCACGTATTATAACATGGCAAACAAAACATACTCCTCAATAGATCTTAGCATAGCATCTCCTACTCTTCTACCTTACTTTCAATGGAAAGTTATTAAAAACCCATACGGGAGTGATCATTTCCCTGTAGTTCTAAGCACACCTATGGCTAATGAATGCCTTCCACAATTACCTCGCTGGAGAACTCACTCGGCTGACTGGGAAACGTTCAAAAAGCTTGCTTGTTTATCCTGGGAGGACATGTGTGCTTTAAGCATAGACGCTGTGGTTGAATATTTTACGGCTTCTCTCCTTGACATCTCCTCCAAATGTATCCCTGTAACAAGTGGATTGTCCACAAAACACCGTCTTCCATGGTGGAACGATGAGTGTCGAAAAGCGCGAAAGAAGCAAAACAGGGCATGGGGTTTACTTCGGGATTCTCCGACAGCAGAAAATCTAGTCAATTTCAAGCAGGTCAAATCCCAGGGTCGAAGAACGCGGCGACAAGCTAGAAGAGAGAGTTGGAGAAAGTATATATCAGGCATTAACTCCTACACTGATGAAACAAAGGTTTGGAATAGAGTTAATAGAATAAAGGGTCGACAGTCTTACTCTCTGCCTTTAGTGAATACTCAAGGCGACAGCATGGAAGATCAGGCGAACTTTCTTGGCGCACATTTCGAACAGATATCCAGCTCGTCGCACTACTCTGAAACATTCCAAAGGTACAAAAGGCAAATAGAAAGACAACCATTAGAAAGGAAAAGCACAAAATACGAGGCATACAATAGACCCTTTTGCATGGCAGAGCTTCAGGCAGCACTAAACAGCTGCAACCAATCTGCCCCCGGATCTGACCGCATCCTATATGAAATGCTTAAAAACCTGCCGCCTGAAACACAAAAAACCCTTCTTTGTCTCTACAATTCTATATGGTCGTCCGGCCGCATTCCCTCTGCTTGGAAAGAGGCCATCATAATTCCTATTTTGAAACAGGGTAAGGACCCTTCTTTGGCAAATAGTTATAGGCCTATAGCATTGACGAGCTGCTTATGGAAAGTTTTTGAAAAGATGGTAAACAGTCGCCTGGTACATTATCTAGAAATTAACAAGAAATTAGATCAATATCAATGTGGCTTTAGAGAAGGCAGATCAACGACAGATCAGCTTGTACGAATGGAAATGTATATCAGGGAAGCGTTTGTTCACAAACAGCTTGTGTTGTCCGTCTTTCTTGACATGGAGAAGGCGTATGATACCACGTGGCGCTTCGGGATCCTTCGGGATCTTTCTGCAATGGGCATTCGCGGCAACCTGCTGAGAATAATTGAAAGCTATCTCTCTAACAGGACATTTCGTGTTAGAGTTGGCAACGTGCAATCTCGACCATTCATACAGGAGACAGGCGTACCGCAGGGTGGAGTACTGAGCTGTACGTTATTTATCGTTAAAATGAATTCCCTCCACACCGTATTACCTCGCACACTCTTCTATTCCGTCTATGTGGACGACGTACAGATAGGGTTCAGGTCATGCAATCTTAGCATTTGCGAGAGGCAGCTACAACTTGGCTTGAATAGATTCTCAAGGTGGGCGGACGAGAATGGTTTCAAATTGAACCCCCAAAAGAGCACATGTGTCCTGTTTTCTAACAAGAGAAGTGTACTACCACAACCCGATATTAACCTTAATGGAGAAAGACTAACTGTTAGCCCTGAACACAAGTTCTTAGGTGTTATCCTGGACACAAAGCTTAACTTCATCCCCCACCTAAAATATCTTAAAGAAAAATGCCTCAAGACCATGAACCTCCTCAAGCTGCTCTCTCGAACAACCTGGGGCAGTGACAGGAAGTGTCTGCTGAGCCTGTATAAGAGTCTCGTACAATAACGCCTCGATTACGGAGCGGTGGTGTACAACTCCGCAACTGAGAGTGCGCTAATGATTCTCGACCCAGTTCACAACCTCGGTATACGACTGGCAACAGGCGCCTTTAGAACTAGCCCTGTTGAAAGTTTGTACGTCGAGGCCAACGAATGGTGCTTACATCTACGCAGAACATTCTTAAGTTTTTCATACTACACTAAGGTAAAATCAGACACCGAGCACCCATGTCATTCCATTGTTAGCGACCTGTCCGCTGCCAGACTTTACAGTAACCGCCCACGTATTAGAACTCCTTTGAGCCTACGTTTGGAAGCAATGGCAGAATAAACGAACATCCATCTCCCAGAAAATATCTTAATGCCTGCCACTCGCCTTCCACCGCCTTGGGATAGGCAGACCATAGACTGCGGTACCTCGTTTGTCGAAATAACGAAACATGCACCTGAGGCACACATACAGTCACACTTCCTCGAACTCCAAGCGAAGTACTGCTGTGCCGAATATTATACAGATGCTTCCAGATCATCTGCTGGTGTCGCGTATGCAGCTCTTGGGCCATCTTTTTCCACCTCGGATTCTCTAAATCCCAACACAAGTATTTTCACGGCTGAGGCGTACGCGATACTCTCTGCTGTGAAACATATCAGACAAACAAATCTCAATAAGGCCATCATTTTCAGTGACTCATTAAGCGTAATAAGGGCCTTAATGAGTTTTCGAAAACATAGGAATCCTGTTTTTAATAAACTATACATAGAACTATGCTTAGCTTTAATATACAACCAAAACATCGTCCTATGTTGGGTACCTGGCCATAGGGGCATAAAAGGCAATGTAGCTGCTGACGAAAGTGCAGCGTCAGTTGTCTTTAATGAAACGGATGTTAATAGACCCATAGCAGCAACAGAACTTAAGCCCTTCTTACGCCATAAACTTAGGAAGTACTGGCAACATCAATGGGATAATGCAGTACAGAATAAGCTACACGTTATCAAACCAAAATTAGGGAACTGGATAAATGAAAGAACAGCAAGGCATAAGGAAGTACTTCTGTGTAGATTAAGAATAGGACATACGTACGCCACTCACTCTTACCTTTTGACGGGAAGCGAACCCCCTACATGTCCCAAATGTGGCAACAGGCTTACAGTTATTCATGTTCTTATCCAATGCACTGAAATAGAGGCAGAAAGGAAAAAGTACTTCCCCTCCGCTTATCTCCAACACATACCATTACACCCAGCATTTTTTCTGAGCAACGAACCCCTTTTTACTTTTGGAACAGTATTAAACTTTTTAACTGAAACTGACACCCTAAATGTAATTTGGCCAGGCTACTTGTAGCACGGCCTCCACCTGGAGGTCGTAGCTGCAATGAAACCATTTTCTAGAGCACGTGCCTCCCAGCCCTTGCTTTCAAGGCCTTGCTGAGGCACTAGTGCTACAGCCATTTGTTGTTTTACTGATCATCCATATCTCATGAAACATCTAATTTCATCGCAGACACCATCAATCACTGTCATGTTTTTAGACTTGTATTTTACGCACTCCAGAGCGAATGAATTTTAGGCCCTTTTACAGCCACATTGCATCACATGTATATTTTCCACCTTTTAGCGAATATTTTTAGGCCACTATGCAGCCATGTATCATATACTCCCCACAATCAACACCCACATATCATTGACAAGCACAGATCATCGACTTGGCGCTCTTTGGCCACATCTGGCCCTTGTGCCAATAAACTCTACAAATAAATCAATCATGCCCAGCGTTATGATCGGCCAGCGTGGGTAGCAACCTTCTAGCCTCTCCAGCCCCACTGCGATGAATCGTTTCGTCAGGCTAACAGTGTGTCAACCTCGGTCAGACCTGTGGCGCCCTCAAGACGAGACACGTTTTGCGGTCCACCAAGCAGGCACACAATTTGGGCCACTCCGTCGGCACAAGCGGGTAGATAGATAGATAGATAGATAGATAGATAGATAGATAGATAGATAGATAGATAGATAGATAGATAGATAGATAGATAGATAGATAGATAGATAGATAGATAGATAGATAGATAGATAGATAGATAGATAGATAGATAGATAGATAGATAGATAGATAGATAGATAGATAGATAGATAGATAGATAGATAGATAGATAGATAGATAGATAGATAGATAGATAGATAGATAGATAGATAGATAGATAGATAGATAGATAGATAGATAGATAGATAGATAGATAGATAGATAGATAGATAGATAGATAGATAGATAGATAGATAGATAGATAGATAGATAGATAGATAGATAGATAGATAGATAGATAGATAGATAGATAGATAGATAGATAGATAGATAGATAGATAGATAGATAGATAGATAGATAGATAGATAGATAGATGAGGTGTAGTAAGCACTTAGTAAGCATTTATCGTGCATGAAAACATAAAGAGCCGCAAATAGGCTGATAACCGCCCCTGTAAAAGCGTATCGCAATCTTGCTCAGATGGAGTGCGTAAATGTTTTCTGGCAGTACTGTGGTGTTGTTCTTATGATACTGTGGGTTTCCCTACGCATATCCACGAGTCGACCACGCGAAAACCGGGTTCGCACGTTAGGGTTAGTAGTGCAATAACCACCTGAAAATTTTCACATCTGCTCTTGCTCCTGTTTTTTAATAAAAAGGGACCAAAAACAAATTAATACAACGGCCCATATTTTCCCTCATACATAAACTTCGCAGCGGTCCTCTATGTTCTTCGCGCTCATCGGTGTAAAGCACCTCTACTTTCGTTTTCTTTGCCAGTTCCTGAAGACTCCTGTCCACCCTACAAAGCTAAACTGAAACCGTGTCCTTCGAATCGAATGCTTGATTGCACCGAATGGGTGCTTAGGTCAGGTGTAAGATTCTGCAGCTGCACATGCGGTAAGTGCGGTGCCCGTATTTTTCTCAATCAACACTACTGATTCACTAATCTTTTGTGAGAAAGGGCGTTCATGGAGATGTATGACATACTCACTTTACAAACTCTAATAGTACGTGAACTCGGGCTAACGCCCTTTGTTCCTTTGTATAGAAACGTTGATAACATTTCTTTAGTAAACGTGCTGAAATAACGTGAATGAGGCCTTAAAATAGCCTGTTTCTGTACCACACGCATGCATGCAGTGCACACCTCAACCGCAATATGTGCTTTGCGGTTTGGAGTCTAATATTGTTACACAGCTCACCGTTGCTACCATAGAAACTAATCGCGGCGTAAGTGAGCAGCTATCGCATTGCGCTGCTGAAGTCGAGGCCGGGGCTTGGATTCCGGCCCTGCCGGCCGTATTTCAGTAGGCGCGGATTACCAAAAGACCCGTGTACCGTGCGTTTGGTGCACGTTCAAGACCATGAGATGGCCAAAATTACCACGAACACCCCCAGTGCTGCGCGCCTCATAATCAGATTGCGGTTGTGGCCCCTTATATGATACTATTTGTTTTGCTTAAATGCTGCCGTTAAATTTGTTTTGCAAATGTAGACACGAACATAATCTGCTTGCCGTAGGTTGTACCAGTCAGTGGTTCCTGGACTGTTCAGGATAAACGCTTTTTGTGCACTGAGTTAATGGGTGCATACGTTCCGTAATAGCAAGGTAGTGCACCCAGCCACAAAAAGGTGTGTTGCCTTTTTAAAGCGCCGCTCTTAATGCCGGGATACATGGATAAGCTGTCACGGCAAGCTTCTCCCGGCAAAAATAGACGCGGCTGGACGACACCGGTCATTCCCTGGCATAGGATAACGGAGTAAGACGTTTAGGAGCTGAAACTCCCGTCAGCGCGAGCGAGCGCGGGCGACCAGATAAGGTCACAATCGTTGTTTGCGCCGACGGGGACGTATACAGTGGCGGCGCCATGCGGCGTGTCGTAGAAGCCGCAGCGAAAAAAAAATGCAGCGCCCGGGCAGGCGGCTCCGGCGCGCTCTCAACGGCGGTAATTTTTTTCGAGGCCGCCAGGCGCCGCCAGCACGATAACGGCTCCGCGGGCTTGTGACCTTTTCTGGTCGCCGGAAACAGCGGAGTTTCCACTCCTAAATGTTTCTTGCTCCGTGCATAGGATACATGGAGCGAGGAAGAGGCGGACACCGCTCCGCGCTCGCCGCCTATCTGCAGTGTTGCCAAATACTAGGAACGTGTCTTGCAAAAATAAATAAATAGGTGCTTTAGTGTATTATTTGTTCTTAATTGCTAACCTACTTCGAAAAACGCTTCATAGAAGCGCTTGCAAACAATTTCCGCCCATTTCATCGAGCTGTAAGTAGTCTAGCGAGCTGGCTTTGCGTCTTCTGGCTGCGTTGAATAGTAGCACCGTGGAGCGCAGACGTTGCAGGAGGTTTCTTTAGTTCTCCAAAAACGACGTTAAGTCACGTTTTTCACGTAAGGCCCCTTGTGGTGATTTACGTTTTCTTCAATTTTTGTTCCTGTTTTAAAGCCTCCTCCATCAACAAACGTTTAATACTGTAGTCGGAAAACATATAATTATAGAAATTGGGAGCGAAATGGGCCTATCGCCGGCTCTCGTTCTCGGTGCCCGAGGCATTCCGTGCGCCATCTGGGTCCTCACAAAATGCAAACAGCTTGAAGACTAGGCTAGGTGGGCTTCTTACTATAATCTTTCGTCCCTCTTTTCTTTTACAACACTAGAGGAGAAGGGATGTTTGGTTCTAGTAGAGCAGGGGTAATTTCTGACTGAAGAAACACAAAAGCCAAACCACCAAAGTTTTGTACCACCACGATGCCTGTCGTAAAACCACATGCGCCAGCACCAATCTGCCCCACACTCATTCCCCTACTTATGTGTTGGCACCCCCTCTGCAGCAAAAATTCCTCACGGCGCCCTTGCCTACAGAGGCTGCTAAGCGATCCATAATGTATTCACAGTGGTGTATTGATAATAAACTTAGTATTGAGTAACACCGTCTGCTGAATAAAATCTAGACATAAAAAGTTCACCACAAGCAAAAGAAAATGACAAAAGAAATGTATATGTGTTCTATACGAGACATGTGCGGATTGCTACAAATTTGCCTCTGTTAGCTATCCGTGATATGTGTACCTAGCGCTTGTCTGCAGCTGCCTATCAGTGAATGTTCTACCATCAACATTAACCTGTTTTGCTTAGGCTGAATTAGTTCGCGCACCAAAACAATATAAAAATGTGGTTTCATTTCTGATCACATATTGATAACACGTTATCGCTGTCTGATGTTTATAATTTCGTTACACATATTCTACTTAATTAAATGAAAGCGTGTTATCTAAAGAAATGGGAGTCTTGATGATCTTAGGCTGTCGTAAAGTATTTATAGCCAACAATGTTTGCCGCAAACGCTCATTAAATACCAGGGCTTAGCAATAACTGGGGTTTGTGTCAGTTCATAAAAGTTTTAGTGATAACCATGACTGCAAATGTACATATACCAGGCAATGATGACCGCCACGCCGCCACCTGATATGTTCTCTGAGTAGGCAACAAAATTACATACGATCACTAAAACAGCACCAACTGTGCCATGCTCAAGGACAAGTGCGAGCGAGAAATTCTGCTCCGGGCCTACACTATTTATTGGTTAGTTCTTACGTAGCTCTAAAGATGAAGCTCCATTATTGTACTTCAAATTTTTTACTGCTCAATAATTCGTTTTGCAGGAAGTACGAAAACTGGAGTACGAAAATACCACAAACGTTGAATTCAACATATTCATCATTTGTGTTTCTATTGCTGTGATTTGCAGGAAAGTGTCAGCAATGATTAAAAAGAATTAAAGGTTTCTTCAAGCAAGACAAATTATGTGGCCTCCTTACTATTCACCTCAGATATAATAGTTGGTATTTTGTTAATTATCTCACTCCACCAATCATCTGAAGAAAATTTTCAATAAAGAGGACAATCGTACTATATGGTGGACCGTTTTGCTGTCGTCCTTATTTTCCACAGAATAAATTCACACGGCATCCTGCAAACTTTGAATCCTCATAAGAATGTGCACCATTCTTGAAAAAAAAAATGTCCCTAGGAATGTTCCCTAAAGTCAGAGGATAGAAGTCCCTAAGAACGTTACTACGACCAAGCAACCGTTAACACTATGCAATTTTCTAGCAATGCTTCCTAACCGGATTTTCTCTTTAAGATCATATTTGTAATCATACATAACTCTCTGGCAAGAAATCCTACAAAAATACTACTGGAACAAAGACAGCGTAAGAATCACGAAAATGCCTTTCCTTATACAAACGAACACGTATGTTTACTGTAAGAAACAAGATGGCTGCCTCCTACCTGTCAATCTAATGTTCTACTGTTGGCTTCACATCAGTATCACCACCATGCGGAGGGAGTACCAATGGTACTTGAGCTTGGGCTCTAACCATATTTTTCTATTTTTGGGCAAGAGAAATAAAGTTCAAATAAAGTTCGATGTCTGGGCAATGAAAAAGTGCTGCTGTCGAGATAAAGAAGTCACGTGGGCTACGCGTAATAGTACATTTTGCCCATTAAATACTCAATGAAAGCATTATTTTGAGGCCAGAACGTACGAGCTCCTCCATTCAAGGACATGCCAGAGATGAATTATTCAAACGCGATACTCAAAGCGCATGACTACAAGTACTTTCTGAGTTACTGATGAGTTCTGAGGACACCATGTTGTTGGATGATGAAACACAATGAAAGCGAGTAATTCTGTGGCACCTTGCGAGTGCATTCGGCACGCCAACATTTAACTAGCCCTCATCAGCTGCAGATAAAATACCGGCGGCCATGGTTGTCGGAGCATCGCGCTTGAAACGCTTAGCATTATGCCTTACATGACATGTGCTGTCTATAAGCAACCGCTCAACGACTTACGTAAACATGTGCAAATTTAAAAGGAACAGTAAACTGTGCTCAATATGGACCTAGGTTTTTATTACGAGGTATACTACAAACATTGCACCAAATCAGTAATTTTGTTTAAGTACCAATTATGTTCATCTATAAAGGCCTGTCATAAACAGGGACAAAACTGAGAAACCTATTTTTTATAGTTTCTTCACAATTCTAGCATGAAACATTAGGGAATAGGTTATCCTTTTCATGGATACAACCAGTGCCTAAATAACTACAAGTGAGGTCTTGCTCAGCTATTATTCACGAAAATGAAATCTACGTGTTGACAAGGACTCATTGCACAAGAAAAGCACAGAACCTATATGTTCGGCGCTCTAAATAGATCTTCAAGAAGAGAAATAGATGAGTTTGTGGGCCTGCTTATACCTCGTCATAGCAGCCTGTAAAAAACACTTGAAGCAGCCCTACTACTACCCTAGCACAATATAGGGGCATCATGCGCATGTTTCTCATGTTGCCGTTCCTTTTATTTGTGCATACTGCGTAGCAGCATCCCCATTCAACGCTGAGTATCGCAAGGGGTTCTCAGAAAATGCATATTTAGAAAGCATTCAAGACTTCATGTGTCCCATGTGTATGTAGCGCTGTGATGTGGAGGTGACGTTAATATCTGAATTATATGTTTTCATGATTGTGGCCTTGGCAAGTTGAAATGTCTAACCTCACTGAAGTAATAAAACAAAAGAATTATAGAAATTATGTTTCCAGGTACTTGTTTAAAAGAATGTGAGAGAAAATTGGCTTGAGTTTTTAATCGTCTTTGTCCTACTGCAGAGGAAATGTATTGGTCAAGAGAGTCGCCATTTGTCATTGTGATGGCTCGAAGAAACCTTAAATAAATAGCCAAACAAAGAGAAATATTAAGAGCGTGTAAGCTATCAGGAGAAATAGGGGAACGAAAAATATTTTTCAGACTTTGGGAAACAAAGCCACATAAGAAAGTTTATTTGTACTTGTTATGTTTCACGGCGGTGGAGCAGTGTAGTTTTCCTGAAATGCAGGATGATACACCTTGCTAGCCAACAAAGGACAAGGACGAGGGAAACAGAAGGGTTCGATTTTTTTATGCATGACCATATGAAGCTTTGAGGCGATGAAGTAAAGAAAGTAACTGGCGCAATGAAATGTTGTTGGCATTTTAGTATAGAATATATTAACGAAAAGGAAAACTAAAGGAGCACAAAAACATAACTTGTCGCTTGTGGGCGGTGAGACCACAACCTCCAGATCACACAGATCACACGAAAATGAGCCTATGTGTTCTGCGAATGAAGGTCCATTATGTACGTTCAGTGTTTTGAGGAAGGCCTTGAAAACCATTCACATGAGAATTGCTCTGAGCCAATTGCCCTGATGCATTGAATGCAGCCGATTAGAGTTATTTCTAACACTATTTGTCCATGTCCCCAAGCTACGCCTCCAATAATACCTTTCTGCCTTACTCAGCGCTTGCGCAACCTAGACTGACGATCAACCGCCGATTCACCCATGCCTTTCCTTAATTTTCTGTTTCTCGACAAAATAAAAAACGAGGCTCTTTGTTTTATGGTCTTGGAAATGTCTCATTTATGTCTAAATGATGATACAAGAAACGAAGTGCATTACAAATTGTAAGAAACTTCTGTAATATACTCGTGCAAAATTTCGTAATGATGCCGTCTTTGCAGTGTGGCAGATCTTAAAGGGACCCTGAAACGCTTCTGACGATTTTCTACAAACGTACTGAGTCGTTAGAGTAGGTCCTTCTGATCATTAATTGACACATCTAAGTGCTCTGCGTTAAGCGTGTAATTTATTATAAGGTTTTAAAAATGCACATCACTGCCGATCGCAGCGCACTGCTCGGCGGAATTTTAAGCCGCCCCTACCCATATGACGTCAGTGGGGCGAGCTATCCGATTGGCTGACCAGGGCGCGTGATCGATAATTTATTCAACTTTATGGTAAACAAATGATCTTCGTAATAGTTGGAATGTCAGTTAATTTTGTTTTATAAAAAGAAAGTAGCATAAAGAGAATGCACAAGAACAATTTTTCAGTACACTTAAGCACTTCCGGCACACAGCAAGTGTCGTCTGCTTGTGTTACAACGTACTCCATTTTGACGAGAGCTCCGCGGTCAGAGTTGGTCTCAGTGTTTTCGCGAGCACTATGATTCGAATTTGTTTCCTTGTGGACTGCAAACGTAGCGACTGGCAATATGTCAAGCTGCGCCATCGTGTCCCTCTGCAAGGCAGCGTACGAGCGAACTGGCTGCTGCGCATCGGACTGCCGCTATCCGATCGGCGCCAGGATTTGCGCGTTTGTGGCCGTCGCTTTACACCGGAAGATAACTAACGCAATAGCGTTTCGCGAGTCCCGTATTAGGGCAAACGTAAGCGCAAGGGGACAGGGTCTGGCCGCTTGACTGTGCCGTAACGGGACGAGCCGAGATGAGCAGAAGGGCAAATGTGAATGGTCTGCATGGTGCAGCCACCTGGTGGCATAGAGCTCAACCATACACAGTAGCAGCAACGAAGCGTATTCTTTGCTGCTGGTGCGTATTTTTCGCAGGAGTGTAATCATCAACACGTTGTTTTTATAAATATTTAAAATGTTTTACACTTGGTTAGAGCAATATTAGCGCTTTGTTTGGCTGGTTAAGCGCTGCGCCAACAAGTGTCTCGACCGTGCAGACCGATCAGGCCGCTCACGTACGTCTACGCCAAAGTTCCTTCATCAGCTTGAGTTTATGCCTACAGTCATTTGCCGAAATGACCAGCTTGCCTGTGGTTAACGGAATACCAGACACGTTCGGCGCTACGACAGAATGCTCGCAACGCACGCTGCTTCGATAGCTCTCGCTTGGGGTCGACAGCCAAGCAGCTAGCGGAGAGGTTTCGCGCGGGCGGGGGCGGGCTCCAAAACCACCGGTAGCGGACGATGTGACGTCGCATCGTGACGCAGGACCAGTGAAGACGGAGCTTAGCCCCGCTCGCTCGGCGAACGAGTTGAGGAGGAAAAGCATGGCTGGGGAGGAGGAGAGTGACTTCTAATTGCTTGTAGCTCCATTAATACGTAACGCTTCACTTAAATTGTGGTGCGAATGTTCTACTTAAGCTGTACCCAACGCGTCTACAAAATTTCTCCGAACCGTTTCAGGGGCCCTTTAATAAAGCTCGAGGGATTTTACATGTTGTATCGCGAAACTAAAGCCAATATGAAAGAAAAAATACCATAGACCAGTTCAACATAGTTTGCTAAATATCTATCGGCACACTAGCGCAAGGAGAGCTATGCAGAAAATTTACTAGGTATGGCGTGTTTATTGGACTAGGAAGTATATACATTTTATCGAATAAAAACGAAGTTCGTTTTAATGGCATACGCAAAATGTGAAGCTGTTCCTCTTGATAATATTTTTATTACTGAAATATAACTGTTGCGACAGAATTTGCTTTAATATAGTTGTGCTGTGCACAGCAAAAAACGATGGCCTCGATAGATTTTTTTTTTTGTCTATGAGAAATTGTAGGAAGCCGTCTTAAGTATGTACGATCGCAGTAGAGTATGCATCGATTTGTACTCGATAATGGGGTACTCAACTCAGCATTATCGTGTTGTAGATGAAATGCTCTGCTGTACGATACGTCGCTAATAAAAGCAGCGAATAAATCACACTTTTCTGCCTATTCATGTTTTGCAGAAACAAGACAGCCGCGCGCCATGGCGTGCTGGCTCACGCATCTTAAACAGAAAAATATGAATTTTTCACTCAGATATGCTGGACACATGTGCTGAGTACGACATGAAACTTAGAATCCGAAGGGTGTTCAAAGCAGGCTAAGAAGGAGGAAAACAATCTGAAAAAAACGGTGTTGGTTTCGGGCGGCACCTGCACAAAAAGTTGTGGGCTCGTACCGTGCACAGCTTTCGACAAGCGGGATCACGTTTTCCCCTAGCGCCATAGAGTAATATTGCCTCTTTTCGCGGGGCAGTTTGCTCTACTGAAACGAGATGGCGCTCTCGGTGGCGCGTCGGACGTCGCCTCAGCGACAGCGCATGAATACGACACCATTACTGCTTCACCTTGCTTCTGTGCGATGGGGGGGGGGGGGGGGTATTGTGTAGGAGGCCACCTGGTGGACTGTGCAATGCGGCCGCTGCTGATTGGACGCAGATGTACGAGAAAGGAGGAGACGAAGGGCCCTAGCCAATCAGCAGTGACCGGAATGGACAGTCCACTAGGCGGACTCTTACAGAACGCACCCCCCCGTCACTCCAGTTTTCGGAAATGCATCTGAATTTTCGCTAACGCGCTGTGTTCCAGTCCCGCCGCCGAATTCAATTGTGTGACTTGAAGGTGTGGGCAGAAGTTGGATGCAAAAATAGTGACTGTCATATCGGCGAATGCAACGAATCTGTGGTGCCAAGTTTGCGGACCGCTGCTGCAACTGTCCGTAGGTATTACCGGTAATTCGAGGTGTTAGGCTTTCTTCGACCATGAAGAAATTTGCTCATCCGCCAGCGTTGTATCGCTAACCTCCAAAGAAAGTGCATCACTCCCGGAACTTCGGCAATGGTAAGTACTGCTCGTTAAACAATGACATAGGGATTAGCGCCACTTCCTGTCAGAGCATCTTACGCGCACACTATCTACATACATCTGTCCTAACTGGCATGGAATCTAACGCTCACTCTATCGCTAACATGTCAGTAAGGGAATGGGCTCAGAGTTTAATATATGCGCACCATATACCTACAATAAATGACGGACTACGCCAATAGCGCACGAATGGTCGAAGCTCAGTGTTCGTGACGGTCCACAAGAGTAAGCGAGTTACTAGCAATAATCAATCTTTGCTACAATTTATTACAATGTAGAAAATGGCTACGTTTCATGCCTTGCGTGCAGCAAGAACAAACCTATCGGAATTAAGTACACCCGCGACCGATTAGACTGAAATAATCAGGTAGTGGCCGCACCAAGTAAATTTACTGAGACAGAAATGTGACAAGCCGCTTCAAAATATTTGCCGAATAAAGAACGAAGACCAAACCCTCTGACCCTGATTCAATACATGAGCGGAAAGTTTGGATACCTTGGAACAAATATTTAACCTCGCTTTTAAAACATGCGCCATATATGCCGTTTGCGCCAATTGGACATAGCTTAATCAGCTTTCAAAACGTTTTGACATGTTCTCTGAAGCTATGGCCAAAGCTTCGTGTCGTCCACCCAGTCACGGTCTACAATGTTTCCTGAAACAAAGGTTTGCTAAGCCACACCGGCGCAATACAAACCCATTGTAAAGGCGGAGGCAACGGAAGCAGTTGAGGCAAAAAACTCGCCGTGCCACCACGTGACTAAACATGGCAGCGCCCATGGGATCGCCGCAAAAAGAGTCCATAGTAAACGTAAAGAGTGGACACTCGCCTAGGCGACTAGGGGAGTGTCCATTTTTTCCAAAAGTTATTCTTTGAACATTGATTATGTTTTGCACCTGGAAACCTTTTAGGAGTTCTTCATTGCTCAGGTTCAAGAAATTTTCTTATAATGTCACGCCCATGCTTGTGTACAATGGTGTAATCAGACTGTGACTGATGACACCGACACAAGTGAGATCAGTCAGATTTTCTACTTGGTCTTTGGTTTCGAGTTCGAGGAGGAGGTATTTGGTTTCGAGTTCGAGGAGTAGGTATCCACTTGACATCTTTGAGGCCTTGTATTGCTTTGAAAATTTTTTACGAGGCATTTCGCCCCTAGGAATGGAGCCAGTTTTTTTTATTGGTGCAGATCCTTCCCTCTGCCTCGAATGTTAGCGTGGGAATGTTTCTAAGTTGCTTCCTAAAGTGAAATCACAAATTGCTTTTGTACGCCCTTTTTTGTACGGGTGATCTGGAAGCGGGGGAATGCATTTGTCATGACATTCTTGGAATATTCAGTGCCGATGGTAGCCTCCCATCACCGAACCCAACAAGGGGACGCTAAGCTACGAGGTTTGGCAAACGCCTGTAGACGTCAGCTACACAACGCCGCTATAACCTAGTATGTGTACCGAAGACTGCGTATATGCTCATGGTTAACCCTTGCTGCCTGGAAAACGAGGAGTAAAATGAAGTGAGTAGAAGACAGGACAGACACAGTGAGAGAGAAAGACGAAGATCAGAGAGGGGGACAGGAACAGGCAACTACCGATTTGCACCGGGTGGGTCAGTCCGGGGGTGCAGTCTAGGGGAAGCCGAGGTCAAAGGGTTGTGTTTCCGCCGCCGAGCAGCCGCAAAGGTCCAAACACCCGGCATTAGCTGAACCCCTAGAACCCTCTTTTCCCAAGACACAGCTAACCCACGCACAGTAAAACGCGGGAGTGTCCAACCCTCACGTGCTCGGGTACGTGTCGTTGCAACACACCAAGCGCTTGCTGACGCAGACGCCCCTGCGGGTGTAGAGAGTAAGGATTATGATAATTTACACTATCATGCAATGAATATCAATCAAAGCGCAGGTTAAAAGTATTCTTTTCCGTTATTTGCCCTAAGAAAGTCAAGCACTCTGCTGAGATTTCTCAAAAATTTATTCGTTTCTAAAAATTTCGCCAAGAATGTGCGCATTGCACACAATGTGCAAACAGCTTTCAAATTTATAGTAATCAGCACACATCTACCAATTTCAAAGCACTCGGGCACTTACCTATGACAGCGAAGGCCTTTCTGTTCAACATATATTTCATGACACCCCTGTTTGTTGATGCAACAAATCAATATATCTTAATTCCAATTTATTTTGGAGTAATATTTAAGTTAAATTACACAGAGGGACTCAGCAGCGGGTAATTTCTGTAAGCTGACGGGAAAAATTTGTCAGAAATAAGGCTTCTGTGTCTCTATTACAGTGTTTTGAAGATCATTTGTATGAAAGTCGAATTATGTTTCGCTTGTGATCAACTGGAAGGCTTAGATATGCTGAGCCTTGTTATTCGTTGGGCTACTTGTGAAATTCATAATAGCGCAAAGAACCATGCGTCACTATCTTGCTTCTGTTTATGTATTCCGTATTTCCGTCGGCAGGTTGATCTTCGCTCGAAAAAAAAACTACGTATTTTTCTACGTTCGACCATTTCTAAAAATTTCGTGAGTATTGTATGTTAACATACCCATTGTTAAAAAAATTGGCACCGGCGATTATCATAAAAAAAAAGAGTCGCAAATTCCAGGAGACGAACAATTGCGCATATTTTCAATCTTGGAAATGGCGTATCTACCTGCATATTGTGTAGGAATGCTTATTGCGATGGTGTTTTAATTAACTTCTACCCGACCGCGCACAGGAAGAATTCAAAGCAGCATCGATCTCTCTCTCTTCTACTGCAATACTGCCCAGATATAAACCATTTTCTATTGTTCTCCCCTACCAGCTGGGCAGCAACGCAGAAAGAGGCGTTCATGTGGTGCAATTGCCGGCCACGTCAGCCAGGCTAATCGCGCCTGTAGCAACATCGTCACCACTACGACCACCATATTGCAAAGCGACTAAATGTCTTAATTTCGATGCTAAACATGGCAAGGAAAAAAAGTTGCAGTTTTGCCCGAAAGGCGAAGCATCGATTGCGGTAGCAAATTACTGGGCAGCTATTCGAAATAAGGATAGTAGTTTTATCGCCCGTATGAACTTGTAAACTTAGGCATGCTTACTGAATTGACAAGCACGATGTCCCGCGCACACGAGGAAACATCAACACGTCTCACTCGGTGACCGCTCACACTCTCGGTCAAAGCGCTGCAGTGAGGAAGCGCGACCGCAGCAGCGATCGAATTGACCTTCCTGCTGCTTCTCGCTTCAGCGCGAACTGAGCGGCAAGCATACAACACATACAAAGCAATCAGTGGTCGGCGCACTCTGTGCGTATTGCATTGTGTCCCCATCACTTTGCCCGCATGCGAACGAGAACGGGCCCACAAGGCTGCGCTATACGCAGCCTGGTTTGAACTACTGCTTTCAAGTTTACCGGCGCAGAATAACTTCTTCGGGGCGGGAACATGTAGGAAGGTGCAGGATGGTGTGCTTTTAATTACGTTGTCAGAGTGTCTACATAAAACGCGACTAGAAATGCCAAGTGTATTTTGGGCATCAGTGACAAGAGCATCACCAAAATTTACCTTGAGCTATACGCCAATTCAGCGAAGCAAAAGGCACGTGCATAACACTTGTGTCAAAAAATGAGTACTGTTAATTTTTCTATGTTGGGAAGAACGCTAATAACATTCCTGGTGTGCCGACTGCCATTCAATCGGTCTCTAGGTGCACGTGTATGCAAATGTGGAGTTTTTTTGCAATGCACTCTGCCTCCGAAACTTGGACGCGATGTTTTGTTCAACTTAATTTAAACGCGTTGTACACTGTTGCCAGACGCCTTATTACGTCCAAGCACTTGAACAATGATGCTGCATTAAGTGCTGTTATCAGTGGAAAGATTTGCAAAGGCTCATGGAAACCTTTCAAATAGCATGAAAAACACTACAGTAATGCCGGCTGAGCATACTCATGCTGTCATAGAAGACATGCATGGACCTCAGGATCGCACACTGAATACACAGATTGCAGGAAATACCCATGATATTTAGACTTGTTTTTGCTACCAATCAATGCTGTATACATTACAACATTTGAAAAGTCCACTTAACCATGACAATATTTGTGATCAGCAGGTCTTGGCACGCTTCTTCTTCCTTAAAAGTTTCATTCTTCAATGGACGTGCCCATCAGTGTGGAGCCTAAAGAACTGGATGGCTTTGGAAGTAAGCGCCACAATTTACCACATGACACGCATGGAAACAAGGTATGCGAAAGAAACAGGCGCAGCTTGACTCTTCGTACAAGTTGGAGCTTGTCTTATCTGCGAATTTGCCTGAAATACGCAGAAAATCACGAGCGGTATCCGTTGTCACTTTTCAGTCTGTTTTGACTTTAAAGGGCACAGGAATGGCTGACCAGATGGCTACGTCAATTGCATCGCAAGCTAATAATTCTAGCGTTGTGGTCGCTGCAACAGATCTGGTTCCTTTCTTAGGAAGGAAAATGTGAAGCCACTGGCCCCGCTTCCGGAATGCGGAAACAAATATTCAGCTGCACCTAATAAAGCCATCATTCGGTTTCTGGCCCTACACAACAAAATAACACCGAACAGGTGTCCTATTTAGCCGTCTCAGAGTGGGACATATTTCGCACCCATAATTTTCTACTTACTGGAAATGAACCGCCAGCTGACCATCCTGGGCATCCTCCCGGATTGTCAGGAAGCCGAATCTGAAAGATACATTTCCCCCAAGCATACCAGCAGCACATTCTTCTGCATCCTATAATGTTTCTCTGCCCAGGACCGTTTTGTGATACCAGTAGATTCCTAGGTTTCCTGAATTATGTTGTCTTACAGGTTATTAGGTCATAAATTCGCAGCGCATGCTCTCTTCAGAGGATGCCACTGTGATAGTATTTTTGTATAGCGCATACCTCCAGTTCTTTCTGTTTCAAGGGCTCTGGTGAGGCAGTAGTGCTCTAGCCAATATTTGCATCTGACATACTTCGTATGTAGTATCGTTTTTTTTCGCAATGCATTTTAATTGTTATAGTGTACGGCACTACTCATCACTATAATTTTATCACACGTAAATTTTACGCACATTAGAGCGACTATATATAGGCCTCCCTACAGCCACGTCATACACTTATTAGCACTCATTACTCCACTGTCATGTCACTAACACTAGCATGACGCTCTCTGGGCATACGTGGCCCTTACGCCACTACGCAACACACAGTAATTCATATCAAACAAAGCACCAGTTCCTTGGGGTCATCATCGACCGTGATTTGTCTTGGACGCCACATATTTATATACAAAAGCATGTTTACAGCAATAACCCCAGCAAATAACATTTGTGGGCATAAAGTCTTGGGATGCATTGGTGCAGTCGATGCTACAGGAGTAGCATGCATCACTTATGAGCTTCCTAAAATCCAACCTGCCCGTGCTAGAAAGTCCCAGTAAAACGAACCCTCGCACACTCTAGAATATACAAGCCCCAATACCCCAGACGTGCCTCGGACGTGCCAGCCACAATCGTCACTGCGCGTGACCCCCCTACAGCAACGTACGTTGCACTCAATGCTATATGTGCACATTCGACATGTCGCAAGGACAGCCCCGCACCAGCTTGCTTGCCTGCCAGCAAATAGGCCACATACGAGTTTCAGCCGTCTCGCGAACCCTCACGCATCATCGCTGGCATCAAATTGCGTTCCAGCAGCATGGCCTTCGTTACCAGTGTGGTCTCTGCATTCACCTCGATATTGCCTTACCACTCCAGGCATCAAGGACAAGGCACAAATTCCGTCAGCGGCATTGAAGCAGGCAGCATTATTGCTATTATATGAGGTCCACAGTGACCGCTTACATGTCTACACCGATGGGCCACGCACTCCAGTTCTGCAACTGCAGTATTTGTCCCAGCGAAGTCTGCAGTGATAAAATTCATGACATGGCACTTTACATCAATGACGGCTGTCGAACTTGCAGCTCTGTGCGCTGCAATGCAATTGATCGATTATGAAAGGCCCCAGAAAAATGGTCCGTCTTCTGTGATTCTAAGGCAGCCCGCCAGAGTTTGCTCTATGCGTTACGCCGGAGACCCCACAGACGACTTGTCGCGGACACACGTGAAATTTACCAACGTGCAGTTGAGAAAGGACATGATGTCGTGTTCCTGTGGTCGCCAAGTCATTGTGGTAACCCTGAAAACGAGCAAACAGTCGCAACCGCTCGATCCTCACATACCAGTGCCCACTGCGTGGCTATCCAACTGTCAACAACAGACACAACGGGAAAGATCTGTGGGCTTGCTGGTGAGCTTACGTTGGCCCAATGGAATTCGGCAGCCTCAAAGAACCGCTGCCTTTCTTCTCTCGATCCCTATATGCAGCTCCGCCGTCTACATGGCTCAACACGACGGAAGGTAACTCTCACCTGTGGCTTATGGCTTTGAGTAGCTTTTACCAATGTGTACTCTTACCTCATCGGAATGGCTACAAGTCCAGATTGTGAAGTTTGCGGGTGCAGATAGACGATAACGCAGCTTATGTGTGATTGTCGTCGTTTCGAAGTCAACAGCACCACGCTCGACTGGATTGACAACCATTCCCTAACGGAAGGCAGAATTCTTGGACCCTGATCGCAGTCAATCTTGGCACGAATTGGTTTTAAAGCGCTAGTGTGCTTTTGAAATAAAACGTGACGGATTGAAAAACTATAGAATGTGTGAACTGACTTGATAATCTTTTTTTCTTCTTTTTTCTTCTCTTGTTTTCTTATCTTTTCGGCCCTTACTCCATCCCTCTGTGCAAAGTAGCCAACTGGACAATTGATCTAGTTGAACTTCTCGGCCCTTCACCTCGTGTTTTCTTTCCTTAAGTGAAGGAAAGAAAACATTTCATTTCGCGACTTATTGGCCGGCGCGGGCGATCTCGTACAGCACGTGGCAAACACAGTGAAGTTTGGCGCGACTGCCTCGCTAATTGCTCGATCGAGTGAGGCACCGCGTGGGCGACACGGGGGCGCGATTCATATCATCGGCCGCCGACAGGCTTCCGCTCATGAAGCGCTTCGCTTACATATGTCAGACGTGCACTAGTCTGGAGCCGTCTCAGAGCCATCGTCGCCCCAGAGCTCGTCTGGCACGGCACTACCCTTTCCTTTTCATGCTTTCGCCATTCCCTCCTCGCGCGTGCTTCTCCTCGCGCTCTCTTCGCTGTCGCCGTCTTTCAACACCCGCTGCAGTCTGCGTTCGCTCTTTCATCCTTCGCAGCGCTCGTTCTCTTCGTTACAAGGGACGCCGAGGCAAGCCAACGCTCAACACAGGAATGGGCGCCTAAAACCTAGCTGTAGAATGCAACAAAGAAGCAGCAAACCAATGAAACCAGGAACTCAACGCGAGTGTAGAAAATATTCAGGACAAGGACCCAGTCAGTTGCAGAACAGTTCCCTTTCTTTCAAATATGCAATTAAAGAAGAAGTGCCTGTATCTATCTGGCTAGGTTACTATCCTCAATATTTTGTAGACTCGAGCAACAACGTTTACATTATATCATCGTGCCACATATTTCAAAAAGAAGGTCGCAGCATCGCCCGCAAGGCAAAGCATTGATTGCGATAGCAAACTCGAGGATGGCTACACGAAATAAGGATCGTAGCTTTATCGGCAGTATAAAGTTGTACACATAGGCATACTAACTAGATTAACAAGCATGATGTCACGCGCGCGCAAGCGAAAATGAATACGTCGCACTCGATGACCGCGAAAACTGTGTCGAAACGCTAGAACGAAGAAGCGGGGGCAGCAGCAGCGAGCGAATTTACCTTCATGCTGCGTCTTGCATCAACCCGAACTAAGCCGCTCAAACACAGTACATGACGGACTCTGTCTCCGTCACAGATGGCTTTGAAGAGACAGCAGCGCGGCCGCCCGGGCGGCCAGGGTAGACCGGCCCCGGCGCCGGTTCGCTCCTCCCGGAGCCTTGCGCATACTGAGGACTGCATGCTTCCTCTTTGCTTTCCTCCCTTGCGTGGATAAGATTGAGCCGTGATCGCCAGCTCACACTCGCACGCTTTCACTCGCACATACAACTTACGGCGCGCAGCGACGATTTTATTGCCTTTAGACTTTATACGGAACCTCACGGTGATGGTGACGCCGCCCGAGAAATAGGCCCCTGGAGTGTCCATATATTCACTATCACAATAAAATAGGTTTTCATTGGCCATTGATGCCAGAAACAACAATAATGCGGTAACTGAAGCACACTATCTGAGGCGATATATACATAATTTTATATAAATTCCAAATACAGAGTTTGTGATGTTTTTTTGCAAGAGATGGAGCTCCAACAGAAACAGCACGCTAAGAAAGAAGAAAGACAGGACAGAAAATCTTGATATGCTGTCTCTGTTGGAGCTTCATCTTTTCAAAGCTATGAACTAAATAGCCCCACAACGTGTTCTACGTAATGTTTTTCTGTAAAGTTACTTCATGTGGAACTAGTTAGTCCACACTTGAATATTCATTGCGTAAAAAATGAAACGCCGCAAAAAAGAAAAAGGTGGTGGACACAAAACAAGTCTACTCTCCACCGTTTATTCCACAACATCGTCAATAAATGTGCATATCCGTGATATCCACATTAGCCGATGTCTTAATGATAAAACTGAAAAGCACATGTTTGACCACCTAATATACGCTTTCAGGAATCAGATTTCTTTAGTAAACAGAAAGCTCACTGATGCCGTCCTCTCTCTCTTCATTATTTGAAATCCTGCCAGTAACTAGCGGGCTTGCTCCTTTGCAGTTTTGTCAAGAATGTCTACTTTACGAAACGATACGTCACAACCACAATAGTTCACGCTCTAAAGTTAACCACCTATGCAATAAATAAGAGGAGAGGTGTTCGATGTAATTATATTTGTGAGAGATATTTAGAATCATAAAAGCCGCAGGTAGTAACCTTGTACCGAGACTTGGCGGATCCATATCAGGTTATCTATCATGCATCATCTCTCCGTAACATCACCTCTCCGTGCGGGACAGTCCAGATTTGAAACATTAGGTTTAGCTTTTCTGAAGAATTTGTTTACTGGTGTTAAAAACTATGGCAGAAAATAGGATTTTATGATTACACTCGTCTGTTTCTAAGACTCTAAAGAAGAGTCATTGCCACTCTTTCCCTTGCGTCAACGCTGAAAAAATTATATCATGAATCAATCAATCAATCAATCATGAATGTTTCAAAAGTGCGAGCGGCAGGCTTTCCGTCCCCACTGATATCAGCTGTTGTTGGAACCTTCTTGCAGAAGTTCGAACAAGGGCGCAGCAACGATGGTGACGCCGATCCAGCAGGATGAAGCATAGGCTGGAAGTTCTGCCTCTTTCACTCAAAGGCTCAAATACTCTTAAGACGCCGGCAAGTGTGCATGACGTTGACGTTCTACTTTCTGCCCCAAAACAATTCGCCCGTTGTCGCCCGCTGCAGGCGATAAGAAAGTGAGGCTACCAAAAAAGCATCTTTTCCCATTGTGAAAACCACTTGTGCATTGGTATACGGCATATTATTGTATTGCCGCAAGTGCTATATCGGTCAAACCGCAAGCTGTGCAAACAACCTATTCTGAAAGCACGCCTTGAACAATATAAAGAATGACCGCATGCATCTGGCAGAACACGTGTGCACCTTGCGATTGTGGAGCTATATTTGAGGAAGTCCAACCTTTTGCCAGAAGCTGCAACCAGCAAACCCGCTTTTTACTCGAAGGATTCCTCATAGAAAAGAGTGCGTTGGCTGTGTCAGTGAGCGTTCTGTTTTTTTTCTTAGCAAGAGAAGTCGCATTCATCGAGGCGCGTATAAATAGTGAACTGTTAATTTTTATTTTGTTTTATCATTGTATCTGTGCAAGCGCATATAATGCATATGTATTTCATGATGACGTTGTGGAATAAACAGTTGAGAGTCGCGCTAGTACCCTGTCTCTACCGCTTTTTTTCTCTCCTGCTCGTGCTGTTCCTGCTTGTGCTAGGTTGGTTTCTGGTGGCCAAATGTGATGTCATTGTTCCTGCAGGCACAAAAGGGAAAGTACAAGCCGTAGAAAACTACTGATAATGTCCTCAACTGCACTGCCAAAACCGGTGAGAATACAATATTATTTGAATTACTGGTGGAATTACGGTACTCAATAATCGTTGAAAGTATGTTGAGGCAGGTGTCATGCTCATCGTTTTTAAACTTTTTTGAGCGAATCTTTTAAACAGTACTGAAACTATGTTGACGGGCGAATACGTTATCAATTCTTTGTTGTATTCTTTCGTATGATTATTGTGTCTGCGTTTCCATTAAATGTTTTGTACACCTGGACATCTCGAGGCCTTGCCGTGAAAATGCTTGCAAGCTCTTTGACTACAACCTGTAAACCCTCGGTTGCTGTAATTTCACATAAAACCTGCCCTTTCCACTAGATATATCTTGCCAGATACACCTTGCGTAGCCCCGAGTATTTCATTCATATTATTTCATAACTATTCAATTTTTTAACAACTTTGTTTAATCATGTACGTGGATGTTGTCCATACGGTAGAGTCCACTATAGTATTCGGCTATATTTGTTCTATAATGCAGGTAGATAAAGACATTGCTCGTTTTGTTTTTGAGAGCATGCATCTTCTCGCAATGTCAAATCCAAAAATCCTTATTGATTTCATGCCTTCCGAAATCTTTTGTCCTACCCCAATGTTCTTGTTGGTATAATTCCTTATTCCGTCTATTTTTCCTGTGCTGAACAGTTTCTACAGTTCGTCCAATTTGACGTTATCTGTGAAATTAGAGGCTGCCATATTCTGCAGTTTTTTTGTGAGATTCAGTTGGCTTCAATCACGTTGCATTTTTTTTCTCTGGTTTCATGTCACGTTTACTTCAAATGTGGCCTCCTATTGGCATTCCTGCAGCATAGCCACCGTGCTAGCTGCGGACAAAGCTAGCACGGTGGCTATGCTGCACACCGAGTGCGCGCCGCGCCCGTCATGGAAAAGAGAAAAATAAATTGTGACAATAAACGTAAACGAAAACATCCCTTTCATGTAAGCATGCAAGTGGGTGTCCTACCTACTTTAAGTCAGTTTCACCTGAGTGACGCGTCAGAAGGCTACTATGGTATCCGCCGGCAGTCCGGCCCCCACACCGCCGGCCACCGCCGGCCCCCGCACAGTGGGCCGGCGGTGACGCCGTCCGTCCCCTTGGCGAATGCAGCTAGGGCTGCTCCGCTGGCCCAGCTGAAGGGACAATTGACCTCCGGGCCGGTGCCATCTAAGGCTTCATCTACCGAAACGAACCCTTCACATCAAGTGAAGCGCTTGCAAGAGAGCGTGTTCTGAAAAAAGGCAAACACCCCACTTTAATAACAAGTTACCACCCAATCGCCCTCGCAAGTTGTATTTGAAAACTATTTGAAAAATGATAAACCGTTTAATTTTACACTTTCTTGAGTCAAAAGAAGTTATTGATCCATATCAGTGTAACTTTAGGGAAGGACGATTCACAACCGACCATCTCGTGCCCATCGAAGGAAACATTCGCGATGCCTTCGTACATAAACAATGCTTACCTGTATTGCTTGATATGGAAAAGGCGTATGGCGTTACACAATGCGGCGCGACCTGTCGATGCTGGGAATCCGCGGCAATATGTTAAACTTTATAGAAAACTACCCACACAAACGCACATTCCGTTTGCGACTGGCCCGGGAGAAAGCAAGAGCCGCAGGAGCCCTGGACTAAGGATGCCTCCCGCACAAGCAGAAAGACACCTGCTTGCCCTTTCTGTTTTTTAATAGGCGTTTTTCCTCCTCATCCTTCTCCTACCTACACAATCGTACATCCCATGTAAACATAGGTCATGCGCTGTCACCTACATTAATACAGGACCCAGAGGTACCCCAGGAAGGCGTACTCTGTTGCACCCTCTTTGTCATTAAGATGAACGCGATTCATACGTCATTACCACCAGCTACTTTTCATTCCGTCTACGTAGACGATATACAAATAGGTTTCAAATCCTGCAACCTAACAGTCTGTGAGAGACAAGTACAACAGTGCTTTAACAAAGTTTCTAAGTGGCCACACGAAAATTGGTTCAATGTGAACCCCAACACAAGTTCTTGTAATCTTTTAACCAGAAAGAAAGGGTTTGTTGCAGATCCCACTGTTGAAATCTATGGGCAACATATACCTGGGAACAAAAAGCACAAATTTATAGGTGGTACACTTGATTCCATGCTTACTTTCATTCCACGCATAAAATGTCTTAAATGAATGTCTTAAAACAATGCACGTACTTAAAATGCTACCCCACGCAACATGGGGTAGCGTATGAAAGTGTTCATTCAATCTTTAAAGACGTCCTAAATTTATGACGATTGGACTATGGTGCCATGGTATGGCACTCTGCTGCCCGAGCGCACTAAAGATGCTAGATCCTGTCCGTCCGTCCGTCCGTCCGTCCGTCCGTCCGTCTGTCTGTCTGTCTGTCTGTCTGTCTGTCTGTCTGTCTGTCTGTCTGTCTGTCTGTCTGTCTGTCCGTCCGTCCGTCCGTCCGTCCGTCCGTCCGTCCGTCCGTCCGTCTGTCTGTCTGTCTGTCTGTCTGTCTGTCTGTCTGTCTGTCTGTCTGTCTGTCTGTCTGTCTGTCTGTCTGTCTACGGCGAACTCATTAACACTAACATGACGTTCATTGGCCAAACCTGGCCTTTAAACTGTTATACATAACACATTGATTTCAAACTTATCAGCAGTGGAGAAACCTAAAAGATCACAGCGTGACGGAGCATACGTAGAAATAGCACTGAGCGTACTGTAAGTGGCGCAGTGCGTGTCATTGGGCACGCCCACAACTTGCGCGGCTTCGATGACTTCGACGCTGGCAAGGCATTACCGTCGCAGCAGCATCACAGTGCATGGGGTTGGGTTGCTAAGATAGCGCTGGATACCCCAGTGATTTCTACGGTGGCAAAATATAGCACCAGACCTTTTAAGGTGCAAAACCGGTCGGATGGAAAAATACTGCAGTGGTGTCAAAGAGACTGCTGTAATAGACGGACACAACTGTTCACTAGGTCAGGGGGACTCAGATGTCGTCTTTGACGAGTGGCTTGTTCGAAGTCAAAGGGCTGTCGGCCTGCGTCAAGTCTGGCAGCGGCGAGAGTTCTATTCCGGCGCGTGCGCAATAAATGACGACGTTGTGGCAGGAACGAATATACCAGCCTATGGTGACGTCATGAGAGCATGAGGAAATGATGATAATTCGGTGGCGAATAGAAAAAGGAATAGTCACTGTTAGAAGAAGACGGTAAAGCTTAGCGTCCGCATCAGATACGGCGGCGTATATGTCCGTGAGAGCAGATGAGAGAACACCGTCAACAGAAACTTCGATTAGGTTCGAGGGACTGAGTTGAGGACTTCCACATTTCGATGGTGTCGCAGTCATTGCCTCTTGCACTGCGGCAATTAGTGTTCCTTGTCCCGAGTGTTGGGATGAGCTCACATCGGCGACAAAGAACGACGGCGAGGAGACGGCGAACGACGGGTACTTGGTGTCGAGTGGAAAGTCGGTGACGTAACCGAAGAGTGGTCGTTATATGGGTGGTTTGGGTGGCTGGTCACAGATGGTGCAGCGCAAGGTGGCTGCACAAGATCACATCAACGTGCGAAGTGACCGGCCTAGCCGCACGCAAAGCATATGGGATGGTTGTCAAGGGTGCGCCACGAGTTTGCTGGGCATTTCTAATCCTTGTCACAGAACGCGTAGTACGGGCGGCTGCCGATATGACTGCATGGCACGCTGCAGTTGGGGCCTAGCCACGGCGTCGGCATCCCGGAGCGGCGCATACTAGGAGAGAGTGGTTGGGTGCACGTGAGGACTTCAGCGTGGCTGAGTGGCGCAGCCACAAGGACCTGTTGGAGCGGCGCAATGACTTGAGCGTACCTTAGTGGAGCAGCCGCAGGAAATGGCACTGATCTGATGTCGTCGGTCTGGTAAGACCTCGGCTATTTGCTGCTCAATTGCGCGATGGAGCGGAGGCCTAAAATTAGGTGCAGGCTCTTGTTACGCGGCGGCTGAACGAGGGCCATCAAGGAGAGTTGCAGTGCAACTTCCGCCTGGATGAACGCTTTCATTTCTGCATGCAGCGATTACTAGCCGGAGATGGTAGCCGAAACAACAAGTCGTTCATCGCGCAATGAACGGCGACGTTTCAACGACAGCTAACTGCGTAACTCCTCGTAGCTTTGGCATAGAGTGACGATGTCAGTCCCGGACTTAGGATTCTTTGTCTGAACCATAACGTTGTCTCTATTACTCAAGTGCGAAAGATCATCAATGTAGCTGGTAAATGAGTCACCCGTTCCGTACGTTTTTGCAAACGTGATTCCGCACGCAGCTTGCGCACAGCCGGGCGACCAAACACAGTCACTAAAGAGGTCTTGAACGCGGACCACGTAGGAAAATCGGACTCATGATTGTACCAGAGACTGTCCACATCCGCTAGATAGAAAAGCACGTTGCTCAGTTTCGCAGGTTCGTGCCATTTGTTGTCGGCGCTTGCCTACTCATATGTCATCAGGATATCCTCCACGTCGGTGTCATCCGCGCCACTGAAAATGGCAAGGACCCTGTGGCGAAAGGCACCAAAGCACCCAGCACCTCTACCACTTGAAAGGTGTTTATTAGTCACCAGCGTTTGGGACCGACCATTAGAGCAGGGCACGGACTCCCAGCATGAGCGGCATTCACGAGCAAAAGCGCCGAAGAGGATGACCCAATAGAAAACACTGGTGGGGAAGACGCACTATATCATTGCAATCCTTCCCTACATTAGCGTTATCATCTTAACGGCTCCCATTTCATAATTCTCTAGGACGCCAACACAGTTTCTTCCCAATTGTTTTGTATTACAACTCTTAGTACTCATTCTAAATGATTCCGAAGGTCTTTGTGTAGAACACATTCGATTAGTCAGCACTATTCATTACTACAGAGTGCCCTGCAGGATGCGCAAATAACATGCTCCAAGTTTATGTCAGGTGAACCTTGCTATTGAAATAAAGCTAATTTTATGATATTTCACCACCAAGAGAAAGTCTTATATTTGTGTTTGCGTTCATTTGCTATTTGTAAATAACATTTAGCTCCTAATGGTAAACTTAACGTTACCCGCTTTGGAGGTACAGTGGCTCTGGCGTTTTGATGCTAAATCCGCGGTCGCGGGATCGAATACATGCCCCGGCGGCTACATTTCGATGGGGATGAAATACAAAAATGCCCATGTATCGTGGATTTTGTTCCCGTCAAATAACCCCGGGTAGTAAGAATGGTTTCTTAGTCCCCCAATACGACCTGCCTAATAATCACGTTGTGGTTTTGGCACCTAAAACACGCCAATGTTTATGAACTATACGCCGAATGTGTTAAATAAAAGAAGCATTTATTCACAAGAGTGAGCCGATGAGACGAGGTATATATATATATATATATATATATATATATATATATATATATATATATATATATATATATATATATATATATATATATATATATACAATACTTCCGGTATTTCAAAACCGAAAATATTCCTGCCATAAGGCATGCCATCGTTGGGCGCTACTGATTAACAAGATCAGCAGCATATTAGAGTCCTTCAACTCGTGAAGCCGAAGGTCTGCTGTACACGTAGCAATGGATTAATTTATTCCATCGGAGCAGTCAAACTTCTTGTAAGACATAGCGGGCTGCAGTGTGATGTAAAGGTATTGTGCCGTACGTCGATCTCCACAAAGGCACATACGAGCACCTAATGCACCATCTAGATGTTATTTCTTTCGTTCTTCTCCACAAAGGCACATACGAGCACCTAATGCACCATCTAGATGTTATTTCTTTCGTTCCTCTCCACAAAGGCACATACGAGCACCTAATGCACCATCTAGATGTTATTTCTTTCGTTCCTCTCCACAAAGGCACATACGAGCACCTAATGCACCATCTAGATGTTATTTCTTTCGTTCCTCTCCACAAAGGCACATACGAGCACCTAATGCACCATCTAGATGTTATTTCTTTCGTTCCTCTCCACAAAGGCACATACGAGCACCTAATGCACCATCTAGATGTTATTTCTTTCGTTCCTTCTTTCGTTCTTTCCTTCCTTCGTTCTATGTTTTTGCATTCATATTCGACCATTGCATCTTTTTTTTGCTTCCGGATGTATGAGCTATTCCTTATTACGCTCGTTTTTCCAGGTATGAGTCATTGCTGCTGATGGCATTTTTTGCACCACTCGTCTACTATTTTGGTATCACTGGATAAGACACCGCTTTTTCTGATGTGAGCCATTGCAACGCTTCTCTTAAGGCTTTCGCCTTAATACTTTACCATCCCGCACCCTTCAGTTTAATAGAGCAAGCTGACTTGATGTTTTCAAATTTGATTTGGTGGTCCCAAAAATCTGGGCATGATGGAAGCAGCGCAGGGTGAATTGTTTTATTGCGGTAGCTGCCCCTCGCCAACCTACTTACAATGCGAGCGGGCGTGGTGCGCCCATTTGTTGTCTGCTGCAACCCTTTGCGGCGAGGCACGAAAGGCGAGCCCCACTGCCCAAACACAGGATACGTAAGAACGAAAAGCATTACATACGTGGCTAGCATATTCACAAAGTAAATTTTGCTTAAACTGTGGCTTTGTTGGATTTTCCAGCGTGCAGCCAAAGTGCCCGTTTTCAAAAGTGGGGGTGGGAAATGACACACTTTGGCCCCCACTTATGACAGCGAACGCAGTGGGGTGGGGGGGGGGAGGCACATGCCCCCATGCCCCCTGTCTTTAGTAAATACGATTATTCTGTTCAATGAAAACTGACTTTAAACGAATTTCTTACATTTCAATAATCACAAAGAGCATGTAGCTGGAAAATAGATTAAGAATGTTCGATTTTATAGTGAGTTTTTTAGAGTTTACAGAATTAGGACTCTATGAGACAACTCACGCAGGCACATCAGATATGAGAACATAAACTATTTCCCGTCTAGTAGGAGTAAAAAGCACTTGTGAAGCCACTTGCAAATTATGCCTGCCGCAACCGACTGCTAACCCGCTGCATACAATATACCCACACCG
Source organism: Dermacentor albipictus (assembly GCF_038994185.2). Classification (NCBI taxonomy): domain Eukaryota; kingdom Metazoa; phylum Arthropoda; class Arachnida; order Ixodida; family Ixodidae; genus Dermacentor; species Dermacentor albipictus. The sequence goes on from NC_091827.1 coordinate 64,323,704, forward strand.
AGCAAAAATAACTAATAACCGTGTTCGTATCGTTCGTTTGTCTAAAATAATTTTTATATTTTATTCAAGCTTGCAGAACATTTCCCATAAGAAGCGTTTCAAAATGTATTCGGCACATTTTAGGTGTCATTACTTTCACCAATTCTTTTGCTGCTGATGTAGTATCTTTGGCGAGCACATTTCTGTGCGCAGAGCCTAAAATGGATAGCCTTTACGTTCATGTTCTCCCGATGCCGCTAACAAAAGTGTCTGCAAAAGGAACCTGAAAATGCACGCGAAATTGCCGTGCTACTCGCCACTCGAGGCACTGTGCATGTATTCGAGGGATTCTTTCACGCTTTGAATAACGCTCTTATGTAGCACGTATTGAGCAACAGAAAGCTCTATCAGGAGTATTTCATGTTGCTCTACAATTTTATCATTGACGATTTTCAGCTAACTATAATAGTTGATAACTTAATCAAACAACGAGGACTAATCACGTAATTAGGTAGCATGAAAAACATGATCAGAATATCTCCAAGTGGCGCCAAACAACAATTGGTTCTGTTCAGCGACGTGGCATTCTCAGAATTTTAATTTAAACTCAGTGATAAAGTTAGCTGGGACCCTTTCTATATAAAGTCCAATGACAATACACTGCTGCAGACCACCATCTGCAGCAGATCACACACACGCCCACGCACACACACACACACTTATCTTTTTTTACTTCGGCACTCCTAATGCTAAGGGAATAAAAAGAAAGCCCGACTTCGTTGATTTATTGCAGCAACATAGCGTCGCCTGCATCCGAGCAGAAGTCATTTTGTGTGAACAGTTAGGCACATCTATGTTCATTATGCCTCAACATTTCCGCCATACCCATTTCATTGTTCTGTGTTGACGTCAGAAATGACAATGGCGCTACTCTATGCAACGTCATACTTTATGCTCAAATATAATTGAAGTATTGTCTCCGAAATAGTTCGAAGCTAAGTGACGCAAGTTAGCTGATCATCATAAATGAGTCCGCAGCTGTATAACTGCAGAGTAGGACGTCTTCTTTCTGGGCAGGAAATGGCAGTTACATGCCGTGGAAGCCTTGCCTACTATGTCTTCAATCGCTCTACCCAGAACCGTAAGTGTAAAGTACTGCTTAATTTAGTGCCACATTGTAATAATATATTAACGGAGCATTCAGTTGGTATCACAGAGAGCACCCGCTAGTGTTGCTCTGATTGTATTTGACATTAGCTTAACCAATTTTGAAGTAATACAAAGAGCCTGCTAACGACTGTATGATTGCTCAGCTCTTTCACACATTCTATTTTCTGGAATGATATCGTGTTCGCATACTTCAAGACCTCTAGTAATAATAATTTATGAGGTAGTACTTTAAGTGCTTGCAAACTTTGAGATTACAATCTTCGCACGATATTTCATTAAAGAGACTGGTATGTTGCATTACACCCAGCCTTTTCAATTACCTATATATAGAGTGTTTCAGCGAGCTCATTAAAAATATTTTTTGAACTTGTCTGTCGCAAATAGCACAATTATAGCCTATGGGATGGTCTAGAAGAAGAGGCGAACATTACTTTAACAAGAAATTGAGATGCATAATTGGCTACTTACCAAAAATTCAGTAATTGAGTTTTTTGCCTATTTATCTTAAGACACATATTGCAATTTACAAATTCTGGCGGGTGATACTGTAACGAATATACACTTGAAAACGATGTGTGGATGACGCCATATAAGAGACATCCGCCGTGAAAGTTGCGGCCAAAATGCACTGTCGTTGCACTTACTCTCTTAACAAAACGTCGTTTTATGCATTGAAGCACAAACGTAAATGGGATGCCAGCGCATTTCTCCCTAAAGTACGGGAATCAATATCTAGAAACGGGTGTAATCTCGAGAATTCGTTCCATGAACACCCGCCTTGCAAACTCCCAGGGTGGAAGTTGTAGATTGCAATTAGCGCCATAAAGTAATTAGTTAAAACATAATTAGTGAATTTTCATTCATTTGTTGAACATACATCTGAATGGTTTTTGCAATAATGTCCGCCTCGTGGAGTACACCACCACCTCATGAAGTGCAATCAATTGCAGTTCAGTCAATCAATCAAGATTGCAATTGTACAATCTGCCACAAGTAATTAAAAGTAATTGAAAGTGTTCCCTGAAACATCCGGTTTTGCACGGCCCTCACGAATTGCTCTCCTCTCTCTTTGGTGATGCTAATTCTGACTTGAATTATGGTTATTCGTGTTAGTGGATTCTCCCAGCACAGTATGGTGCAGTGTAGGCTTCTACCGCCTTTGTTGTGCTATCTAATTCGTAGATGAAGCTGGCCATTTTGTCTTTGAGCCCATTCACCTCGTCTTGAAATGCCAAGACTGGTTGCTCATTTCACGCTTCCGCATTTATTCCTCCCGTAATGTATACAATAGTATGATTCTGTATTTCGGCTTTTTTCTCTGTGCTGATCAGTTCCCACAGGCTAGGCAATTTGATCTCATCTATGGAATTCTAGGCAGCAGGACTTCGTTATCTGTATGTCATGTCGTTCGTAACATGCTCCATCTTGCCTGACTTTTCTGTCTGTTCACGTTAGCGATCAGTTTAGGATCACGCGTTTCTGTAGAGCCGTACTTCTGATATAAAATGTGAAAGAATGCGACAGAGAAAACGCAGAACGATTCGGAGAGAGTTTGCTTGGTCCCAAAACAAACTAGGATGGAACTCCATTGCATACCCCGTACACCATCGAGCTACATGTGAGCAGCGTCCCAAGACTTTTTCAGGCGCGTTCAACATCGTTGTGTTCGCTGAACCCGATTCCGCATTATTTAATATGTGTTTGACAGCTCTGAGCAATCATTTACCTTTTTACCTAATTGCCTTATTTGTTCGGCGACATCTTAGGTTGTGGCAAGCAAAGAGAGAAAGAAACAATGGGTGCCGCGTTGTCCCAGTAAACAAATAATGCTTCTTGACGCCAGCTGATATCGAAGACCGTGCTACGCCGCAAAACATCCATCATAGTTTCAGTAAACGCGGCAACTGGAGAGGAAATGTAAGAAAACACGAAATTCAAGAAGGGCGGAAAATGCTTCCGGCTCAGCTAGACATGGCTGATGCTCGATTTAAAGGGAATCTTACTAGCATTTTTTTACCAGAGTATCACAACTGCACTATAGCAAATTATACGTGTCTAATGCTCACTTTCGAATATATAATAAGCGAAATATTGGGGACAACGTAATTAAATTCCACAAAAACAATATGCAGTTGCATTGCACTTTCTGAAACAAGCATAAAACGAAGGTTTTATGAAGGAATCCTATAAGTTTAACCAATTCAGTTCTGCGTCTGTGGCGGAAAGGAAACTGGCGCATACGCATCTGCTCCTGCTCACCTGTGCTGCGCCATGCGACACATGGGGCGGTCATCTGAAATAGCAAGCTGGCATGCGCAAGATAGAAGTATCGGTTGGCGGTCACTTCTATAACGGTTAGAGCGTCAGGCTGCAGTGCTAGGGGACAGAGGATCGGTCCTCCAGTCGGGCACATGTATCAATTTTTTGTATAATGTATGTACTTATCGGTAAAAAAGCAGCAGCACCAGCCCGCAAACAGCCTTCACCGTTGGGAAATTTCTAGACAGTTCGCAGAGTAAGATCTGCTTTAGACCTGTTCATCTTCTCCAACGTGTCTTGCAGTGCCGCGATAACGTGCCCCCTCGGCAAATTAGCAATGAGTCACCAATGTGATGCAGACGACCGTCGCCAATATGGACTCGGTAATCGGTCTAACATTTATTACAGCATCTCTGGGGTCCGCACAGTTTACTATTGCTTTATTTCCGCGACCGGCCTATGCTACTCGAAAAAAAAAACGAAAAAAAAAACACGAGAAAAAAGAACGACCGAGCAGAGAGTAACCGATCTCCTGGAAAGAAGGCTTGGAAAGCTTTCAGAAAATGAAGAAATAACAGTCTTGAAAGCGTATATCAGCTGCACTGATGATACTCAGGTGCCATTTGTTGTTTCGCCATTTCTTTGGAGAACACATTCGGTTACCAACGCACCTGCAGGCGAGGCACAGGTGTGGCCATCTATAAACCAATTCGTTATGTAAATGCTGCCCTCAGTGTGCGCTTTTCGGCATAAAAGCAGCCGCAGTAGCCACGGTCAGTGATGTTCGGAAGGGTTCGCCTAGAACGCAACTCATGATTCTTCAAGAGAACTTAGTAAGCTGTATTGGTTCGCTTTAACGTTACCAGGTCTTTTGCACTGATGGTCTGCGTGCATGCACACATTTATAGTACCCTACGCTGCCCTGTAGGCCTCTCAATAAACTCGGTTTTGTGATTCAACCCCACTGGTCGAAGCTCAACTTAGCGACTATACCCTTTTCTTTACAGCGACGCAGGGCTCAATACTACGGGGCATTGGAATTTCTGGTGATGGTAATCCTCTCTACCACAATCTTAGGTAAGTATACGTTTTGCCTTCTACGTTTGTGCAGATATCTCGTGGTCAATATAGATAGATAGATAGATAGATAGATAGATAGATAGATAGATAGATAGATAGATAGATAGATAGATAGATAGATAGATAGATAGATAGATAGATAGATAGATAGATAGATAGATAGATAGATAGATAGATAGATACAGACAGACAGACAGACAGACAGACAGACAGACAGACAGACAGACAGACAGACGGATGGACGGACGGACAGACGGACAGACGGATAGATAGATAGATAGATAGATAGATAGATAGATAGATAGATAGATAGATAGATAGATAGATAGATAGATAGATAGATAGATAGATAGATAGATAGATAGATAGATAGATAGATAGATAGGTAGGTAGGTAGGTAGATAGGTAGGTAGATAGATAGATAGATAGATAGATAGATAGATAGATAGATAGATAGATAGATAGATAGATAGATAGATAGATAGATAGATAGATAGATAGATAGATAGATAGATAGATAGATAGATAGATAGATAGATAGATAGATAGATAGATAGATAGATAGATAGATAGATAGATAGATAGATAGATAGATAGATAGATAGATAGATAGATAGATAGATAGATAGATAGATAGATAGATAGATAGATAGATAGATAGATAGATAGATAGATAGATAGATAGATAGATAGATAGATAGATAGATAGATTTTATTGACAGGAAAGACAGAGAGGTCGACCTGACCTAGTGGGCTCTAGTCTGCTACTCTGCACTGGAGAAGAGGGAATACGAGTGAAAGTACTGGGATGGGTGATGATCATAAGAGAAGTGATGAGTGCTTATGCATATTAGGCAGTGGAGAAGCTAGAGCCGCTCGTCTAGCTTGGTGTCCTGCAGAAACTTGCAGTGTCAGGCCATGGGCTGATAGCGTTCTCCGACTGTGGTTGACTGACAATGCTGGCTAGCAAACTTTCCAGCGCCCTTCGGTCCAGCGTTCATGCTGGGAAATCGCACAGTATGTGCTGCAACGTTTCAGGCGTCTGACAGTGTTCACAATCAAGGCTGTTCGACTGGCCGATGAGGTGCGCGTAGCCACAAGTGAAAGTGACGCCCAGCCGAATCCTGTGTAGCAATGACGTTTTGCTCCGCGTAACCTTCGGTGGCGAGCAGAATTTACCGCCTGGGTCGATCAATGTTGTCATTGTGGGCTCTGCATGCATTTGTAAGGGCAAGCATTTCAACGTTAAAGGGGTCCTGGACCCCCTCCCCTCCTTCCATGCTGGTGTGAACGCTGGTGTGAACGTGTCAGCCAAATTTTGCAGTCGGGTGTGGCGCGTGGAGCTCGCAAGCGGAGCGCAAAGGGACCTTTCTCGGAAACACTCACTTTTCAACAGAAGCCTCCTCTTGACTTTTCTGGACCGTTTTTTTGTGGGTGTGATATAGCAGATTTCCATACGCGGTTGCAATTGGCCACTAGCTGAAACCAATCAAGAAGGGTGTTTGGATCAGTGCGCTTCTTCCTGTTGTTACTGTGTATTTTTATTGGCGCAGTAGCGGTAGGCTGAAGTAAAGGAAAAATCTGTTTTCGAAATTTGATAATAATTACGTACTTCCGGAAGAAGCCGAGAGTCGTGCGCTCAAGATTGCCCACCGCTGCCCGCGTGGGAATTAAACTTTGGCCACCCTCTTTATTGGAGTCGATGCCGTCAGGTCACGCTTATTACGACTACTTTTGAACGCTCAACTAGCGTCGATCTAACCACGCGAAACCTAACCAAATAACACACACGCTTACCAGTGCGTGCTCAGTCCTGGCCGCTCCTGGTGCGACGCATTGGCAGGCTTCGGTTTGTATTCAGCTATTGACAGCGCTTCAAAATGCGCAAAATGTATGTGGCTACTATCTGTCAGTCAAGCTGGTTCAGGACGAAGCCGGTCCGCAACGCGTAACACGGCCAGACTGGAGCATGTGGGCCCACGCACACACTCAAGCTCTGTCGTGCACAAAGCAAACGCTGTGCATACGATCTACAGTTGCGCGTAGCTGCGGTCTGCTGCTTAGCGTAAATACCGCAGCCGCCTTGATTTGGCCCAACGAGTCCGCTGGCTTAGCGCAGCGCGGCTCGCTGTGGACAGCCGCGTTTATCGCGTCATAGGCGCCAGAATCGGAAGTTGTCCCGTCTACCTGAACATCTAAAATGAAAGTTCATCTGTGCGCCATGGCGACGTTCAGCAGGCGAGGTGTTCTGGAAGCGCACCGCTCTGCCGTAGCCTTCGAAGTGAGAGTAATTGATGAAGTAGCGAAGCACCGATACGGGGGTTTTTGATTACGAATTGCTCCGCTTCTGCGGAACGTATTGAAGTCCCTTTTGCTGCAAAGTATTTCTTAGATAGCCTATTTGAACTTCAGATGGATTTTCTAGACTTCGACAAAAGGTGGTTCAGGGCCCCTTTAGGTTCGCTGGCAATACAATATGTGCATGCATAGCATACTAATATTGCAGCCTAAACACAGCGAAGGACGGTACGAAATAATTGTGCTGTCCCCACAGTGTACACTATGGTGTGTACGAATTGTAGCCCCATTCAATGCTCTAGTTCTCTGTACTAATATTGCTCGCGAGTGTCTAGCAATGTTGGACTCTACACATGCATCGTGCAAGGCCTTTCTTACGCCTCGGATGTATACCTCTATGACATGCCTCATAATCAAAAAGTGGTTTTGGCACGTAAAATCCCATAATTTTATTTTGAAAAAACATTGTTGGAGCTTAGGTTTGTTGAGAGGCAGCTTTAGCTTGAATCCACCTGCAATAGTGGCTATTCAAGTACATGTAACACGCAGCAATAATTTGTGACATAACCCTTAGCAAGGCCGATTTGAGTGAATTTTCTTGCATTTGAGAGATAAAGCTAGATTATGATGACTAATGCTTGTTTTATTTACGGTTGAACTTGGATTTATGGCGCCAATAGTAAACAGAATTGCAAAAAATGGGTAAATGTGAAACTAAAAAAAATATTAAGTTTGCAATTTTGCAACACTGCACTAGGAACAGAGGTCGCCCTCTTACCTGCATCCGTTAGCAAACATAAAATAAAAACATTTCTACCCCTAAATTATTTAATACATGAATACATTGCGATGTCTACGAGTGTTTTTCAAATAGGCTACTCGCATAATAGTATTGTGCTTAGAACTGATGTATAATACACATATCTTGTTCGCTTTAGATGAATTAATATGTTACTTTCAGTACAAGGATATAGTAAACTTGATACTTTTGTTGTCTGAACAGTTCCAATTTCTCAGCAATATTATAGCAAAAATATCGGCATCTTCAATAAAAAGTCCGCTTTCTATAGTCAATGGATTCAAAATTTGTTTCTAAATGCACCAAACCTCCTGGACGTCTGTTCTGTGGCCGCCGAGAAAAAGTATTCCTTCGTTTCCTTGTATATTCCTAGCAATCCCCCAAGATAAAGCTTACTTTTCAGCTGATCTTGTAGAACATTTCCCAGCTAACCAATTTCTTTTCATTACAAAAGTGAAGCACATAAATATCGCGTTCGGCTCTCTGGTGATATAAAAAATGGACGCAGTTTCGCCCTAAAGACCAAACGTCCATTGTGCTAGCAAGTTAGTAAACAGCTACACGCAGTGAGGATAGTAGATTTACCAGCAGTATATAAATTTGCAAAGCAAGGCAAACTAATTAAATTAACAAGCATGGTGCCACGCGCACACAAGTAAACATGAGCAACAGCGTAAACTCGATGTCAAAACGCCGGAGTCAAGATGGAAGCTCGGCAGCATCGGCGAGCGAATTTACTTTCACACGGCATGTCACATCAACGTGAACTACACTGTGAAAACACAGCGAGTGGTGGACTGTGTCCTCGTCTAGGCTTTCGAGATACGGTGGCCCAGGTCGGTGCGCGCGGCCTCCCCTCCCAAGGAGCCTTGCCCGCGATGGAAGGCGACGTGCTTCCTCCCCATTTCCCTCCTTTGCGTGAGCCAGATTGAGCCAGGATCAACGGCTCACCCTCGCATACTTTTACTCGCACATACAGCAGAAAGCGCGCGGCGACGGGTTCATCGCTCTTGGACTTTTAAGGAACTGCACATCGATGGCACAAATCCGCCTGGAATTTCTATATAATTACTATCACAATGAAAACAAAGCTCATCTTACCAAATATTGAATGGGAGCACAAAACTCAGTGCATGTAAATGTATAGCCAGTCATCTCTTCAATAAAGGAAAAAATTGCATGAACGATGGTTGTAAATCCACCGCCAGAGAGATCTAATAAATTTAGAATTGCTCGGGGTAATGTCAGTTCTCGACACACTCATGAAGGTTTACTATTTTAAATGTTAAATTTTCACTTACGGTCGGAAACATTTTATCTTGAGGTTGTTGATCCTTTGCGAAGTGAAGGAGGGTGCGTTTCTTGGCATAATGACGTGGAGTTCGACTTGCATGCCCCATGTGCACAAACTAATTCAGTCACACGCCATTGTTAATTTATACTGCACTTTCTTGGGCTTTACATTGCAGTGGTTTCCTCATGTAGCATAGACTGCCCACACGACGACAAGCCTAGATCAGTATGCGCAGACGACAGATCCACCTACCGATGCAACTGCACATGTGGTGAGTTTTATATCTGTAGGTAGAAGATGCAATAACAATGTTGATGCTGCTAAAAGCAAAAAAAATAGTTTTTACGAATCCTTCTGCTCTGAATTCATTTACAGTGACAACCAGCATTTTTTTTGCACTATCACAGACGAACTTCCCTAACTTTGCGATAGCATTTAAGCGATGTAGTGACAGGGGCTGTCGGCACAGACGCTTCTATGTCGGAGTTTGTGACTACACAGACTTGCCGATTGAAACGCATTGTTCAACTAATAGAATGCTCTAAGGAAATTCTACTTGTATTTAGGGTCTTTTTGTATGCACATTCTGAAAGAACAAACTTTTCAAAGGTGTAAATTGCCCTCGAATGAGATTCGGGTTATTCGATAAGCAGACTATGTGGCCATTTCTTCTGCTGATAAAAAAGGGCAATTACTGCTCTTACAATTACATAAGATTTTCGTGCGGCTCCTGGTGCTTAGATTAACTTTGAAAAAATCGAAGTTTTTTCTTTGAAGTATGGGCCACAACGCCATAACACTACGCAGACATACACTGGAAAAGATATATGCGCTATTTGGGAGTACTCATCACAGAGTATCGAAATATAGATACTCATCAATCGAGAGAATTTGGAAAACTGCAAATTAAAATGCATTCATGAATATGACCGAATTCGTCAATGTTCATTCGTCCTGAAGCGTGCTACTTCATAGTTTCCAGTATCATGTATGCGCACCAATTATGCCACTGCTCACAACTTTGCATTCAGGCACTGCATCGCGCATTTGCAGTACATATTTTGAGCTCGAGTTTTGAATCATTACGGTGCGATAGTCTGTTCCGCCCCCTTGCACGTGGTGGCCAAGGATTAGCCCAACTCTTTGTCAGGCAAACTGCATCTCGCCGATTTTACAGCGAAGCTGTTAGCCACTCGTTCGTCGGCATTTTTCGTATCTCCATCCGTGGGCAAACATGTGGGCCGTTCCCGGGGATATGGCGACACCGGCCCAACCCGCGGCGGAGATGAAGCAGGATTCGGTCACACACTCAGCAAACTGAAGCGAAAAGTGCATACATCCTTTGGAATCCCACATGCAACCTACTTCTGTGGGGCTTCTTCGGGCTTTCTCAAGGAGGTTGTTATCTCATTTATGTCTGTTAGATTTAGCGCGGAGTACATTTCCACTTCGAGTGAAAAAGCAGTTTCTATTGCAATAATGGAGTCAGTTTTACCAGATCCCTTCTATCGTGCACCCTATTTAACTCGGCCTTATCAGGGTGTATTAGGTGGGTCCGTAAGATGTGTATACCTCCTGCAGTTAGAACATTTTCCGTCAAATTGCATCTGTAGACACTTCCTCTTAAAGCTTGATTAAAGTAGAGTGCTGCTGTGCACACTAGTTAAACGAACTGTCGGCTCTATGCACGTGCCAATACCATAGATTACTCTTTCATAGATTGTAGAGTTGCTTTATTTTTTCCGTAACGGGGCTGACAAATGGAGTGACACACTGTGGCATAAAGGTTATTAACAGGGATAAGGTGGCTCAGAAAGGCTGGCGAACGCTTCGATAGTACGACTAATCTTCATCAAAGGCGGCCTCGTCATCCTCGGCAGGTTAGCGACAAGGCCGTCTGTGACGAAGCTAGGACCTCCAATCGAAACATTCGCCAAAGGCACCTTATGCCTCTTTATTACCTTTATACCACAGTATATATTTTGTGGACATTCTCCAATGGGTGCTTACAAAGGATATTAACCTCACGCCGTGGTCGATTCGGTTTCTACCTTTTAAAATTACTTGGTGTGCCCCATATGACATGTTCATAGTTCTCGCTTTAGACAGCTTCCGGAGAGCTAGACTATATCACTGCTTTGCCGAAAACCAGCTGCCTACAAAATCTTTCTATCGAGAAAGTTCAGCTGATGCAACCAGTGGGTAAGCTGCACAGAAACCTCCGCCTGACTGGATGCATTTCTTGGACGAATGTACGTGTTTGCGCAACTTTAGAGTGTGTAACTATGTTCGCTATTGTAATCATCATCATCATCAGCAGCCCATTTATGTCCACTGCAGGGCGAAGGTCTCCCAGTGATCTCCAATTACCCCTCTCCTGCACCAACCGGTTCCAACTAGCACCCGAAAATTTCTTAATTTCCTAGCACGATCTAGTCTTCTGCCGTCCTCTACTGTGGTTCCCTTTTCTTGGTACCCACTCTGTCACCCTAATGGTACAACGGTTAGCTAATATGCGCATTAAATGACCTGCCCAGCGCCCTTTGTTTCTTTTAATGTCTATTAGAATATCGTCTATACCCGTTTGCTCTCTCATCCAAACCGCTCTCTTTCAGTCTCTTGCCTAGAATGCTATGCCTAGCATTCTTCGTTCCATCGCTCTTTTCGCGGTCCTTAACTTGTTCTCAAGCTTCTTTGTCAGTCTCCAAGTCTCTGCGCCGTATGTCAGCACCTGTAAAATGCACTGATTGTATACTTTTCTTTTCAATGATAGCACTGACCTCCCAGTCAGCAGCTCACGATGTCGGCCGTATGCGACCGAACCCATTTTTATTCTTCTCTGAATTTTCTTCTCATGGTCCGGGTTCCCTGTGATTAGTTGACCTAGGTAAACGTACTCCTCCACAGACTCTAGAGGCTGACTTACGATCTTGAACTGTTGTTCCCTTGCCAGGTTATTTACCACTACCTTTGTTTTCTGCATATTAATCTTCAGCCCCACTCAATCATTTGTTGTAACTTGTCCGCAGTGTTGCTGAATAGAACAATGTCATCGGAAAACCGAAGGTGGCTGACGTTTTTGCCGTCAATTTTAACTCCTCAACATTCCCTGTTTACTAGCTTGAATACTTCTTCCAAGCATGCAGTGAATAGCATTGTAGAGATTGTGTCTCCTTCTCCGACCCCTTTTTTTATCGGTACCTTCCTACTTTTCTTGTGTAGAATTAAGGTTGCTGTGGAATCTCTGTAGGCATTTTCCAGGGTATCTACGTAAGCGGTCTGTAATCCTTGATTGCGCAATGCCTCTATGACTGCTCCTATCTCTACTGAATCAAATGCTTTTCCGTAATCTATGAAAGTCATATAGAGATGTTCATTGTACTCTGCTGATTTCTCGATAACCTGATTAATGACATGGATGTGATCCATTGAAGATGAACCTTTCCTGAAGCCAGCCTGATAGTTGGTTGACTAAAGTGCAACGTTGCCCTTATTCTATTGGAGATCATTTTGTTAAATATTTTATATATTACTGGGAGTAAGCTAATGGACCTATATTTTTTCAGTTTTTTAACGTCGCCTTGTTTGTGGATAATTATAATGTTTGCATTCGTCCAGTTTTCTGGGACCCTTGCAGTCAACAGACACTTCGTATACAGAGCCGCCAGTTTTTCTAGCATTAGGTTTTCTTCATCTTTGATTAAATCGACTGTTATTCCATCCTTTCGTGCCGCTTTCCCCCGTTTCATGCCTTGCAAAACCCTTCTGGCCTCATCTCTAGTTATAGGAGGAGTTCCTGTATACTGTTCATTATTGTTTCGAATAGAGTGCTCCTGATTCCTCTGGGTACTGTAAAGGTCAGTATAGAATTCTCCCGCTGCTTTTATTATACATTCGAGAATGCTGATGATATTACCCTGCTTATCTTTCAGTGCATACATCATGCTTTGTGCTACGCCAACTTTCCTTCTCAGTGATTTCAGGCTGCGTCCATTTTTTAACGGCTTCTTCAGTCTTTCTCACGTTATAATTTTTAATATCACTTATTTTCGCTTTGTTGTTCAGTTTTGACAGTTCCGCGAATTCTATCCTGTCTCTTGAGTTGGACATTTCCTTCTATGTGGTTTTTTTATTAGGTCCTTTGCTACTTGGGAGAGCTTGCCTACTGGTTGCCTTGGTGCCTTGCCTCCCACTTCAATTGCTTCTATGAAGCCAGCCTGGTTGCGGTTTCATTCATTAACTCTATGTCATCATCATCATCTCTTTGTTCTAAGGCGGCATATTTGTTTTCAAGTACCAGCCTAAACGGTTACTGCTTCTAGGTTGACCTGGGTTTTCTTGACCAATTTTACTTTTCTCTAATCAAATTGAGGTGAATCCTGGCCCTCACTAACCTATGATCACTACACTTAACCCTACCTATCACCTATACGTCCTGCACTACGCTCGAATCGGCAGAAAGTATAAAATTGATTTCATTTCTTCTTTCAGCATTAGGGCATTTCCAGTACTGTTTTCTGTTGCTACGTTTCCTAATAAAGGTGTTCATTATTTTCAGCTTATTCTGTTCTGCTAATTCTACCAGCATCTCTCCTCTAGTATATCTAGAATCGGCACCGTAGTTGCCAATTGCCTGATCTCCCGCCTGCTTTTTCCCCACTTTTGCATTGAAGTCCCCATTACTACTGTATACCGCGTTTGCACTATTCGCATCGCTAATTCAACATCTTCTTAAAACTGATCTACTTCCTCATCATCGGGACTGGACGTTGGAGCGTAGGTTTTTACTGTATTTATTCTATACCTCTTATTGAGTTTCATTACGCCTACTGCTACCCTCTCGTTGATGCTGTGGAATTCGTCAATGTCGCCCGCTATGTCCTTATATATCAGGAATCCTACCCCTTATTGATTCTTATCCGGGAGACCTCTGTAGCAGAGGATATGACCGTTATTGAGCAATGTGCAAGCCTCACGAGTTCTTCTAATCTCACTGAGGCCTATAATATCCCAAACAATCTCTTATATTTCTTCGAAGAATCCTGCTAAGCCAGCCTCACTCTAGAAGGTTCGGGCGTTAAGCGTTGCAAGGGACAGTTTCCCTTGGCGGCCTGTCCGGACCCAGAGATTCTTAGCACCCTATGATGCGTTGCAAGTCTGACCGCCGCCAATGTCAGGTGCTCCGCAGCTGCTGGTGACTGAGTACCATTGATTAATTGAAGGGATCATTAGGGAGGTTCTGCCCGAATACTGCACCAGGGAGGCCAATTTCTCTTCTAGTGCGGGAGTGTCTTTGTTCAAGCTTAGTGGGCCTTCCTAATTTGATTGTACCTGTATTAGTATAGGCACACTCACTGTTGGCATCTTTCGCCCGTGGCGGACGTCACTCCAAGCATGCAGGTGGAGTGCACTGTTGAATGTAAAAAAAAATAGAAAAAAAAACGGGAAGGGCGATTTGAACTTCCGACTACCGCAGCCGAGCATTCAGCATAGCTCAGTAAGATAATCCCGCAGGCATCAAGGCTACCCTGTCACTTATAAGTACGGCCCAGAGGGCCCTACATGCCTAAGAGATCCGCTAACTTGTCCGCCCTCTGCAGGTTGGAGGTTGCACGACATAGTGTCAATTCTCGGTTGTCCTAATCTCTTGTTTCCCGCATCTTACGCATGTACGCGGTCTTGAGCGCACCTAGGTATACGATATATTTTCGCTGAATTTAACAGCACTTAACACTAGTGCTTAACACTAGACGAGCCGTACGTAAAAATACTGAAAGGTATCTATAGCGGCTCCACAGCCACCGTAGTCCTCCATAAAGAAAGCAACAAAATCCCAATAAAGAAAGGCGTCAGGCAGGGAGATACGATCTCTCCAATGCTATTCATAGCCTGTTCACAGGAGGTATTCAGAGACTTAGATTGGGAAGACATGGGGATAAAAGTTAATGGATAATACCTTAGTAACTTGCGATTCGCTGATGATATTGCCTTGCTTAGTAACGCAGGAGACCAATTGCAATGCATGCTCACTGACCTGGAGAGGCAAAGCAGAAGAGTGGGTCTAGAAATGAATCTGCAGAAAACTAAAGTAATGTTTAACAGTCTCGGAAGAGAACAGAAATTTACAATAAGTAGTGAGGCACTGGAAGTGGTAAGGGAATACATCTACTTAGGGCAGGTAGTGACGGCGGATCTGGATCATGAGACGGAAATAATCAGAAGGATAAGAATGCGCTGGGGTGCGTTTGGCAGGCATTCTCGGATAATGAACAGCAGGTTGCCATTATCGCTCAAGAGAAAAGTGTATAATAGCTGTGTCTTACCAGTACTCACCTACGGGGCAGAAGCCTGGAGGCTTACGAAAAGGGTTCTACTCAAATTGAGGACGACGCAACGAGCTATGGAAACAAGAATGATAGGCGTAACGTTAAGGGATGAGAAAAGAGCAGATTGGGCGAGGGAACATACTCAAGTTATTGACATCTTAGTTGAAATCAAGAAAACGAAATGGGCATGGGCAGGACATGCAATGAGGAGGGAAGATAACCGATGGTCATTAAGGGTTATGTACTGGATTCCAAGGGAAGGAAAGCGTAGCAGGGGGCGGCAGAAAGTTAGGTGGGCGGATGAGATTAAGAAGTTTGCAGGGACGGCATGGCCACAATTAGTACATGACCGGGGTTGTTGGAGAAGTATGGGAGAGGCCTTTGCCCTGCAGTGGGCGTAACCAGGCTGCTGCTGATGATGATGAACACTAGTGCATAAAAATAAAAAAAGGAAAAGTTTTTCAGTGCTTACCGAGAGACCCCGAGTTATGTACGATCCGCAAATTGCGCCTGCTTGTCCTTTGTCGTCCGAAAACTCGCGTTCCCGGGTGGCTATTCAGAATGCTCAGTCGCACCACCGTCTCAATACCGCTATGAGATTCACACAAAGCAGGCGACCTTGACGGCTCTCAGGGGTGTCTTCATCCTTTCTAGAGCTTTAAACAGTGGTTATAGTACAGCTAACGCGTGACGGAGAAAATGGGGGGCGGGGAGAGGTAATTGACCTCGTAGTATTTCTGGCGACGTAGCGAGCCTAAGTGCTAGGGAGTTGGGAGTTGTATGCCTCAGTTAACCTACAGTGGTGCCTACAGTGGTGTTTCCCACGTAACAAAGAAAGAAAAAAGGTCTGGCGTGACTTAGTGTCAACGTACTGAGCTTCCCTTATCTAGGTCAGAGGTTGAAATTGTCGTGAGGAGAAGGTTTAATTATATTTTTGTGCCATTAAATATGGTCTGTGTAGCTTTCATTATTTATAAAAAACTGCAGTAGATCCAACGTGTTTCAATCTATATGCAGCCATGCTTGTGTGAGTACATAAGGAATCTAAACGGGAAATTGTGTTTATTGAATGTCCGCAAAGTGGCACGGAAGCCTTTATTCAGGCATTCTAGGGATGCTAATTCAAATACCGTCGCCACTGCCGCGGATGGATGGATCAATCAGTGCTATGAGCGCGCCGTCTAAAACGGTTCGGTGCATTACGCCACTAAGCTCTTGCTCTTATTTAGCCTTATTTCCTGCCTATCCTTATAAAAAAACCCAAGAAATTCCTGGCATCAAACTTTCTGAACCATAATTAGGAACACTGGCTTTGTACGCTTTCATCGTTTGTGGTCTCCCTACTCTTTTGCCCCCAAGCCTCCAATCACCTCTCAGTAATCTCTATTGTGAATACAGTTACCTCCTCCCTGCTCTCACTTAACACAAGGGCTTCAACGAGGACAGCGGTTGCGTAATGAAGCGCTGGACAGATTTCTTCACATTCTAGTAAAACATGTTCCACTGTTTCCATTAGCTTTAAAGCAGCAAGCACATGTTCCTCCTTCATTGTTGTATCTCGCTTTGTGAATGCGTGTTCTAAGGAATCCTGATGCTGTTTCGAAAAGTAATGAGGTTTTCTTTGAAATATAATAAATTGTTTCTTTCCTGATTTCGTTTTTCCTCTTAAATATTTATTCATAGCAGGTTTATTCCCCATTGCCGCCAGCCATGAGATTATCTCAGCCTCTCTGACTTTCCGCTATATGTTCTTTGTTGCCATGTGGCTTATGCTACCAGTCGCATATTTGCTTGTAGGCTTCCTAGTTCTTTTCCCCCACTATGAGTCAACTTTCTTCCTGTACAAGCACCTGAACTCTCTCGCAACGCATTTACTTTCTTTCATATTCCTCAGTTGTTTTCTTTTACATCAATTTGCTCTGCGCATCCCTAACTTCCAAACTTGTCCTGCGCGTGTCGCCCTGCAAAGCTTCATTTGTGGTCTTCCCGTGAGCGCACAATGCGAGGCCCCCTACTGACTTTTGCTTGCCATCTAGTCCGACTGCGCCTGACTTCAAACAAGCAACCGTATCTCCACATTCTGGAAGTCCTGGGCCCATTACAACTTTTCACATACACCGGAGCAACTTGTACCTGATGTATCGCTATAGCGCTTTGGGTTTCTTTATGGCCGCACTTCTCTTCCCCTTTGATAATATTGTTTGTTCCTGCGTTTCCATATATCTATTGCCTTCGTTTTTCTGTACGCCAAGGCATCTGTATTATTTTACCCGAAGTATTTCCTGGTCATTAATTGACATTCTCTATTCATTGTTTTCATTGAATACCATAAAACCAGATTTTAACGCTAAACTCCATTCCCAATTCAACCCCTTCCTGTGCACAGATATTAGCCAGACGTTACATATGACTTTGCTAGTTAACAAGCAACACAATGTCATCGACATAAAACAAACCTGGAAGCTGCTGCTCCACTGTTGTATCTGCCTGTTTGTATGTAAGATTAAACCCGGTGTTGTTTCCCTCTAGCACCCTTTTTATCCTTACCATGTGTATTGTAAACAAGAACGGGGATAAAGGGCAAGCTTGTCTCATTTTATTAGTGATATGAACTTTATCTTCTAACCTCATCTCTTCTCATTCAACGCAAGCGGTAACTTGTCAGCAAATCTCCCTCAAAAGCTGTATACTGTATTTCCCTAAGCCTTCTCCTTCCAGAATATCATACAAAATGTTGCGGACTACGTTGTCATATGATCCGGAAATATCTAAAAATATCACATATAAGGGTGTCCTTTTATTTATTGAATTTATTTATTCAACTGCCCTAAAGACCCGGCAGGCATTACATGGGGGGGGGGGGGGAGGGCGACAGCAGTAAGTACAAAGCCACGCAGTACTGCGATGTATACAGAAGTCGGTGACCATTAACAGCATGTTGAAAAGAAACACAATATATAAAGACACATAGCAGCAATCATCAGCAAACATTCAATTGTTCCAGAGGGTAGCGTTATATATACACACATGTATGAAATGTGGAGAGGGGAAGGATGAAGGTTACAGCTTAAGGTGACGTGTCAGGCTGGTTACAAACGCTTCGTAATCGATGACAGATGTAATGGTGCCATAGAAGATTTCATTGACGGATGGTTAGGACGAGCGGCGAATGAAAGAAAAGGTTAGTGCGAGCAAAGATGGGTTTGACTTTGAGTTGGTGGTCAATGCTTGGGAATATGCGATGCGCTGGCGTGAGACGGGACATAGCAAAGGAAGAGTGGCTTTGATATAACTTGAGGAAAAAGGACAGTATGGAAAGTGTTCTACATCTTTCAAGAAGAGCTACCATGAGAGCTTTCTTTATTTCAGTCACACTTGCCGTACGCGAGTAGTTCTTCGATATGAATCTGGCGGCATTATTTTGAAGAGACTCCAATTTTGTTATTAAGTATGTTTGTACAGGTTCCAAATCAAAGAGGCGTGATCGAAATGCGAGCGCACTAATGTGGTGTATGCTAATAACTTAGTGTCTCCATTAGCTAAACGCAGACTGTGTCTGAGAAATCCGAGTGTTTTAGAAGCCTTGTTAATGACCGTATCTATGTGAATGTTCCATGAAAGGTCGGATGCTATGTGGATCGCTAAATATTTTATGACAGGTACCGATTCTATGGTCATGCTGTTTTAGGCTTGTAGCGCAGCTCAGAAAGAGCAAAAAAAAAGGAAGGAGGTAGGGGTAATCAAAGGGAACGCAAAACAGAGTGAGCGCTCGCTCTGTTTTCCGCTTGCTTTGATTACCCCTACCTCCTCCCTTTTTTTTTTTGCTCTTTCTGAGCTGCGCTACAAGCTTAAAACAGTCATGACGTACCAACTCACCCAAACTGCCGCGCTTTTGACGGTCATGTTGTTTAGAGTGTAATGGCAAGGTTGGGAGTCAGTTTTTGTGGTAAAAATCAAGACTTTTGTTTTCGAGGTATTAATTTCCATTTGCCGTTGCGCGCACCAATTGTTAATCTTGTCTAAGTCTGATTGTAACTGAAGTGGATCAGAAGGCTCAATTATTTGCATGTATATTACGCAATCATCTGCAAACAATCTGACCGTAGAACTCAGGTTATTACTTATGTCATTAAAACTAAGAATAAGATAGCTCCGAGTACGGATCATTGTGGTATTCCAGATTTAAAGTGGGAGAGGGTTGATGAATGGGGGGACCATTAACAAATTCTGATTGGTAGCGATTGGCCAAAAAATGTTTAATCCAAAAGATAACATTCGAATTAATGTTCAGATTGCCAAGTTTTTTCATTAGACGTTTGTGTGGAACTTTATCGAATGCTTTGGCGAAATCTACAAATACGGTATCTATTTTAGAGTGAGCATGAACAGCGCAATGAAGGTCAGTAAGTAATTCGAACAGTTGTGTTTCGCAAGATCGACCGTGGAGGAAGCCGTGCTGATTCGCAAAAAATAAATGCTTAGCCCGATAGCTCATGATGGCGGTCACGAGATTTGAAAACGGGTATGACAAGCACAATTTTCCAGTCGTTTGGGACACAGCCCGTATGTATTGATTGCAGAAAAATTGCGGTTAAGATGGGGCATATTACAGGCTTTGCTATATTTAGCAATTTAGGACATATTCCATCGGGGCCGGGTGCTGAGTTAGTAGGGAGACGGTCTATGGCAGAATATACGCCTTCTGGCGTGACAGTTATGTCAGGCATAGTTGATTGCAGCGTTGGGAATTGTAGGTCAGTAGGTAAGGGGCCCTCATGTACGAATACTGAGCAGAAGAATTGGTTAAATTCCTCCGCTACTTCAATGGAAGTAACGAGATTACCTTCTTTATTTATGGATACTGAGGAGTTTGAACTGTAACTTGGATTAGCAACCCGCAAAACTTTTGAGGATTGTTTTTTAACATGTGTGAAAGGTCACTATTATAAAATTTGTCCTTCGCTGATTCAATTACACTTTTGCACAGTTGCTCATGTGTGTGGTAGTTGTTCCAATCGTGTTCAGATGTTGTCAGTTTAGCTTTTGCGTAAAACCGTTTCTTTTTATTTATGTATCGTTTCACGTGCCTTGTGAACCATGTGCTTTCTGTAGATGCGGTAATGGTGACCTTAGGTGCGTGTTTATCTTTCAACAGAGTTGGTTTATCACGAATTAGAAACCAGTTCTCATTTGCATCCCGCATATTGAAAGAGTGTCTTTCAATATCTTTCTTCACTGCATATTTCAATAAATTTAGTAAGAACACAAAAGCTATATTCCCAGACGCCTACCTATTCCAAAGTCGCTCGGAAGTTTTCACAACATGCTATTAGGTTCTATCCATGCTTGCAGAGTTAAATTAATCACCTACTTAGCCAACATATATCTTACAGACGGAATTAGTTCCCAATGGTCTTTCTTGGGCCCCCTTGCCTGCACAAATGAAGCTCATTCTACTTTTTCGCCAACTGACTGGTATTCGTCTATATTTAAAGGTTTTTCTGCTGCTTTCCCCAGAGCTTCCTTACTTTTTCTCCAAGTTCATTATTCAGCCTAACGGGAACATCATCATGCCCTGTAGTTGTGCGCTTAGGAATTTTGTGTTCGGCTTCTTTTCAGTTGAATTTTCTTAGGACCAGCTCCTTTTCCATCTGGCTCTCATTCATGCTCTACTTCTCTTGCTCAAAAACAATCTCGTGATTGCCTTTAAACACTTCTGATGTTATTTTTCGAATGTAATTTATTGCCACGTCCGCTTCCGGTTTGTTTCCATCTTTGTCTCGTACATGTAGTTGCATTGTTCTAGAGTGCTTGCATAATAAGTGGTTAAGATTCCAAAGTATTCTAGGTGCGGCCATCTTTTCTCACGTACTCTTGGTAACCAGCGTTTACTTTCTTTAAGTAAAGGGACCCTGAAACGATTTGGCGATTTTTTTACAAACATACTGAATGGTTAGAGCAGGTCCTTCTGATCATTAATTGATGCATCTAAGTGCCCCGCGTAAAGCGTGTAATTTATTACAAGGTTTTAAAATGTACATCGCTGCCAATCGCAGCAGACTGCTCCGCGGAATTTTCAGCCGCCCCTAGCCGTATGACATAAATCACCGTTATGATGTCGTTAAGGCGAGCTATGCGATTGGCTGCCCAGGGGGTATCATCGATAATTTTGCCATCTTTATGGCGAACAAATGGTGTTCGTAATAGTTGGAGTGTTAGTTAATTTGTTTCTATAAAAAAGAAAGTAACAGAAAGAGAATGCACAACAAGCATTTCTCACTACACTGAAGCACTTCCAGCACACAGCAAGCGTCGTCTGCTTGTGTTAGTTGTCGGAAATGCACCAGGATCAAGGGAAGTTCATGACCAAGATAAACATAGAAAGAAAGACTTATGGAAATGAAGCCCTCTGCCGGCTGTATAGCAGGTGGGAAAGGAGCCAAAGGAGAAGACGATTCCCCTGATCATTTGCTAGTCGGCATCGAGACCCGAAAACTATGACCGAACTCATGCGAGGTCTATATCAACACCTTAAAAATGACCAGAAGTGACCTTATCGCATTCCAAGTAGAAGATAAGACCTTAGATTCTTGCACGAACAAACTTGGCCAAGTGTGCCAAGAAAAAAGTCTTCATCCCTCTTGTTAGAAGTAAAACACAAGGAGTGCTGTATCGCCATTACCGGCTACTCTTAGGCAAATGGACCCCGCAAGTGGTACTTCCTCAAAGATTAGCTGGCCAAGTACTTACTTTAGCGCACGAAACTCTGATGTCGGGGCACCAAGGAATAAAGAAAACGATGGATCGCATCCTAGAACCCTTCTGTTGACCGGGAGTCCAAGAGGCAATGAGAATATGCGTACGTTCTGGCGACACATGTCTACGAACGTATCCTAAGAGCAAGGTGGGCAAGGCTCCTCTTGGTCGCATGCCTTTAATAGGCACTCCATTTGATAGAGTGGCAGTGGACATGGTTGGTTCCTTGAAGCGCACATAAAATAAGGGTAACCGATACATACTGAGCCTCGTAGATTACGCCGCACGATATCGAGATGCGATAGTTCTACCGTCGATCGATACGGCTACGGTGGCTAAAGGACTGATATAAATGTTTTTTCGCATTGTATTTCTGCGCGAGATACTTTGTGACCAGGCCTCATGTTTAAGATCGGGCCTAATGAAAGAACTAAATTATTTGCTGGCTATCAAGCATCTTAGTTCGGCGCCTTACCATCCAATCTGTAATAGTATGGTGGATAGGTATAATGGCACACAGAAACATATGCTACGGAAACTCTGCCAAGAAGAACCAAAGTCATGGGCCCGATTGCTAGCACTCCTACTTTTGCGTACCTCAAGACAGGATGGCATTCTCACCTTTCGAGTAGATCTACGGTCTACGCGTCGGAGGCCCGCTCAGTCTGCTTAAGGAGTTATGGACAGGAGACAACCTATGCGATGAAGCCAAGAAAACATTTGCATATGTCTTGGACATTCGTGATTGTGTGGAAAAGACGCAAACAGCTACAGAGAACTTGTCGCGATCTAAAATGACCCAGAAAAAGTACTATCATCGCGGAAGCAGGGCACATCAGCTGAAAGTTGGAGACCATGATCTTGCTTCCCACGACGAAAAACAAACTATTGATGCACTGGAAAGGGCATTTCATGGTCACAGGGCAAACAACTCTTACTACTAGCTGGGCATGAAAGGTACCACAAAGCTGTTGCATACATATCAATATGCTGAAAGGCCATGAGGAGCGCGAACCGGAAAGGTCCCCTCAGTAAGCGTCATTCATAGTGGTGGAGGAGGAGGAGACCGAAATACCTATACCTACCTTCAAGGCAAATGAAGGGCCGGGTGTAGGAGCGATTTAACTTGGCAGTGACCTTCAGGAAAGTCAAAGTGCGGAACTTCGCAGACTCCTAACCCCTCAAGATGTCTTTTTCCGAAGTGTCCGGAAAAACGAACCTGTCTAAGTGTCATCTTGAGATGACAAACTCTGAACCAATTAACACTCTCCAATTTCCATTACCGTTCTTAATGAAGGAAATAGTCAACAAAGAAGTGCAAGATATGTTGCGGCTAGGTGCGGTCGAATGGTCTGACTCTCATTACAACACGCGTTTGGTGTTGGTAAAAAAGCCCGACCAGAGCTATCCTGCTTGCTTTGATTTCCGTCGCATCAATGATGGTCTCGTGTCCAACGCAGAACTCATACCAAGCACGGATGTGGTGTTTGCTGAAGCCGGCCCAAAGAGGTTTTTTCCAAACTTGTCCTCACTAAAGGATACTCGCATGTACCACTAGACAGGGGTTCTCGGCTAAAAACGGCATTTTCCACTCAATTAGGACACTACCACTTCCATTACATGGCGTTTGGGATCAAGACAACATCTGCAGTGTTTACTCCATTCATGAGAATTCTCCGTCATAGCATCCTAAACATAGTTTACTACATCTAGGACGTTCTCATCACTATGACGAGCTGGCAGGAACACACAGAAACCCTCCATTGCCTGTTGAATAGTATCCAAGATGCTGGACTGACAATCAAGCCCCACAAATGCGAATCCGGCATAACGTTGATAACTTTGTTGCGTCGTCGACTAGATAACGGAACCATTGAACTGGTGGAGGACACGATTGCGAATACTGCAAAAGCTCCGTGACCTGATAGTAATAAACAATTACGTTTTTTTTCTCGGCTTCGTGGGCTACTATCGTAATTTGACTCCTCATTACGCGGAGAAGGCCCAGCTGCTGACGGAAATGACAAATAAAATGGAGAAGAACAAAATCCGTTGTAACAGCAAAAAAGAAGACGCCTTCGAAACACTCAAACAAGTGCTTCTAGCATCGGGACCCGTAATGATGGCTCGCAATCTAAGCCGTGTATTTCTAATCCGCAGTTACACCTCTGACACTTGCATCAGCTCATACATCAGCTCATAGGCAGAACGCCTCAACAGTAGGGTATTGCGAATGAGTTTGGCACTGCAGGAATCTACCTTCCAGATAGAGCATATAAGGATTCCAAGTATGCGGATCCGGACTACTTGAGTAGATTACAGTGCCTACAAACCGGCGCCTCCTAATGTTACTTTTGTAAGGTGGTGTCATCACCGTGCAATACTATTATTATTTTATGCTACCGTAATACAAAAGTTTTTCTTTTGTTGTAGTTTGTTGGAATGTTTGTTGTGTATGTGCATGGGCTTGCGAGTGTTGTCCTGTAAACTTTTCCTGGAACAGTAGAGTGCAATATTGTGAACTCACAATGAGTGTTTAGAACATGTATTTAAATTGGTCGAGTGCTAGCGGCAGTTTTTCTATCACAAAAAGTTTTTTCAAAAAAGGGCTTTTGTTATATGAGAAGTGCGCGAAACTACCGTAGTAGAAGAACAGAAAGAAGAAGACAACTGATTGCTTGCGCGGAGGGGAATTCATTACCGAACGTTGACGACCACGTTGAGGAACGTCAAGCACGCGTGGCACAACAAGAGAACACAAAAACGAAAATGACCCAATCGGGAAAGTGCACGGTATTCCCAGGGGCCAATCAGGAAAAGACAAATCAGCCAGAGTGGCAGAAGAACGAGGCGCACTGGCGGAAGAGGGAGACAGTTCGAGCAAGCGACGCCAGGGTGAAGATCGGCGATCGGACAGGGACACGAGCCTCCAAGGCTTCAGCCCACAGGGAGCTCCTGGCATCTTGTTTATAGGCGTTGCTACTCCTACTCAGCACAAACTACTATACCTAAGGCCGGCGAACTTCTGCGCCTACAGGCAGGGTGCGAGTAGTCGGGCGACGTGCCCGAGTTTGCACCCAGCTGCCTGGCCGGGACGCCGCCTCCATCTGCCCGTGTCGCCAAGCCGACTGCGTACCCTCTTCAAGTCGGGGATGCCACGCTTTGGAGGTTGACTCATCGGTCAACTATATCAACGCTGTTGTGAGATCAACGCCACTTCTTTCGCCACCTTATCTCCGCCCCTCCGCGTCGAAGTCTTGCATGCATGCTCACACTCATAATCGGCCCCAAACTCGAATGCTGCGGCTACTGTTATAGCTCTTATCGTATTATATTTCTGGTTATAAGTTTTCATTGAATGGTTATTTTATGTGTTTTTATTTTCGTTCGTTACACTAAAATTTTGTGTGTGTTTTGGAAGAAACGGCTTTGCCCTCAGTTGATTTCTTGAAGGCTCTGCCTCAGGGAACAATCTGCAACATTTATCGAAAAACTACCTGCACCACAGGATGACAGATAAAACAAGCAACGAGTTGAAAAAAAAACATATATTTAGAGGGCAATTTTAGAGGGCGCGATTGGCCGCTCGATTGGCCGCTTCCACGCTCGGAAAAACACTTTTATGTAGCACGTATTGAGCAACAGAAAG
The DNA here is from genome assembly GCF_038994185.2 of Dermacentor albipictus. Lineage (NCBI taxonomy): Eukaryota > Metazoa > Arthropoda > Arachnida > Ixodida > Ixodidae > Dermacentor > Dermacentor albipictus. The sequence continues at coordinate 64,349,314 of NC_091827.1, forward strand.
CTGTATAAGGAGTTTTTCACGTTGCTCTACATGCCGTCAATAACACATCTAATTTCAATATAATATTAGAGAAATTAGTTAGGACTAATTAGTTAGGATTAGTTAGGACTAATTATGTAATTAGGTAGTATGAAACAATTATTCTGAGGATCTCCAATCAACTACAAAAAACACTGTCTGGGTTCTGTCCAGCTACATGGCATTCGTATATTTTTAAAGTTTGGCTGATGCTACGCGGGAAGCCCGGTATATAGTTCATATTTAAATATGTCAGTCATAAAAGAGTGCTCTCAATTAGCTTAAAGTTGTTCAAGAAGGTAATAATTGCTTATAAACAATCTGTCATGCTATGCAAATTTGGCGTTCAGGCAGCACTAGAAAGGTGTGAATGGAAGCGGCCTGAAAGGTTTCCAACCATATACATGACGCAAGTACCTTTACTTGCTTCCGAACTTCCAGTGCAGCTGTAAAGACCACTGTTGAGTGGTCTTACAAAATTTGCATCTCGTTTTGACTTTCTCCCCGTCAAGAGAAAAAACTGAAAAAATATGTCTGCCTCCCGCAAGAGAGTGTTTGTATGTGCTTGTGAATAGGGCACAAGGAATTTCTTAGGCTCCAAAAAATTACGCGGTGCTCCGTGGTTGCTCCACAGTAGTCGAATAAACATATTGGCGTACGGTGCAACCGGTTTGATGCCTAGTACTCTAGCGGTATGAAGAACTTTGAAGCTACATTTTCACATTGGGAAGTATGTAAGATTCTGCAAATACTAATGTATGTCCAGTCATCAAGGTGGAACATTTGTGTCGCTATGTAGAATGCTCTTTGATGATATTACAACTTTGGCTATCTTCATTCAGTGTGGTGCATTAAGCCATATTTAGTGTAGCTAAGGCGTGCTACCACAGGACACACCTTCACGTAAAATCTTTGACATCAGAATTGTTCGTGGGAGCAAGTGCCAACTAATTATCATGTTGGACATACTATTACAGCAGTACGGAAGAAAGCGCTATTGTGAATTCCGGGTGGGTTTATTTTGTGACACGTTTGAGACAAATATATTTAGAACGGTGCTATTTATTCTCCGTAAACCTACTTGAAACACTAACCTGTATGCAACTTCAGCCTCTACCTGGACTATCCCGACTCGAGACAACGGTAATTCACCGATTGTGGCTTGGCGTCGTGTTTACAAAATTGTTTGCTTTCCGCATTACATGGGAGAGTAATGCTGCATGTGGCCACTGCGGCGTCGAGGACACTATCGAACACGTTCTTCGTCAGTGTCCCTGATACAGCGCACACAGGCAGTCACTCGCCACCGCAGTGGCCCGTCTTGACGACCGGCCGTTTTTGGAGAAGACAGTCCTGGACTGCTGAACTATACAGTCATCATACCACCAGACAGTGAAGGCAATCTTGAAATTTTTACGTCTCAATAGCCTATTGGAGACACTAATATTCTCATGGACGTCAACGACATTCCCTGCATTCCTTTTTCGTTGGCTGGCCTTTTCTTTCCGCTGTTCTTTCAGTCTTTCTTTTCCCTCACCCTTCCCCTACTGCAGGGTAGTAAACCAGAATCTCATCGAGTTAACCTCCCTGCCTTTTTCATCCCGTTTATCTGTTTCTCTCTCACTTGCTCCATAAATATCAGCTTGTACATCAAACCACAGCCTGATCGAGACGCGAAACCTTCCACTTAGCGCTCATGCGCGGCAACGTGGGCTTACGTCAAGGAGGATAAGTGTGGTACTAGTCAGAGGTATATCGATACTTGCAAACGTATGTTGGCAGTTCCTTCGCCTAGCTTCAGTTACCTTTAGAAAGGGGAGGGAGGAGGAGGAGGAAAGAGAAAAGAAGAAGGCAGGGAGGTTAACCAGAATAACGTCCGGTTGGCTACCCTACACCGGGGGAATGGGAAAGGGGAAAGCAAAGATCACAGGGAGAGAGGGGAGGGAAGGAAAGAAGGAAATTGCGGCAAGTTAGCTGCCGCGTGTGGTTTTACAGAAATTGCCTTAATAGTCACAGGTGGTCGCACAAACCCGTCGTCCTTAAGAAACACAAAAGTGCCTTCACCGCTTTATGGGCCGACGGGCGATGGGGGCGGTTTAGAAAGGGGGGGAGTAAACATGCTACAGAGGTAAGTGCCACTTAGACGTGTCATTTATCAGTAACGCTGTTTGGTCCACCGCCGTTTTTAATGCGCTTCAGTACGCATCGCCGAAGTATTTGGGTTGCAAAGCGAGTGTCCAAGTGCACATGAGCAAGTGTGGAGATGGCGAACTTAGCAAGTACAGCACGAGAGAGAAGTGGCCTAGAGCGCGTGCCATGTATTGCTTGCTCCTTCAGACAAGGTGAAGCGGTTGTTGCTGTTGTTGCTGTTGTTGGTCCTTGTTACTCTAATATTTGATATTATTCGACCCAGAAAACACAAGAAACATTAAAGAGAGCGACAAAACCTACTCCTGACGCTGTATAATACCCAACAATCACAATGTAGTATGGTCAGTTAATGCATTATTACCGTGGAGCTCTACTCAAAATCTTGTGTGATTCTCTAAACGGTCTTAAGTGTCAGAAACTAAGAACTGCGCATTCCAATGGCTAAAGCAAATTGTAGTCACTAGAGTATGCGAATACGGCTTAGTAAAACGTTTTGTTCGGCAAGTTGGTTCATGGTTGAGAAGGAGAAAAAAATATCAATGCAATAGAAACGAGGACGAGAGCACGCCAGTCCTGTGTTCTCATCTCGTCCTGGTTTATTTTGCGCGACTATTTTTGCCTTCTCATCTGTGAAGAACACAGATGATATGAGGTGGTTTAAACCACCTCTTGCCGTCCTTCGACGAAAGCATTACTACGGAACGAACACGATCAACCATTGGAAAGCTCAACCTTGCATTAGGCATTATTCAAGTGCTACTCTGTGTTTTTCTACAAATGTTTATTTTCTAGGAGGGAGGAAAACGGTACTTACCTTACTTCCCGCTTTTTATATATTCCTTTTTTTTTTCAGTCCCACAGGGATGGACCTGTCCGCCACTGGAAAGCCAACTCATGGTTTGCGGCGGCGGAAAAAAACCTAATTGCTCTGATCCTTGGACTCTTCTGGGAGAAACACCTACATGCCACTGCTTTTGCCGTAATACACCTATTTTTGGTTACAAGAGCAAGGGCATTCATTGATGTGTTTCGTGAGAAACGGCACATGGGCCCGTAGCCTATGGGCTTTGTGAACTAGTTTAGTCTGAGGTTCTAGCATCAGAATTGTCACTTTGCTCATATATACAGAGCGATGATATTTAATTATTACGGAATTTAAAAAAATGGTAGGTTCCACATAACATAATTATATTCCTAGTGATCGAATATTGTTACGTAAGAAGACGCAGATGAAAAGCTATATACAACTATATTTACAACGTAATACGCCGCACTTGGCCAAGAGGCAACAGCCCACGCTAGCTTCCAGTTGTCGTCGTCGTCGTCTTCTTACTGCTCGCTTCTCCGTCATTGGAAATACTATTCCGTAGCACTACCCCCGGCTGCAAAAGAGCCGTCCCGGAGCGACTAAAGGCCGGACTCGGAATCAGTGTAGTAGGCCTTCAGCCTACTGACGCGCACTACATCACCAGATGCCAGACTAGATGACGAGGTTGAGCTCACAGGAGCAATTTCGTACGTCACAGGCGTCATCTGGTGGAGAACGCGGTAGGGCCCTGTGTATCGCGAAAGGAGCTTTCCTGAGAGTCCGACGTGACGAGAGGGCGACCACAGGAGCACGAGTGCACCAGGCGAAAACTGCACGTCATGGTGGCGGGCGTTGAACCGACGCTGGTGAGTGGTTTGCGAGTCCTTCAGTCGAGCACGGGCAAGCTAGCGTTGCATGGTCGGCGAGGGCGATGGCATCGCGCGCGTACTCGCTTGTTGAGATCGCAGGAGGAGGAAGGGCCATGCATAGGGGTAAGGTTGGTTCGCGACCGCAGAGTAGATAAAATGGAGAAAATCCGGCGGTGTCGTGCCGGGAAGAATTATATGCAAATGTCACGTAAAGAAGGGCGATGTCCCAGTCGTGGTGGTCCTTGGAAACGTACTCGACCAGCATATCGGTAAGAGTACGGTTTAACCGCTCTGTCAGGCCATTGGTTTGAGGATGGTATGAGGTAGTCAGCTTTTGTTGAGTGGAGCAGGAACGCACAATGTCGGCGATAACTTTCGAGAGGAAGTTACGACCACGGTCAGTAAGCAGCTTTCGCGGGGTGTCATGAAGTAAGATAATGTCACGCAAGAGAAAGTCCGCGACGTGAGTGGTGCAACTGGTAGGCAGAGCCCGAGTCACAGCGTATCGGGTGGCGTAATCTGTTGCGACGGCTACCCATTTATTCCCAGAGGATGACGTGGGAAAGGGACCGAGGAGGTGTAATCCAACTCGAAAGAACGGCTCCACAGGGACGGTGGTCGGCTGGAGATGACCGGCAGGTAGCACCTGAGGTGTTTTCCGACGCTGGCAGGTATCACAGGCAGCAACATAGCGTCGGACGGAGCGAGCGAGACCAGGCCAATAGAAGCGGCGGCGGACGCGGTCGTACGTGCGGGTTACCCCATGATGCCCTGCAGTGGGTGCGTCATGCATCTCAAGGAGCACAGTTTGTCGTAGATGTTTTGGCACGACAAGAAGATCAGATCCGTCAGGGACGAAGTTCCTTCGGTACAGAATGCCGCCCTGGAGGGCATATCGGCGAACGGACGCGTCGGTAGGTGTAGAGCGCAGACGCTCGATGAGTATTCGCAGCGATAGGTCTCGGTTCTGCTCATCGGCGATATTAGCGAAGGCCGACACACAGAAAATTCCGTTGGTGGCACTACTGTCGGTGTCGTCAGGCTCGCCTACCGGGTAACGAGACAGGCAGTTAGCGTCTTTGTGTAGTCGGCCAGATTTGTAGGTGACAGTATACGAATATTCTTGGAGGCGTAAGGCCCAGCGACCAAGTCTTACTGTAGGATCTCTCAGGGAGCATACCCAGCAAAGCGGGTGATGGTCTGTGACAACGGAAAAGGGTCGGTCATATAAGTATGGGTGGAACTTCGCAACCGCCCAAACTAGGGCCAGACAATCACGCTCAGTGATGGAATAGTTGCTCTCGGATGGTGACAGGAGCCTGCTGGCGCAAGCGATAACACTGTCGTTGCCGCGCTGGCGTTGTGCCAGCACTGCGCCAATTCCGTGACCGCTGGCATCAGTACGGACTTCGGTAGGCGCAGAAGGATCGAAATGGGCCAGAACGGGAGGCGTTGTGAGAAAGTCGATAAGACGCGAGAATGCAGAGGCCTCGTTATCGCCCCACTCGGTTAGTGGTCGGTTAGTGGTCATGCTATGGCCGCGAAATTTTTCACGAAACGGTGGAAGTAGGAAGAAAGGCCGATGAAGCTGCACACATCCTTGAGACACTTCGGAACAGGGAAGTGCGTAACAGCATAGATGTTGCCTGGGTCCGGTTGCACTCCGTTCGCGTCAACGAGATGCCCAAGGACGGTAATCTGGCGACGGCCGAATCGGCACTTCGATGCGTTCAGTTGCAGACCGGCTCGGTGAAAAACGTCCAGGACTGCTGAGAGGCGCTCGAGGTGCGTAGCGAACGTCGGAGAGAATACTATGACGTCGTCCAAGTAGCACAGGCACGTGGACCATTTGAAACCGTGAAGAAGGGAGTCCATCAAGCGTTCAAAAGTGGCACGAGCATTACATAGACCGAATGGCATCACTTTGAATTGATAAAGACCGTCGGGTGTTACAAAAGCAGTCTTCTCGCTGTCGCGATCGTCCACGGCAATCTGCCAGTAGCCGGAGCGAAGGTCAACAGATTAGAAGTAGCGAGCACCGTGGAGGCAGTCAAAGGCGTCATCAATCCGAGGTAGGGAATACACGTCCTTCTTGGTAACCCTGTTAAGGTGCCGATAATCCACGCAAAAGCGCCATGAGCCATCCTTCTTTTTTACCAGTACAACAGGTGACGCCCATGGACTACATGACGGTTCTATGATGTTCAATGAGTCTCCGACTGCGATGGTAGAGGAGGATCGGCTGAATTGTCGTCTACTGCAATAGATGCTACTGAGTGATCCTTGAATGAGCAAAGCTAGGCCAGAGACATCCTGCGTGGCAGTACTTGTGTCATCAAGCCAAAATTGATGACTGGCAGGCAGACGCAATTCGCCGTAATAGATAAAACTTGATGAGGTACTGTGATCCCGTGGGTAAGTAGGACGTCTTGCATAGGAGCCGCGATGTAGTGACCGTCGGGCACTGGTGGGGATGACACTAAGTCGGCGTAAGTCAGTGCCGAAGGTGGCAAGCGAACGAAGTCGACGGAACTGAGGCGACTCGGGTGTGGTTCAGCGGGATCCAGAACAGGCAAGTCGAGGCGGAGAGTACTGGCGGAACAATCGATGAGAGCAGAATGTGCGGAGAGGATGTCTAAGCCGAGGATGATGTCGTGGGGACAGTGGGCGATGACTGTGAATAGCACGATTGTGGAGCGACCGGCGAAGGAGACACGGGCAGCACACGTACCAATTACGGGGGCTGTTCTGCCATCGGCGACACGGACAATAGGCGTCGTGGCGGGAGTGATTATTTTTTTTCAGGCGGTTACGAAGGTCAGCGCTCATTATCGACAAATGCGCCCCAGTGTCTATAAGAACAGATACACAAACACCGTCGACTTGCACGTCAAGAAGGTTCACGTGAGTGGGCAACGTCAGTGGAGGATTTTGCAGCGTAGGGAGCAATGCAGCGTCACCTCGAGGCGCTGCATCATCTAGTTTTCCGGCTGGGAGCGGCGTCCGAAGGGAGTCGGCGAAAAGGAGCGACGGGGCTGGGGAGAGCAAGATTGTCGGCGTTGGGGCGAAGGTGAACGAGAATATGGGTGGTTCGGCGCAGGAGAATCATTGGTGGCATTGTCGGAGCGTGCGGCATAGGGACGAGAAGGGCTACCTGAGGTACGAGAGTAGGCAGTATAAGCAGACCGGGTCGAGGAAATCCAGCGACTGCGACAGTGCCGAGAAATGTGCCCGATTCGACGGCAGTGAAAACAAATGGGCTTGTCGTCAGCAGTGCGCCATTGAGATGGGTTGCGGAAACGTGGTGGGTAAGAAGATACGGGGCGGGGCGGAATCGAAAAAAGTCGGGTGCGTATCAGGGCGATGGGCCGAACAAATGGTGTGAAGACCCATGTTTTCGAACTCCTGGCGGACAACTGCCTGGATCAGGGAAACCATGACTGCAGGTGCGTTGGTGGGGCTGGACTTTAAGGTAGCCGGATAGGTGGCCTTAATCTCACGCCGGACGATCCTGGTAACATCGCCAGTGTTGTTGGGACGAGGAGCGTCGGCACAGGAAGATGTCGCTGGGGTTTTGGGCGAACGGGCACACTGCTGGTCGATACGTCGGCTTTTAGCGAGTTCCAGGCTGCGGTACTCTTCTAAACTGCATCCACCGTCGCGACATTGTTGAATACGAGGAAGTTGAAGGCGTCATCGGCAATGCCTTTGAGGATGTGGGATTCCTCGTCTGACTCAGTCATGTGTGCGTCAACTTTGCGCCACAGAGCCAAGACATCCTTAATGTACGTGACATAGGGCTCTGTTGACGTCTGCACACGGCCGGAAAGCGCCTTCTTCGCGGCAAGTTGGTGACAGTAGGGGTTGCCAAACAAGTCTCGGAGCTTTTGCTTGAGTGTGTCCCAACTCGTAAGCTCATCTTCGTGCGTCCGAAACCAAACTCGAGGTGTGCCACCGCGGTAAAAGACAACGTTGGCTAGCATGATAGTAGGGTCCCACCGGTTATTGCAGCTGACGCGTTCGTATAGGGTGATCCAGTCCTCGACGTCTTCCCCATCTTTTTCCGAGAATACGCTAGGATCACGAGGAGCAGGCAGAGTGATGTAGGTCGTCTAAGTGGCAGCATGTGACATGAAGGAAGGCTCTACTTACCGTCCACTGCGAAGCTCCGTGACGAGGTACAGGGAACATCCGCCTCCACCAGATATGTTGCGTAAGAAGACGCAGATGAAAAACTATATACAACTATATTTACAACGTAATACGCCGCACTTGGCCAAGAGGCAACAGCCCGCTCGCTTCCAATCGTCGTTGCCGTCTTCTTACTGCTCGCTTCTTCGTCATTGGAAATACTGTTCCGTAGCAATATTCAGAGAGGTGGCCATTGCTTGCTGGAGAAATCTAAACAAATATTCAACTAAACAACACGAATCCGCTTATTAATGCGAATGCATTATATGGCTCATGAGGCAGAAACTTCGGCGTTGGCGTCACCATGCCATGGTCGGACAAAGCTACGAACCTGCGACCTTTGCTGGTAATTAAGGTAGAGTTATTTAGGGCGCTCGTACCCATGACTTTTGTGGGAGTCGAACCCATGACATTGGTGTTAATTAGGGTACAGTTAATCAGATTTAGATAAAGTATTCGAACCTATGACTTTTGTAAGTGTCGAACCCACGACGTATGGTGTTAATTAAGGTCATGGTGATTAACGGACAGTTAATTAGGACAGTATTCATTAATGTACTTGAACCCAGGACTTTGGCGGGAGTCATACCTACTATCTTCGGTGTTAATATGGGCCAGGGTAATTAGGGCGTAGTTATTTAATGTAAGGTTATTTATTGTACTCGAACCCGTGAGTTCGGTGGGAGTCGTACCCACGACCATTGGTGTCAATTAATGCAATGTTAATTAACACACTCCTATTTAAGTTAGAGTGAATCAATACCCTTGTACACATGACCTTGATGGCAGTTGAACCCATGACCTTTGGTGCTAACTAATCCGATGCTAATAAAGGCACAGTTAATTAAGGTAGGAATAATGCACTCGAACCCATGACTTTGGTGGAAGGCGAACCCAAGTACTTTGGTGTTTAAAAGGCAAGGTTAATGAAGGTGCAGTTGATTAATGTAGAGTTCATGCGCTCGAACCCACCAGTTTGGTATGAGTCGAAACCACGACATTTGGTTTTATTAAGGCGAGGATAATTAATGCATGCACAGTAAATGAATAAGTAGATAGTGTACTCGAACAAACTGCCTTTCACTTTAATTAAGGCAGTCCAATTGCCCATAGAAAATTATGGTATAGTTAATGCCCTGGGACCCATGAACTTTGGTATTATTTGAGACGAGGTTCACTAAGGCACAGGTAATTAAGGTAGCGTTAATTAACGCACTCGTACACACGACCTTTCGGGGGAGTTGAACTGTCGACCATTTGTCGCAGTTGCTGAATCTAATAATCTTTTGATGCATCAAAGCTCATTTTGCTACATCTAATAACTATATATAACCATATCTATAACCCCAATATATGTAAATTTACGAATAGTTAAGGTACATCAAATAAACAAATACACATTAAGCAGGAAATCCAATTTGGAGACGCTAACAAACATAACAAATTTGAAAGTCGCAAAATTATGAATCAGACACTTCGACTGTTGAAAGCGTCACTCATAAAATTGGGAGGTGCACTAAGCAAGTGTAAACTCTGGTAAAGCAATGCCTATTTTATACTCTGTGCTCACTTTTAAGTTACCACGACGGTAAAATTTTTAATTGTTCATATAAGGATATTCGCAGGGTACATGCAGTGAAGTATACTTCTCTGACTTCAAATACCTTATAGCTTCTTGTGATTGTTTTCCATTCCAGAGTGTGGTTCGATGAAAAGTCAGTAGCCTTGTTTTTACTTGTTTCATTAGTTGTAGTTAGCTGCCTTGTACTCTGGATGATAATATGGTGTTTATATTTTTCTATTAGGCAGTTGGATCACTCAGAGACTTTGTATTTATTTGCATTTATATTTTACTTAGGTTCCAATTTTACAAAAAAATACATTTGTTTCCACTTGCCTTGCACAAGTTGTAATGCATAGATTCAGAATTATTTTGTCACCTATCCTTACGTGGAGGAGGAGGAAAAGAAGGAAGTAAACGTAGGCAGCTCAACTAGACGCACGTTTGGATTGCTACCCTACAAAGGGTGTCCCAGCTAAATTTAGCCGGTGCTTGAAAATATACGAATGCCACTTCACTGCACAGAACCAAGGTTGTGTTGTTTGGCATTGCTTGGAGATACTAAGATTATTTTTGTTCTACCTAATGGCATACTTAGTAACAACTAATTAATCAACTTCTCAAATAATATAAGTAGCAAAAAGTGTCAATGACAAATTTGTAGAGCAACAGGAAAACTACCGGTACATCGTTCTGTTGCTCAAAGCGTGCTACATACAGTGTGCTACAGCGTGAAAAAAGCCCGCGAATACACTCAAAGTGCCTTGAGCGGCTAGTCACGCGGAAATTTCGCGTGCATTTCAGAAGGATGAGGGCAAGCAGGCACTCGAAGGTTCCAGGTACTGCCTTCTTCAGCTTCGCTTTGATTGTTTGCACTGCACACTCCACAGCACCATTTGATGTTGGGTGATACGGCGGCCACCACATGCTTCATGCCATTTCGCTGGCGAAAGTCCTTAAACCTGGCACTCACGAACACTTCCCCATTCATTGTATGACACGATCAGGTACGGCAACCCATGGGTGGCGAACATGGTCCGCAAACATGGAATGGCGACATCTGCCGATGGTGTGCTCAAGGAAAGGACTTATATTCATTTTGAATAGGCATCAGTCGCAATCATTAAGTACTGGACAGGGCGGGCAAAGTCGATGTGAATTCACAACCATGGCCTTTGAGGAAACCGCCATGGTATCACTGCTGCCTGGCCGCGCTGTCCTCTCGTTCTTCTGGCACACATGACCTCAACGCACTCCATTGCTCATATCTTGATCCAGGATAGACCACCACATGTGGGTAGGAGCCAATGCTTTCATTTTTGCAATACCAGGATGGCCTTCATGGAGCAGATTCAGCACTTGCGGTTGCAAAGTACTGGGAATCCCCACTTGAGATCCCAGCAGGATGCAGTCTTCTTGTACACTCATTCACCCGCCGTGGTTGCTCAGTGGCTATGGTGTTGGGCTGCTGAGCACGAGGTCGCGGGATCGAATCCCGGCCACGGCGGCCGCATTTCGATGGGGGCGAAATGCGAAAACACCCGTGTGCTTAGATTTAGGTGCACGTTAAAGAACCCCAGGTGGTCAAAATTTCCGGAGTCCTCCACTACGGCGTGCCTCATAATCAGAAAGTGGTTTTGGCACGTAAAACCCCAAATATTATTATTATTATTGTACACTCATTCGTGTACTGTGATGGGCATGAGGATTTAGCGCAAGGTCCCGTAGCTCTTTTCCAGCTCGCAGTGCCTTTGGAACTTTTGCCAGCACAGGGTCCTTGGAGGTTGCTTCATCCACTACGAAGGGAACCAAGACCTTGGTATAGGCACCCCTGAGCATGGACACATCTGCTGGCTGCTCGCCGCTATGCGCAGGAACAGGTAGCGGCAGCCAACTCAGTCAACATTCGCCACGCTGGATCTGGGTCTGTACTTGAGCTTGTAGTTGTAAGCGGCCAGCACCAATGACCAGCGCAGCATCACCGAGTGCGCGTCCCAGGCACAGGCTTCTCAGCGGCGAGGAAGCGAAGCAAACGCTTGTGGTCAGTGGCCCCTCAAACTCTCGGCCCCATACATACTGTCGAAACTTCGTCAATCTCAACACCAGAGCGAGAGCTTCTTTGTCTAAATGTCTGTAGTTGTGCTAAGATGGCGCAAGACTTGATGCACACTCGGTCGGAAGGCCGGCACTTATGTCCACACAGTGCGCCAGCACAGCTGCCACTTCATAAGGCGACACATCACAAATCAGTACAACGGGCTTCTTCGGGTCATACAGTGCGACAACTGCAGCGAACACCAGCAATTTTTTGCTTTGCTGGAACGCAGGCTCCTGAGCAGCACCCCCCATTCATGGTGTCTTGACTCCGACCAGCTGATGCAGTGGATGAAAGACGGCAGAAACCACCAACAAGAAATTTACCAATCTCAAGTACCCTTGTAGTAACATTGCAGCGCGAGGCCTTGGGGCCATCAGGACAGCTTTATTCTCCTCAGGATTAGGATGGAACCCAGTCGACGTGACAACGAGGCCCAGGTAGTTCACCTCTGTATCAATAAAGGTGCGCTGGCCGAGCTTGAGTTTAAGTCCAGCATCTTTCAACCGCTCGAACACTCGAGACAAGTTTTCAACGTGATCTTCATCATTGCGCCCAGTCAACAGGACGTCATCAAAGTACACAATCATGTGCAGCAGCTTTTGCATCAAGTTGTGCATTTCCCTCTTGAAAATTTATGGGCATGACTCTACGCCGAAAGGCAGGCGCGTGTGTCGGTACAGCCCCCTTGGCGCGTTGATGGTCAGAAGCTTCTCGGATGCTTCGTCCAGTTCCACTTGCAAGTAGGTACCTTTAAGGATAAGCTTGGTGAACTTTTGACCGTCACTGAGCCGGGCGAAGAGGTTCTCTACACGCGGAATTGCATAGTTGTCCGGCATGGTCACAGGGTTCACAGTGACCTTGCAGTTCCACCCGATTCGGATCTGTCAGTTGCGTTTGAGAATACACACAATGGGTGCAGCCCGCTCTGATATTCTCAACCGGCTGCAGCACCCCAACTTGTTTTATACGGAGTAGTTACTCGTATAACTCGCGAACAGCACAGGTCGACGATCGGAAAACTTGGGCTTGGCGTTGTCTTGTATTGTGACTTTTGCAGCAATGCCTTTGATGGTTTCAAGCTCGTCATCAAAAACACTGGCGTACTCAGCCACTACATCCCGAAGCGACATTTCCATTAAGCGCTCTCGCATTGCACAGTTCTATGCCAAGGCCCTTCATCCAACTGCGCCCCATGAGGCACGGGCAACCCCAAGAAACAACGTACAACACATCCTCGCATTTGCAGTTCCCAAGATGAACAGTCACGGCCAGACTTCCCGGCGCAGACGGCAGATCTCTGGAGTAACTGGAGATCATTGATATTGCTGAAGGCACGCCTGATGGCTTCAGGCGGGACGGATATGACGGATACTCAGACATGACGGATACTCTTCATCTCGTGTCACCATCAATCAGCAACGACATCCCGTTCACAGCGACCTCCACACGGTATAGCTTAGTCACATCTACAGAACCTTACAGAGTCCACATTTCGTACTCTTGGGACGCATCTAGCCACTTAGCACTCTTTTCAGTTCCGTCACACCCGTTGTCAGTCACGGCATGCACAGATTTTTTTTCACAGATGACGGCGCTGGTCCCATATTTTTGCTCACAGTTTTTTTTTCCTTTACAAACGCGAAAGAGATGGCCCTTCAGCCGACCGTTGTGACATACGCTGTTCAGGTGCTGGCACTGCGATGCTAGATGGCCGCGACCACAGCCAAAACACACAATGAACACTTCTTCCCACTTCGCAGAGTCACGTGACAAAGCGCTGGTTGGTGCAACGGATTGCGTGGGTGCCATCGAAGGCGCTTCCAAATCCTTGATGGACGCCTCCATCGCAAAAACAACTTTCTTTGCCATGTCCAGCGTGAGGTCCGGCTGCTCCAGCAGTCGTCTCTGCACAGCTTCGCCGTCGATACCTGCAACGTTACGGTGACGCAGCATTCTGTCACGAAATCTGCCTAAACCGCAGTCATGAGCGAGTTTGTTCAACGAGGGAAGGTAATCCGCAACCGCTTTACCCCCTTGTCATATTTTTAGTTGAATTTGAACGCGGCAAGAACTTCGAAGCTTTTCGCAAAGAAACGCTTCCGATGAACATCAAAAATGGTGGACAAACTTGCCTCACCTGGATTGCCAACCGCAGCTACCGATAACAACCGCGCATGGGAATCCGTTTTATTACGAAATAAAGCGTCCAGAAGAGAGTTAGGATCAGGCTTCTGTTTGAATATAGAGCGTTCGAAAGAAAGGGAACTTCAGATACCACTTGCGTGCTCCCCTCACCGCGTATGACAGCAAAACTTCGCAGAGATGTTCGCAGCAGCGTATGCTACCCGCGCACAACATTATTTCACCAAGCCTGATGGATGATTCAGGACTCCTTTAAGGCGAAATAATTAAGGAGCTCGAACCTACGACACAACAAAGAGCTGTGGGTGAACCGGCATCTACAAGTTGGATTGCACTTGACATGGTGAAGGTCGAGTCTAGCCCACTACCTTTTTTGGTAATTACCGCGAAGTGAGTTAAGGCAAAGTTAAAGGTAGAGCAAAGGCACTCGAATCCATGACCTTTTGTGAGAGCCGAACAAACCACCAAACAAGGAGATGCAGCCGAACCGGCCATCTCCCCAAGTTGGATTCCAGTTGACATCGTGCAGGTTGAAAGTGACACCCTCGACGATTGGCGCTAGTCAAACCCACAATCTTTGGTGTTGAATAACGTGTCGTTGATTAAGCACGTGAAATCACGACCCGTCATGCACATAGGGGTGATTCGGCCACAATTCCAAGTTGGATTCTAGTTGACATCGTGAAGATCGAGAGTCGAATGCACTACCTTGGTGTCCATTCAGAAGTTAATTAAGGAACAGTATATTATTAATATACAGCCAATTAAGGCACTCGAACCCACGACCTTTGGAGGGAGCCTTACGCTTGACCTTTGTTATTAATTAGGGCGAAGGTAATTAAGCCATATTTACCTGAGTTAGAGCTCATTAAAGTACTCTTACCCGCAAGTTTTGGTTGGAGAAAACAATAGGTAGTAACAATCAATGCATTGGAATGAAAATGTGAAGTAAAGTAATGAATGTCTCGTGAGTGCGCGGGCTTTCGCCTTCGTCCTCTTTCGGGCAAGCTGAAGGGACTGACAACTTTTTTGACTGTGTAGGTGCAGCTTTGACACAGCATGCTCCTATTTGTTTATTCGAAGTATGTGTTCAAACAGCACGCGATCTGACACTTCAAAATTCAAGAGCGTGAGGGTAAACGTGGTCGTTGAACAAAGGTGAATAAAAATTCTTATAGAGTATCCCGCAGCACACAACGCATTGAAAACACTTGAAAGTGCCGCCAGGAACGCAAGCTATGCAACAAAGTTCAAGTGTCATCCTACAGTGTGGAGGTCGATGACCAGGGAAGCTATAGAACCACAGACAAAGTTAGAAAAGGGATCATATATTTATTTTCTAATGATAGGGACGACAGCTTTGCGATTACTACAGACTGATTGGCTCACTTTAAAAGCTTCCACATATTTTTGGTGCATTTTATATCTATAAACGACCGTTATCGAGTAGTTGAGGTACTTGGATTGGTGCGACACTTCCTGCCGAACTCTTCTAGCACAAACTCAGTGAACCATATCATGTCTGGTTTAGAAATGTCCACGTCGAAAAGTCTCCAACAGATCAAAGGGATAGTGTCATCACGGCTAACCAATCCAAAGTACAAGGCCATGAACTCCTCCACATCACACATGGGTGTGCCTGCAGATACGTGCAGAGTGGGTATCACAATTCCTCCGTTCGTTTGTACGGCAGAGACATCCATCGCCACATTAACTGGCGTCGTACTTTTGCGTGTCAAGACAGTGGTCGTACATGCATTTTGAAGCCTTGACCCTTACGGGGCTATGAACTACTGTATTTTTGCTTGATTATGGGAGTATGAGCTATTGCTTACTGAGGTATGAGCCTTTGATGATGACAGCTTTAGTCATGGTTTCAACTTTCGCGGCCCTCGTTCTTTTAATTATGAGTTACGCCGCCGAAGCACCCTGGCGCTCAATGCACGAACGGCGCCTAAGAGCTGCGCTCTAAAAAGTTACGGGAGAACTCATATCATGGTGAATCAAGACGATGATCTGATTAGCATTCGGAGAATGTGGCGACACGCCGTATTTATGAAGTCATGTTTATCTTACATTTGATGGGGTCATTCCGAGACTTCCGTTGCTTCGGCCATACGCGACAAACCAATATATCGTCCCACTTTGCTGGCCGCGATCGCCCATGAGCATGGCGGCATGAAAACGACTGTAATATATCATCTTAGTTAGGGCGATCGAATGACCAAAAGGGAACTTGATGGAACGACAATGAAGGTATAATGACGATGGAATCTCGATAATGGAATAGGGATTCCTCAATGATGACGATGATATACAGTGGAGAGCACAATGACGACGACGACATGAAGACAACAGGATGACGACGAAGAAGGTTCGACAGCGGTGGCATATTCATGCTCACGAGTGAGTGACGATAGTAGAGTAATAATAGAGTGAAGAAGGATTGACGTCGATGGAACAACGAAGGTGGTATGACAACTGGAACCGCTTAATTGGTGTAAGCATATATATATATATATATATATATATATATATATATATATATATATATATATATATATATATATATATATATATATATATATATATATATATATATATATATGTATATATATATATATATACAGTGAAGTAGACGCGCGTATGAAGCGGGTTATTGACGTTTCGGCCGGGGTCCAGCCTTCATCAGAATACATTGAATGGTATCAGTACAGTTTATATACATGTGCTTATTTAACAAATGAAGATACGTTTACATGAAAAACGAATAAAATGGCCGAAAAAAACGCATCTGATTCGTTCAAAGGATAGGTGACACGTGTATAGACCGATGGCGATTGCAAACATATAATCTAAAATACAAAGCATAAATAAACCGCCATCGAAAACCGCGATGTAAATTATGCCCCTACATGGTCACATTGCAACAGGTTACTAGTACGTCTTCAAACTTTTGTTTAAAACCAAAGGCGATTTCGACTGTGACACAAAAAACGTACTATACATTCTTGAATGTACGCTCTGCAAAAAACTGTACATCGGACACAGAAGGGCCTTTCAGATTCCGCTTTAACAATCCAAATCCCACGCTAACACGTTGCCCAACCTGCCCATCTCAAGACACGTACATCTTCCTGACCACTCATTTGATAAACTGAGCGTCACGTTGCTTGAATCTGGATTTCGCTCAAATTATGATAGAGAAGCCCGCGAGTCCTTCCTAATTTATAAGTTTGATACCGTCGCGTGTGGTATGAATGAAGGTGTAGGAAAATTGAGTCGCCTGTCTTTGTAGCCCGTCACTTGTCCCTTCTTCTACTAGTACGTCGCCATTCCCCTTTTTCTGTGTCTGTGTTTGCTTGATAACATAACACATATTGAGCACATATTGACGTTTTGTTGTCACGTGGCGATTGGTTTTTACAATTCATTTCGGTGCGTTTTTGTGCTTTGTATTTTAGATTATATGTTTGCAATCGCCATCGGTCTATACACGCGTCAGCTATCCTTCGAACGATTCGGATGCATTTTGTTCGCCCATTTTATTCGTTTTTCATGTTAACGTATCGTCATTTGCTAGATAAGCACGTGCATATTAACTGTACTGACACCATGCAATGTATTCTGATGAAGGCCGGACCCCGGCCGAAACGTCAATAAACCGCTTCATACGCGCGTCTACTTCGCTGTGAATATTTACCCGGACCCAGAACTGCTTTTCTTCTGGTATATATATATATATATATATATATATATATATATATATATATATATATATATATATATATATATATATATATATATATATACGTGTGTGTGTGTGTGTGCGTGTGCGTGCGTGCGTGCGTGCTTTGTCTCCGTCAGATGCAAAGAAGCTGCGCGAGGACCAGTATACTAATCGAATTAAAATCGTTCCGAAATACGGGTTTTCCGTACGGTCCTTATAGTAAGATGGCCACACGAGAGTACTCCGATGTTTTACGTTACAGCGGCAAGTGCATCGCTATCTTAATTGATGAGCCTACCGCAACTGTATTAACAATAGCTGCTTTGCTCGATTTCGCTCGTTCCGCCTCCGCACTTGCCAGGCGCATGTGCCGCTGGGGCAAACTAGCGCAAAAAAAAGCTACAATCAGCAACAACGTCGAAGTGAATACGAATCCACGATTCTAAAATATCATATAAGCTTGCGGTATTATGTCGCTGGGTCGCACCTAATGGTCTGGTTCCTCTCCTTGCAGGTTGATCGCCCTCACGAACGACAAAAACGGACTAAGCGCCGATTTCTCAAGCGGTGCATTCTTTTGCACATGTCCGAGTTGCACCGCCACGCTCAGCAAAGCCTGCTTTCCAGGAGGCGAATGGTACTTTCGATAGAAGGCTCGTCCTAATGCACCCTCTTCTTTTTTTATTTTTTTTTATTTATTGATACTGCAATCATAGTTTGAGGATTCTGGCAGTAGGGTACAAATGTTGAAAATATCATAAAAATATGATTTGATATATGCTTCTCAATAAAAAAAAACCTGCAAAATACATGCATGCACGAATCGATGTCAAGTGATGCATACTGAATGCAGCTGCCTATCGAGCATGGCCAGCGGACTCTGTAAATTGCTACCAAATCAATCAACATGTTTATATATTGCGAACAAATATGTATGTTTGTGTAACACGAACATGTGCGCGACGAAACCAGCCAGCCGACGAAGACAGTGAGTGCGCCCCATGGCGCATGCATGCTAATTGATGTGCAGAGTACTGGACCAGTTGGACAATCGTCCACTTTCAGAACTAAAAGCTTTAGGCCAATGCTCCGAAAGAACATCCTCGTTGAAGGCCTTACTCGCGCTAGTAAGGTTCTTGCGGTCCACGGGGCTTTACGACAGACTCTAAGAATGCCGCCCCCTACCGCTCTGTAGTGTACGCGCTTTGTTCGTGCTTGTCTCCCTTTCTTTCTATCTCCCCCTTCTACTATGTTTCTCTTTTTATCCCTCTTAATCCTTCCCCCTGCGCAGGCTAGCCAGCCGGAACTACCTCTGGTTAACCTCCCTGTCTTTCTCTGCATTATTTTCTCTCTCTCTATCTCTTGGTTTCCTTTCGAACCCTGTGTTTCATTAAACTGTGTAGCTAGTCGCAGCGTGTATATGGCTATGTAATTTCTCTCTTCTTGTGTGTACGTCTTCGAAGGCTGGCTTTGTCGTTTTTCAAGCAATGACTACGGTACCATGACGTTGAAGGTGAGGCCACATGAACTGATTTATTGTGCCTTGGAGAAGAAACTCGCAGAGCGGATTCGCCTGATTTTGAGTCTGAGTTTCAGCATGTACCGCGTACACACAAATGTTGGCTGAGAATAATTTTGTGCCCTTTTTGTTGTGGTTGAACGTTAACGTCGATGACAATACGCGTTAGTAGGTTGGAAGTAGAGAGAATGTAATGCGTCGTCATTACATGTAAAGCTTTAATTACCTGCTGTACGGAAGTTTCGGTTCAACGTGCGGATTGGGCCTACATGTTGTTTTTTTTTTCCTTGTGAGTTAAATAACCGAAAGGGAAACTGGCTCGACGATGGAAAGAACGCTATTTGCGTCAACATGAAGTACTTCCAATAGAGCGTGCACCCAGCACTCTACCCCTTTAAAATAGCCCTGAAAAAACTTTCCTGCAGCCTCAAACATGTCTTGGAACGCTTGTGGTTACATGCATCGAATACATTTTCATTTTTTTTCTAGAGCACGCAGTACGAGTGGGTTTACGACAACAACAATTTTTACCTCTCATTCCCTTCCAGTATCTTACGCTCTAAATTAGCGGGGCGGCGTTGTTTGCGATGCACTGCCCAACATATTACGTGACATGACTTCAATGTATGAGGGCCAATCAGAAAGTATTGGCCCCTATGTTTTATTAGCCGAAGTACAGCCGATACAGCTAATTACAGATATGCGTACTATTATGCTTACCTTATACTATTTATCCACATTGTCCCCACACTCGTTCCGACATCTGTCCCATCGCAACAGTAAATTTGAGATACCCCTGTGGTAGAATTCGTCCGGTGGACTGGGGAACCACCCTCGGACTGATGTCGTGGCTTCTTCGTTGCACGTGAGTCGCTGTCCTGCCAGAAACTTCTTCGGTGGACGGAAAACGTGTAAATCACTTATGCTGAGGCCAGGAAAGTATGGGGGGGGGGGGGGGGTGTTCCCGACTCTTTCAGTGAATTTACCGGAACTTGTAGGCGGTTATTATTGCCACGTGTGGCCAGGCACTATCGTGGAGGATTACCGCGTTGTCCACATCGAGAGCCTTTCGGTGTTTTCGCCTGATGATAGCCAGGAGATGTGACAGTGTGGAACACTAACTACCGGCATTGATGGTTGCAGCATGTGGCATCAAATCCAGCTGGAGTGGCCCTCGGCATTTCTAGAAGACCAGTAACATCAATTTCCCAAGAGATGACACTGAACGGAATATTTTGTTATAGGCGAACGAGGATGTTTCCATACTATGCTCTGCTGCTTCGATTCCGGCGTGAAATGAAGTATCCACGTTTCAACATCAATTGCAATGCGGCCCAGGAAACTTTCAACCTCCTCGGTATGCCGTTGCATATGATTCATTATAACAATCATTCACTTGCCTTCCATCATGCCACCCAACTGCTTAGGCAGCCACCGATGTAAAACCTTCCGGTATCCTAAGGACCCGTGATGACCTCGTAAACACTCTCATACGATATGCCAAGCTCCCCGGAAATCTCCTTGAGAACCACACACCGATCACGTATCACCATTCATCCACGTGGGAAATGTCGCCAGTCAGTTATGCACGTGGTCTCCCCAAACGCTCATTTTCGTGTATGCCTTCACGGTTTTTTGGCGAACTCACGCCACTACCACATCCAATTCTGAAAGCGAGATACCTGTCCCCATAGGTGGGCTGCCTTTCCCTGCGAATTTAAATGGGCGTTCGTTCTTTGCTCAATAGAAAACGCGTCAAATTTCGTTGCTCGTACACCGCGGACATGTAGACCACAAACACCACCTTCTCCAACTGACAGCAGTGCCGTGCTGCGGAGCTGCTAGAAGATAAGGCCGGGCCGGCCCTAGAAAGGCCCACAGCTGAGGATGGATATGTGAATTTGCATTGGCAGCCATAATTCGACTATCAACGATATGGGCAAATCCTTTCTGTTCGCCATCGTACGGTTTCTTTTTACCACGCAAGTCGACCGGAGTTGTTGGTAACGCATGCTTCCGGGCGTCCTTGCTGTAGTAATGTTGGTGTCAATAATTTACATGCAGGACTATATTTTTGAACGTACCAACTAGCGATGAGTCCGTTATTTCATTGCGTACTTATATCTACGGCAATCACGCAAGCTCCCATTCTCGAACAAAGCGTCGTCTCATATATTCATTCGTGCAAGCACGTCGGTGGCACGCACACTGGCTCAGTGACGGATGCCGCACTACGGGCTAGCGCTGAATGTATTGTGAACGTAATGAGGTTCGACCATGAAGGTCAATAACCTCGAAGGTGCGCAACTCGGGAATCAGATGTCCTAGAGCTTACATGACGCCCAGCGCAGCAGCATCCACGACATCAGTTGATACCTAGGAATAATCGCTGATATTTTGCGCTTACATTTACGTTGTCTAGTAATTTCTGTAGATCTTTTTTTCTTGTTTTTGCAGCGTGTTTCTTTTGATAAATGGAAAGCTTTAGTTGGTTGGCATTGGTATGACGGGGGATGGTCTGCGCCATGTTTTGGACAATCGCTTAGCTGGCTTGCACTTCGCGGTGGCACAAAATATTGCTGCTGTCGCGCTGCACCGCGAAGTGGTGTACAGATAGCCTAATATGATCTCTATGCAAACAAGATCTTCGTGATTATACTGTAGTGTGCGTCGCCATAGTGTATCGCTACTTTTATAGCTGCCTGACAGATTTCGCAAGTGGTATATAATTATAGAACATGTTAGATATGAAGCTCATCGTACTTCGACCTATTAAATCCTGGCAAGATGGCATCTGAGGTTGCCACGTTGATAAGGAAGCTTAATAGTACGCGTACCTCTCGTGAAGCTAAGACAAGAAATATTCGTTCACTGTGTGCCTTGTTAGTGCAAAGGCAAAAAAGCAGGGAAAATTCATTTAGGGCTATTTTTGTTGGAACCGAATATATCACTTTTCAAATTTCGCGTTTCTTGCATACTCACTTGGACAAGCTAAATATTGAGGACCCGCTTCTTGTTCCCAGTTCGGAGTATGATATAACGTTTTGCAAGAATACAGCCCGCGGGAAGTGCGCGGGAATTGGTAATGACGTGGAAGACTTACACTATCATATGTCCCGTGCACATCCTTAAGTAGACTGTAACTGACTGCATGCAGGATCAAAGTGACGCACTAGCTCTTGTTGAGAGGTGGAGAACCGTGCGTCTATGCTGTGTAAATCTTCATAATTTCCACTTATGGTGCACCTTGATTGGGTAGGGAATCGATGGTTTCGTTCCAAAATCAAGCGTCTGCATACGCTTCAATGTAGCGCGCATGCTCAGTAATACCTTCTTAGCTTGCGCTGAAAAAAAAAAATAATTGATATACGTGGAATACTATTTGTTTTCTTTTTTTGTAGGGAAACACAGCATTAGCAAATTTTTGGTTGATGTTGTTCTGCTCGACAAGTGAGAAAGGAGAGGCCTCAACTTCACGTTTGAAGTTCAGACGACTATAACTACAATTTGGGGATATTAGGCTAGTTTTTATAAGGGAGCATGTCTGCAGGTAATATAGGCTGAAAACGACGAATTCCCTTCTTGACATTCGGTCTAGTCATTCGACGCTAATTAAGGAATATCGTTGCTACAACCCCAATATATCCGTACCCATATAGATTTTTGCTCAATCTGTACGACAGAGCGGGATCAATCAAACCAAGTGAGCACCCAGAATATTATTTCATTGGTTGCAATGAGTTGCTTAGAGCATTCAAAAAGCAACCCGAAAAAAATGACGCACGTGAGAGTAGCCTTTAGTGCCATTCCCTTTTGATGATAATGATGATGATGAAAAACTTTATTTGTCCCTTTTTAAAGGTAAGGGGGAAATGGAAGAGAGGGTAGGGTGAGGAACTACTTGAAGTACGCCTCCTTTATCCTCTTAGCCCACTCCAGGATGGCCTCCTTAATATCGGGCCTGGAGCTGCGCAAGGCAGCCTCCCACTGCTCCTCACTAGATATTAAATGCTTGAGGGAAGGGGGTGCTTAGGGCACCCCCACATGATGTGGTTTAAGTTTGCTTTGGGAGAAACACAGAATCTACAAGAGGGAGAAAGGTAAATGGCGGGATGAATGCGGTGGAAGAGGTAAGGGGATGGAAAGGGGCGAGTCTGCAGCTGTCGACACAGAACTTCACACCTACGCGGGGATTTGCCCATAGTGGCGGAAAGGTTAAGCGGTCTAATCAGTAGTGTGTACAGATGTCGTGGTAAGTAAAAAGTCGATCCCGCGCAGTAAGCGGTGCCTTCTCCGTGGCGAAGTCCGACACATCTGATGCCTGAGTCCGGACTGTAAATCCTCGGGCTTTGGCATGAGCCGCCTCGTTTCCGGCAAGGCCCGCATGCGCGGGAGTCCAGATTAATGCCACAGTTTGATGGAAAGGATGGGTTAGAGACCCTGCCCGCTCCGAAGTTATGTATGGCTTCCTTGAAGTCGCTAACGATAACTGATGAATTTAGGATTGTGAGGGCCAGGGCTATGGCCGCTTCCTCCGCCTCCTCCGAGGAAGAGCCAGGAATGGAAGCGGCCGCAGCGACCTGGCCGTGGGAGTTAATGACTGATATTGCGTAATGATTTCTCTTCCCATATTCGGCGGCATTAACATACAACACGTCTTTAGAGGTGGAGAATTGTTTTTGTAGAGTCTTTGCTCGCTGCCTCCTTCACTGTTTGTGATGCACAGGGTGCATGTTTTTAGGAAGTGGGGAGATGCACAGGTTCTCGCGTATGTCATGCGGAATGGTGTATTTAGTCTTGATGATGGGTGCCGGAGTGATAGAAAGAGTTTGTAGAATGTGTCGACCTGTTGCAGTGCTAGAAAGTCTGCTATATTGGGATGTGAGATGGGCTTCTTTTGAGTTCAGTAGGTCTGTTGAAAGTTCCAGTAAGCATTAGCCTCTCAGTGGAGGTAGGTATGGGGACCCCTAGAGCGAATTTATATATTTTGCATAAAAGAATGTCGATCCTATGTGATTCTGATTTAAGGAAATGTAGATATGGTGTTGCGAATGTAATCTTACTGATAACGAAGCCCTGAATCAAGCGGAGAAGTTCGGCCTCCTTTAGTGCGCCATGTTTATTGGAGACTCGCCCTTGAAGGCGCAGGGTGTGATCGACTGTGGTGTGTAGTGTATGTAGGGTATATGTGTTTAGCCGGTTGCTTTGAATGTGTAAACCGAGCACCCGGAGCCTGTCTACTCTAGTAACGGGGATGTGGTTTAGGATTGCCTGTATACTAGACATGTGTTTTCCGGCCCCCCGGTGGGATGGCAGAAGTAGCAGCTCGGATTTTTGAAGGGAGCATGTGAGATTCATAGCCCCGCCATGAGCGACGACGGCGTCTGCTGCGGCCTGTAGAGTGTCTTGAATCTCTCCATCGGAGCCGCCAGTCTTCCAAAGAGTGATGTCATCGGCTAAGGTGGTAGAAACGTTCTAAGTCAATTTCACGTTCTCAGGTAAGGATGAGATCAACAGAATTTGGGAAGCAGTAGACGCTCAAAAGGTTTTAGAACAATAAACACTGTACAGGTGCTTTGTCCGCTTTAATTTTTTCTAGAACTTGTTCCCGCGTCGTCAAAGGGACCAAAAGTTCGACGCTAATCGGCAAGAGATCCATGACGTAATTAGTGACAGTGAGATACTATCACACAATAGAAAGAGTGGTGCTGTCACGGTGTTATTTCCTAATCAACACAAACATTTTGCTGCTTCAAGAAGAAATACATCGACTTATTACGGTTTATTGCTGTCGACTGTCACTGCATGTGGCACTCTTCCTCTTCAGATGCCAAGCTTAGGGCCAGGTCTAAAATGCTTGGAGCCGTCTCCTGAAAAAGAAAAATGCAGGGGAATATCACATCTTTTATATTTAGATATTTTATTTCTTTTGCGGCCAACAACGCCTTGCACAAGCAAGCTGGAATAATATGAGCGTACTAAAACTTACCACTGTAAGTGTAAAGATAGAGTAAAAATAAATATATTTAACACCCAAAAAGATAGCAACACAAGCAAATCAAACCACAAGAAAACGTAAATTATGCACAAACTTGTTTTCAATTGCAGATGACTTCCACATAACTAAAGTATCAAAACAACAAATGTGCGCAGACTGTCCATTTCTTACATCGTGAGCGAAAAAAAGGACAGAAGCTTACATCTATCAATAGTAGAAAATGTTATGGGGATGGTTTTCAAAATAAGAAAAAATGGCTGTGGCTTAGCTAAGGTTAAGCCCAGGATGCGAAGCATACTAGCCTTTATTTTAGTTGTTCAACCACTGTTTAGCCTGGTGAACTGCTGTTGCTTGGCTATATTTGGTTCGGCTAGACGAAGAAACAACTCATGCGTTACTCTGCTTCGCCTTCAAGAGTGGAACGCGACAGCGTTCCCGTCGACCCGCCAAGGGGTGTAAGACAATGGGCTACGGCGCAGCGACTACGCGCCCCACATTGAACGCGGTGAGCGTCGAGCAACGCAGCGTTCGGCGCGGCAACGAAATGTGCGCCTGAGCAAGCGACGCACGCCTGAGCCTTAGAAGCAGCTCGTTTCTAAGGCAACACCGCATTCACTAGAGGCGCTTTTGTACCGCTTTGAAGCATCGTACTCGTGGCTCAGTGGTAGCGTCTCCGTCTCACACTCCGGAGACCCTGGTTCGATTCCCACCCAGCCCATCTTGCAAGAGTTGAGCCAAAGGCACCTAGAAAATCAGTCTCTGTAGCACGCCGCAACCTTCGCTTCTCATTCCAACGAGCAGCTCTGTCTCCAGGAGGCATCTCACCTCGTGAGTGTCTAGCAGAGGCAAGCGCAGCTGCTTAAATACCGCCGCGACGCCGCGAGCGACGGCGCGAGTTGGAGCCCCGTTTCTCCTCTGTCGTGACGTCACGGTGTCACGTGGTATTGAAAGCGACACCGCCGCGCCTGAGGAGCTGGGTTGAGCTCTCTTAATATGCTTCGCATAAAAGGACTTACATCTTCGATGTTTACGGCACTCGGTTAGTTTTGTTTATTCTTGTAAGGACGCCACCACTGAATGTTTCACATATCTACAAGCAACGGCTGGCTCAAGATTGATTTCATCAACTCGGGTTTACGGCTGCAGTTATTTAAAAGAACAGTAGCACAATAGTTCTGGTAACTTGTTAATAATATGTGTCATTAATACTCATAGCGTGCATTCCATAAATATGAAGCATAGTCAAATTCAGATGGAATGACACTTTTATATGCCAACAGTCTTAGGGAACGTGGCGCCTGAGCATAATTAGATAATACTGATAGCCAGCATTCTGTAAACATGACATATACTTAACTTCAGACTTGATCAGTGTATGTTATGTATTAGTTTTCGGGCCGATATTTTGTCAGAGGGCCTACTCTTTGCGTCACGTAATCTTTTTTGCAGCATTTGATAATGTGAAAGTTGCACAATTAGTGATAGCGACATTAGAGCAGTAATGTGGATACAGATATCTGTATATTGTGAACAGTTGTAAGCTTCCTCCCAAATTTATAAACCACTCTGCTAACACAAACGCTGTGTCGATGAGCCCGTAATACTTTGCACAAGTTGATAGTTAACAGCACCAGCCGAAATTCATTCTCTGCCGATACGAGCCGATGATTGCTGATGACTTTCTACAGATGAAGATGAAGTCTGCATAAATGCTCACACTAATTTCCCCTGTGGACGGAAAGGGCCACTCTGGCCGCACATTAGACAGTGGAACGGAGATGAAAGGGCTTAAGGCTGGAAACGTGCACGATCTCTTTTCCACGGCAGCGTCGGTCAGTTGGGGCATCAACAGGTGTAACGCCATGGTTCACGAGCGAGGTCCGCTCTATCACTTTGTAGGGGCCAATATATCGAGACTCAAGCTTCTCACAAAAACCGGGTGTTCGTAAAGATTTCCTTAGGAGCACATCGTCACCCGGGCGGTAGAAAAGGACGCGGTGAGAGGCATCGTAGCAATGTTTGCGATCGTCTTGGCTTGCTTCAGTGTTCATATGGGCGCGACGACGATATTGGGCAAAACAAGACACTAACTGGTCGCAAATGAATCGTGAAGCGTCGACGGGGCCAGAGAAGAAACGTCGAGTGATGAGGTTGGGTGGCGGCTGTATGCTACGAAAAACGGAGAATATCCGGTTGTCCGTTGAACAGATGTATTGTATGCAAATGTTATAAATGAGTGAATCGCATCCCAGTTACGATCGTCCGCTTGAATATACACGGATAGCATGTCATACAGCATGCGATGAAATCGCTCTGTTAGGCTGTTGGTTTGAGAGTGGTAGCTAGACGTTGTCTTCTGCACGGTGTTGGACGCTTGCAGAATTTGATTAAGAGTGCTTGAAATAAATACCTTGCCTCGGTCGCTCAAAAGAACGTGAAACGCCCCGTGACGTAAGTAGATAGCCTGCAAAATGAGGGTCGCA
This sequence comes from Dermacentor albipictus, assembly GCF_038994185.2. Lineage (NCBI taxonomy): Eukaryota > Metazoa > Arthropoda > Arachnida > Ixodida > Ixodidae > Dermacentor > Dermacentor albipictus. The sequence continues at coordinate 64,376,882 of NC_091827.1, forward strand.
AGTTCTGAGGCAGCTCCTGAACGTACTGAGGCTGTTTTATTGTACCGGGTCAAGTGGCCAACAGCAGTGACGATCCATCTCTTGCCGTCAGGAGTAGGTGGTAGTGGCCCGAAAAGGTCAACGACAACAGAGAATGGTTCTGCTGGACAAGGATTTCGTTGTTAGCCAAATGGAATTAAAAGGTGGAATAGTTAGCCTTTGTGGAATTAAAAGGTGGAATAGTAGCTCCCAAACTGGGAAAAACAAGTACTTGAGGACAAATGTGTAGCTAATGACACGAACAGGTCAACTTCAACCAGCACTGGTTTACGCTCATTAAACTCGTCTCCCTCTTTGGCTTATCGAGAGCTGGAGAAATTACAGTTCACATAACTGTTAATTAGTATGCTTTACCATCTCTCACCGCTGTACCTTATCTTTGCTGCTGGCTTGTCGGGAAACTGTGAACAATAATATGGACAGTGCTCCCAGCTTTTTGTTGACTTTTCACTATATCGCCCCAAGACGTACGACAGAGGCGAAGCAAAGTTCCTAACCTAATTCATATAATGTTGTTGAAGATCGCCACTTCAAACCGAATTTACCCTAATAGTTCTGCCGCTTATCATAGCCACAAAATGCACTGTGCCGCTTATTTTACAAAGTCCCTCGCTTTTAGTTGACCCTTTGTTTCTAAATAGTTTCTCACTGTTGGCTGACCCACTAGGTTCTTGAGCCCTGTTGTGTTGAATAAATGACATTGCCAGCTCAAGAAGTAATTCATTTACAATTCACAGCATTTCTTACCGCTTCGCGTTGCAAAGGGCCTTGTTGAAGCTATAATTGCTAAGTCACTCTGCTAATCAAAACGATGCGTAAGGGGAGCAGCACGCGCACGCTTGGCATGCTTTGTTGTAGCGTGTCTTGCATGGTGATATCCTATGACTATCTGATATATGATAGCATCAGTGTCAGAGTCCTCTGTGTCGAACATAAGCTTCTCAGGTCGGGTGACATTGGCCAAATAATGTGCAGCGAATCCCAGTACTTCATTAAGAACTAGCTAATATTATTTGCGTTTTCAACGGTAGCTATCCATTCTGTCAAAAAGTTAACGTATGTTGTAAAAAAAGCTAACTGTTTCACAGTGGGCGAACTCAAACATCATAGAAGCTGGACTGTTTTGGTACTGTTTTGGAATAGATACTTGACTCCAAAGACAGTGCTACGCAGTCACAGAGCTGCCTTGAGCGAATATTGCTTTGCCCATTCTCCTCTTTTAATCATCTTTGTTTGTTAATCTACCTATCACTGTTTTTAAACATGAGTTACGCTTTTTCTAAGCTATGACCGACCAGGTGAGCGTTCACTTGTCTTACGGGTATATTTACGCGTAGGTGAATTTGTTTTATCAACATAATTTCCTGGCTTTTGACTCAAGGCATCCGGTCCGCAAGAAATATTCCAGGCAAGAAAGAACATGAGCTCTTACCGTATTTTTTCCTGCAAGCTTGCAAAGTTGCAAAACCCCCTTTGTAGCAGCCTGTGTACATCTTGCAGCCCTCTCGCTCGATCCAGTAAAACCGAGTAAAAGCAGCCCTGCAGCGGTCTTGATGAGGTTGGTGATGGCATAAGGGCTTTCGGAGTTTTTTCTTTTCTGCGTTGTCCATTACAAAAAGAAAGATGGTTACCTTTAGACTTTAAAGGGGTGCTGGACCACTCGTCAGGATAGGGGGGGGGGGGGGGGAACACATTAAGCGGGTCGCATACCTTGATGTAAGCATTCCATTAACATATTCCAGTCGTGCGCAGCACATGGAGTTCACAATGGTGCGCGAAGTTCCTTTAGCTTTATTCAAACAACCTCTTTTCAGACAAAGGACTTCTTCTCACCCGTTTCGATCGAAGCTTTATACCGGCGACTACCACATGTCATCATGTAGAAATTTACATTGCTGTAAGATGCATGGCATACGTTCTCTCCGGCGTTAAGCGCATCAATTGTTAACAAGGAGGCTATAGAAGCAGTCACGGCTAGCAATGGACGCGCCACCACGTTAATAAACATGACACTGCCCACCATATCGTCTATGAAAACGTTCTATAGTAACTATGACCAGAAATATACACGTGCGCTACGAACAGTGCTTGCCAGTTTTCACTGAAAAAATAAACGCAGCATTGAAACAAGGTGACAATACTATAGGTCGGGTGCCGCAACCGCCATCATTCTGTTCTGAAGACCTTGCAAAGGAAGGGTAAATATTGTCCCCTTAGTGCGTATGCACGCACTAGGTATTGAAAAAAAATATTTGAATTACATTGTCACGTGGTGGTGACCTTGAAGAACACAGTGGCAAATGCTGTGAAAGACAAAACTAACTTTTAGTGGGCGAACTTGTGCCCACAAAAGCAGGCTACACTTATAGCACAACGATAGCGGCAAACACGGTCGGTGATCGTCGAAAATCTGATCAGGGGGTGAAGCGCGTCGGCATTTATAGAGCAGTCGTCGAATGTTCCAGACTAATCGTTCGGACCCGCGCGGCTTCCACAAAGTTCTACACCATTCGCACCACGCGATGAAATCAGATAACAGCCAGGTAGAAGCATCGGTAACCTTCCAGAAACTTCGGATACATGCAGGTGCGTCCCGCGCTATGCGATTACATTTGTTAAGCGGCGAAACGTGGTCGCCCGATAAAGATAGGTACACGTGTGAATACACCCCTCTTAAAAAGCATCAACCCGATGCTGCAAACAAACGAAAGTAATAAACAAAAGCACTTGTAGCTCAGAAAACAAAAAAAAATAAAGAAGTTCGTCAGCGTCCGTAAAAGGGTTTAAGGCGCACCACGTGGACCACTTCAGATCATGCGCGGCGCCGCTGTGAATGCGAAATGCCGTCTGGCACGACCTCATAGTCCAGTGCACCAATACGTCGGATGACCTTGTAGAGTCCGAAATGGCGTCGCAGTAGTTTCTCAGTGAGTCTTCATCGGCGTATCGGGGTCCATACCCAAACACGGTCGCCGGGCTGGTACTCGACGAAGCGTCATCGGAGGTTGTAGTGTCGGCTGTCGCTCCTCTGCTGCTTCTTGATCCGCAGGCGGGCGAGCTGTCGGGCTTCTTCGGCGCACTGGAGGTAGCTAGCGACGTCAAGGTTTTCCTCGTCAGTGACGTGCGGCAGCATGGCGTCGAGCGTCGTCGTCGGGTTCCTGGCGTAAACCAGCTTGAACGGTGTGATCTGTGTTGTTTCTTGCACCGCCGTGTTGTAAGCGAATGTTACGTACGGCAGGACGGCATCCCAGGCCTTGTGCTCGACGTCGACGTACATCGTTAGCATGTCGGCGAGGGTCTTATTCAGCCGCTCCGTAAGACCATTCATCTGCGGGTGGTAGGCCGTTGTCCTCCTGTGCCTTGTCTGACTGTATTTCAGAATGGCTTGGGTGAGCTCCGCTTTAAAGGCCGTTCCTCTGTCGGTGATGAGGTCTTCTGGGACACCATGTCGCAGCAGGATGTTTTCGACAACGAATTTCGCCACTTCGGCTGCGCTACCTTTCGGCAGTGCTTTTGTTTCATCGAAGCGGGTGAGGTAGTCCGTCGCCACGACGATCCACTTATTTCCGGTTATTGACGTCAGAAAGGGTCCCAGCAAGTCCATCCCGATCTGCTGGAATGGTCGGCAAGGAGGCTCGATTGGCTGTAGTAATCCGGCTGGCCTTGTTGGCGGTGTCTTGCGTCGCTGACAGTCTCGGCATGTTCTGACATAACGGGCGACGTCGGTGGTCGGGCGCGGCCAATAATACTTTTCTTGTATCCTCGATAGTGTCCAGGAAAATCCGAGGTGTCCAGCGGTCGGATCGCCATGCAGGGCGTGCAATACGTCTGCACGAAGTCCTGACGGAACATCAAGAAGGTAATTGGCGCGGACTGGTGAGAAGTTCTACTTCACGAGTAGATTGTTTTGAAGCGTGAAGGAAGATAATCCGTGCCTAAATGCCCTGGGGACAAGGTCGGTGTGCCCTTCCAAATATTCGACGAGGCCTTTTAGCTCCGGGTCTGCCCGTTGCTGTTCAGCGAAATCTGCCGCGCTTATCATTCCAAGGAAGGCGTCGTCATTCTCGTCACCTTGCGGTGGCGGGTCAATGGGTGCGCGTGATAGGCAATCGGCATCGGAGTGTTTTCGTCCGGTCTTGTAGGTTACAGTGATGTCGTATTCTTGTAGTCTCAGGCAGGGGGCGGACACTCCGTATACATCCCATTGGCCGTTTTCGAGCAGACGCTCTTTCGACGCTAGCGCCAAGGTCCCCTTCAGTTTCGGCCCTAACCAATGGGCGACGCATTAAGCAAAATGGCGGCGCACATGATTGTTTACGTTGCCATGGCAACAGCAACAGCAGCCGCGCGGCGCCTCCTCTCCCAAACGTTTTTCTTTCCTTTTTGTTTTTATTATGCCGACCCGCTCCACTCCCTTTCTCTCTTTCCCCCATGCCGCGCGCGCCGATCACTTTTTTTTTGTTTTTACCCGTAAGCGGCACGTTTTTTCTTCTTTTTTATAGCGCGCTTGTTACCGCGCGCCACGCGCCAGCTCGCAAGCAATGCGCGCGCTACGCGGCGCATTGGCATTGCTTGCGAGCTGGCGCGTGGTGCGCCATGGGCTATGCGTTGGCACGCACGCAGTCTTGCCCATACTTATATTATACCAGCATATGCCGGGACATAAAAAAAATTCCACTTCCAACACAACAGATGTTTAGTCTCGCTTTATTGACTTCGTTTCCGAAAAGAGATCTTTCTTACAACGTGGTGTGATACACGCTCAAAAAATGAGCAAAAGTGAGAGGTGCATGACATATACAAGAGTACTAAAGACAAAAGTTCACAGATGGTGAAATAACAAAAGAAAGCGTGCAGTGAAAGCGCTAGAAAACGCGAAGGCCATTTCATGTACGCACATATAAAAACAAGATTTTTATATAACGTCCTCAAGACCTAAATGTAGACGAGCTCCTGATATGTGCACTAAGATATTGCACATAATTGGACGGCGTGTGTGACATAGTCATGACAACTATAAAAAGGGAAAACTCACTAGTAATGGCAAAAACAATGACCCGCAAAACACCTGAAAGATAGAATAAAATGCTAACATTGTTTGATTCAGAGCCATACCAAAAGAAAGCTTACTTATAAATCTGCACGAAAGTATATGAAATGCTTGACATGTTCATTACTACTGAACAAATTGGAAAAAAAAACATGGCAAAAAAAATAACATCGTACTAAAATCTGAAACACACATTATCACATTATTTCGCACTTGGCCACAACTTGAGTAACGGTGGCAAAGGAAACAGAAGATAGTCGGCTTTTGCAGCAGCACATAGAAAACATTCGCAGAAAGGCTTATTCCTCAATCAAAGACCAGGTAAAACAAGCCAACACGACTCTTCTTTCTACCCGAATGCAATGCTTAGCAGTAAAATTACGTCACTTAAGGCACTAAGTCGTACCTACTGGGCTGTCCCTTGTATAATAAACATGAACTGCAAAAATCTGCATGTAGGACACTTGCAATGCTCATGCTTTCCAGAGGAAAAAAAAGCGTATCATGCCTACACATGAAGGTTGTTCGCGCGGTTTTCCCATCGGGGGTTACTGAGATAGTACACAAACACTAACAGTAATTTTTCAGCTGTTAGTTGGTTTGTAGAACGTGATACACAGAAAAAGCACTGAGGACGGTATGGAAAGCTGGGCAAGTTACTGAAGTTGCAGAATGAGACTTGGCACAGAAAAACACAAGTCACAGACCAGGTGACAATGAGGAGGAACATCTATTTGTCAGCTTTCTCTACCGGGAAGAGGCAAGTGTAGCACAATCAAGGCGCAACGACGTCCGGAGCCTCATGGAGTACACAAATGGACAGGGCTGTGTTCGTGTACATGCGCCTTCTGATGCCCTTGGGTCTGAGCGCTCACCTGTTGTCTTTGGGCACCCGGAACAACCTTGCAGGGCTTGTTTTTGAGGTATTTGTGCACCATTGCACGATGCACGAGCGGTACGAGTCGTGAAACGGGTGAAACATCGCGGAGCACAAGCACACAGCTACCGAGGAACACTGAACTGACGAAACTAGCCACGTCGGTCAACGCACAGCAGCGCACGCATCTCGATGACAGTAGATAACAAAAATAAAGCGTTACGTAGCGGACTAAGGAGCAGCCGGGCCAACGGGGATGGCACGGCGGCCCGGCGCATAGACAGTCGAAGGTGAGGGAGTTGAGAGTGTATTACGAGAGAGGGCGTAGGGAGAGGAGTCGAGCGGGGGGAAGGGCTTGGCCACCTGGATCGGCGCGCGTGCGCGCGATGATCTACGAGGCCATGCAAGGGAAACGGATTTTTGCGTCGCCCATTACAGAGATGGCGCCAATTTCCTGTGCCATCGGAACCGAGGAGTGTCCACCCCCTGTCTCAGGCTCCACCGCGCCAGTCGTCCTGAAGGATCCTTTATATTCGCATGCCAACACAATGCGTGATGGTAACTGACGACTTTGAATGTCCTGCCATAAAGATAAGAGCGAAATCTAGCTGTAGCCCAAACGATGGCGAGGCATTCCTTTTCGGTCGTAGAATAGTTGCCTTCCGCTTTTGACAGCAACCGGCTAGCGTAAGCTATCACCTCTTCGTCTCCGTTTCTTCTCTGGATTAGAACGGCACCGAGGCCTGGACTACTGGCGTCAGTATGGATTTCTGTACCGGCGTACTCGTCGAAGTGCGCAAGTACCGGCGGCGACTGCATGCGTCGTTTGAGTTCTTCAAGTGCGTCGGTCTGCGGCATTTCCCACTTGAACTCAACATCACATTTAGTTGGACGTGTTAACGACTTGGCGATGCATGAAAAGCCCTTGACAAAGCGCCTGTAGTAGGCACACATGCCAAGGAATCCACGCACTGCCTTCTTGTTGATGGGTTGCGGGAACTGTGCGATGGCAGCTGTCTTTTGCGGGTCTGGACGGACACCAGATTTGCTGATTACGTGGCCTGGGAACAGAAGCTCATCGTAAGCGAAGCGGCATTTTTCCGGCTTTAGAGTAAGCCCTGATGACTTGATTGTCTCTAGTACTGTCGCAAGCCGCCTGAGGTGATCATCGAAATTTCCGGCGAAGACGACGACGTCACCCAAATAAACGAGACAAGTCTGCCACTTCAGTCCTGCTAACACCGTGTCCATGACGCGCTGGAACGTTGCAGGCGCCGAGCACAGTCCGAATGACATAACCTTGAACTCGTAGAGGCCGTCTGGGATTATGAAGGCCGTCTTTTCGCGATCTCTTTCGACTACTTCTATTTGCCAATAGCGAGACTTCAGGTCCATCGACGAGAAGTATTTAGCGTTGTAGAGCCGATCCAATGCGTCGTTTATTCGTGGGAGGGGGTATACGTCCTTCTTCGTGATCTTGTTCAGACGACGATAATCGACGCAGAAGCGTAGGGTTCCATCCTTTTTCTTTAGCAGGACAACAGGGGATGCCCACAGCCTTTTCGACGGTTGGATGATGTCGTTGCGCAGCATTTCGTCGACTTGTTCTCTTATAGCTGCACGTTCTCGCGGCGAAACTCGGTAAGGGCACTGGCGGAGTGGTCGAGCGCACTCCTCGGTGATTATGCCATGCTTGGCGACTGGTGTTTATCGAGTCCTCGATGACGTCAGAAAGCAACCTTTGTATCGTCGGAGCAGAATTCTGAGCTGCTGTTGCTTAATCAAGGGGAGACGGGTAAATGTCGTAGTCTGGTTCGGGAACCTTCGTCGTCGGGGTAGATGCGACGGAATCCGAGAGGACGAACGCATTACTGGTTTCCAGAATTTCCTCGATGTTCGCGGTTGTCGTGCCCTTGTTGATGTGCTTGAACTCTTGGCTGAAGTTTGTCAGCAACACTTCAGTTTTCCCTCCATGCAGTCGAGCGATCCCTCTTGCGACGCAAATTTCAATGTCTAGCAGCAGACGTTGGTCGCCTTCGATGACGCCTTCTACGTCAGCGGGTGTTTCGGCGCCGACCGAAATAACCATGCTCGAGCGAGGCGGGATGCTCACTTGATCTTCGAGAACACTCAAGGCATAATGACTACGAAAGCTCTCCGGCGGTATCGCTTGATCTTCCGACAGCGTTATCGATTTTGACTTCAGGTCTATGATTGCGCCGTGTTGATTCAGGAAGTCCATGCCGAGAATGACGTCTCGTGAACACTGTTGGAGGATACCGAAGGTGGCAAGGTAAGTCCGGTCATGAAGGGCTATTCTTGCCGTGCAGATTCAAGTCGGCGTAATGAGGTGTCCTCCAGCGGTCCGAATTTGGGGCCCTCCTACGCAGTCTTAACCTTCTTCACCTGGGCGGCGTTGCGTCCGTTCATTACGGAGTAATTGGCCCCTGTGTCGGCCCCTGTGGCATTGCACTTGGGTCTTGGCGTCGGATCACGGCTGCGTCGCGTCGTCAAGCCGTCTTTCTTCGGTGTAGTCCTGGCTTCCTGACTTCGTCGGGACGGCGGCGTATCGTCATTAGGTCGTCGAGATGGTTTCTTCGTCGTCTTCGTCAGCGGCGGAGGATCTTCGTCAGTTCGACGAACAGCAACCGCACCTCCATCGGTTGCTGCTTTTAGTTTACCGGATATGGGCTCGCTGACCGGCCCCGGGCTGGGCCAGTGTATGCTCGGCGCTGCGGGGAGAGGTAGCGTCCTGGTGATGGTGAACGCGACGGTCGTCGAGAGCTCCACTGAGTAGCGGCGAGGTAGTCGGCGATATCGCGAGGGCGTTCACACTGCTGCGGGCGCGGAGCGTTGACGGCGAAAACTCGCAGTCCCATCTCCCGGTATGGGCATCGGTGATACACATGGCCGGCTTTTCCGCAGCGATAGCAGAGCGGGCAGTCGTCGGGGGTTCGCCAAATGTCCGTCTTCCTCGCGTAGGTGCACTGGGCGACGGGTGGGCGTGCTGGTAGCGGCGGCGGCGGACGACGGAATTGCTTCGTTGCAGGGCACTGGCGTGGTCGCGGAGGGGGACCTTGACGGCGTGCGACGGCGGCGTATGTCATCGCTTCTGGCTGGGGCGGCGGTAACTGTGGTTGCAGCTCGGGAACTCCAAGCGATCGGTGCACCTCTTCTTTCACGATGTCGGTGATCGAAGCCACTTGGGGCTGCGACGAAGGCAGGACCTTGCGCAGTTTTTCGCGCACAATGGCCCTGATGGTCTCCTGAAGGTCGTAGGAATCCAATCCTTGGATGGCGTACTGCGGCGTGAGCCCCTAGCGGTTATATTGCCGGGTGCGCATCTCCAGAGTTTTCTCGATCGTCGATGCCTCTGCAGAAAACTCAGCTACAGTCTTCGGGGGGTTAGGAATAAGTCCTGCGAAAAGTTCTTGCTTGACGCCCCGCATCAGGAAATGGACTTTCTTCTCCTCTGACATTTCCGGGTCGGCGTACCGGAAAAGACGGGCCTTCTCTTCCGTGAAGATTGCGATGGTCTCGTTTGGCAGCTGCACTCTGGTTTCTAGTAGTGCTTGGGCTCGCTCTTTTCGCACGACGCTTGTGAACGTTCGCTAGAAGCCGCTCCGGAACAGGTCCCACGTCGTTAAGGTGGCTTCGCGATTCTCGAACCAGGTCCTAAACTGCGTCTTACAGTGCGAAATAGACATGCCGCAGCTTGTCGTCTCTGTCCCAACTGTTAAACGCAGCGACCCTCTCATACGTCTCGAGCCAGGTTTCCGGGTCCTCGAATGTTGATCCGCGGAACGTCGGAGGTTCCCTGGGCTGCTACAGCACGATGGAGGACGCTGGGGCTGCCGTTGGGGTTGCCTTGGCCACAATCTTTTTGGTCTTGTCAGGTAGAAGTCCGGGCTCTGGGGACAGCTGTTGAAGACGGCGGCTTGCTCGATGCTCCGGGATTACGTTGGTGTTCTCTTTGAGGTGCGGGCTTGGATCACGGCTTGTCGGGGGCATCCTGTACATGAACGAAAAGCACCTCCACCAGATGTCACGTGGTGGTGACATTGAATAACACAGTAGCAAATACTGTTAAACACAAAACTAACTTTTATTGGGTGAACTTGTGCCCACAAAAACAGGCTACACTTATAGCACAACGATAGCGGCGAACACGGTCGGTGATCGTCGAAAATCTGATCAGCGGGTCAAGCGCGTCGGCATTCATAGAGCAGTCGTGGAATGTTCCAGACTAATCGGTCGGACCCGCGTGCCTTCCACAAAATTCTACACCATTCGCGTCACGCGATGAAATGAAATCAGATAACAGCCAGGTAGAAGCATCGATAACCTTCCAGAAACTTCGGATACATGCAGGCGCGTCCCGCGCTATGCGATTACATTTGTTAACCGGCGAAACGTGGTCGCCCGATAAAGATAAGTACACGTGTCAATATGTTACTGGGAGGTTCAACGCTCGCCCCAAGGAACTCCTTAGGTTTCAAAGAAAGGTGGTTCAGGACTCTTTTTAACATTGCGAATCTCTGCTCGTTTACAAAGTAGAGCATGTGCCTCTGATTTCAATAGTGCACATTAACTGACAATAATTCTTGGTTACTATGACTAAATATAAAAGTGTGTACTCAGTTCAATTTCAGTGTTATATGTATTGGTGCAAAGACGTAACGTATACTTCCCGAGCAGTGTGTTGCACCGTGTCACATTTCTTTTATATATGTTAGTAATGTCCTGCAATCAGTTTCAGACAAGCACAGCTGGTGTACTATAAACATAAATATGAGAAGTAATACTCCGTAACGTCCCAATTAGCTCACCAACCAAGGCAGAAGCACACATGGGCCTACTGTACAACGCATTGGCATTGCCACACAGGAAGCAGTATGCCGGTACAAAAGAAAAAAATCAAGATTTAGAAATTTTCCGAAGGTTTATAGTAATTCTCTGGCTTTACGTGTCAGAACTACGATATTGTCACGTTGTCGTGACGGTAAAATAAAGAAACCACAGTGGTTCAACGCAACTCGCGAAACTAGCTGTTTATTGCGAGAATCTGTGGCCAGCAAAACCGACAGCAAAATGATAGCCCAGCAAATACTATAGAGTATATAGAGTATAGAGTACAATCATAGCAGCAAGCGTAATCGTCGATTGTCGAAATTTTAAGAGCAAATCAGACACTTCGGCAATTTATACATGGTTCAGTGAAAATCCGAGCGTTATCACAGGTGCCTAAGTTCTAGAATAGACACCTCTACTCACATCACGCAAGCACTCTGCTTAAACAAAGCTCCGCGACAAGATAGGCCAAATATAGAGTCAGCTACAGCAATCGAGAGTCTTCTGATAAATGCAAGCGCATCTTGCGTGGAGCGATAACACTTGACACTTGTTAGTCAGTGAAACACAGTCATCAAAAGATATGAACGAGTACGCCTGTCATTATGATTACGAGGCACGCCTTAGTTCAGGACATGCCATAGGCACGCCGCAAAGAGACTCACGCGCAGTGGGAAACAGCGTAACGGAGGGCTACAGATTAATTTCGACCACTGGGGGCACCTCAACGCAAATCGCAAGCGTAGTAAGCTAGCGTTTTTATTGCAATAGAAATTATATGGACACTCCAGGTGTACTTCCACCGTTGCCGTCGCCGTGACATTCAGTATAACGTCCAAGTGTGATAAATTTGTCGCCGTGCGCCGCATGCTGCTGGTGCAAGTGAAAGCGTGCGATGATGAGCGGACGACGGGGGCTCAGTATCATCATCATCATCGTCATCAGCCTGGTTACGCTCACTGCAGGGCAAAGGCCTCTCCCATATTTCTCCAACAACCCCGGTCATGTACTAATTGTGGCCATGCCGTCCCTGCAAACTTCTTAATCTCATCCGCCCACCTAACTTTCTGCCGCCCCCTGCTACGCTTCCCTTCCCTTGGAATCCAGTCCGTAACCCTTAATGACCATCGGTTATCTTCCCTCCTCATTACATGTCCTGCCCATGCCATTTTTTGTCTTGATTTCAACTAAGATGTCATTACCTCGCGTTTGTTCCCTCACCCGATCTGCTCTTTTCTTATCCCTTAACGTTACACCTATCACTCTTCTTTCCATAGCTCGTTGCGTCGTCCTCAATTTGAGTAGAACTATTTTCGTAAGCCTCCAGGTTTCTGCCCCGTAGGCGAGTACTGGTAAGACACAGCTATTATACACTTTTCTCTTGAGGGATAATGGCAACCTGCTGTTCATGATCTGAGAATGCCGGCCAAACGCACCCCAGCCCATTCTTATTCTTCTGATTATTTCCGCCTCATGATCCGGATCCGCAGTGACTACCTGCCCTAAGTAGATGTATTCCCTTACGACTTCCAGTGCCTCGCTGCCTATTGTAAATGCCTATTGTGGGCCTGTGGGCTCGCTGCCTCGCTGCCTATTGTAACTGCCTATTGTGGGCTCAGTATAGTGCGCACAAAGGAGAAAAGCCGGGAAGTAGCGTGCCGTCTTCTTCTATCACGTGCAAGGCTCAGTGGGGGAGCAGTTTCAGTGTAGCCAACATTCCTGCAATGCTTTCAAAGTTTTCCTTACCCTGTACTGTAACACAACGCAAAAACAGCGAATATGATATTCGATAAATGCAGCACTCTTTCAAGCCCAACGTACGGGAAATTCAACACGGTACAATACCGCAGCCAATCTTGCACCACTTCCTCATACTTTAGACGTTTCGAGGGCTAAGTCAAGCCATGCTTTTTTTCTAGAGACTTTATTGAGGATAAGCACATCGGTGTTTTCTAAAATTTGGTTGCAGGCTCGCCTCATGCAAGAATTGCGGAATTGTCAACAAAAATCCTCTTATAATAGCCAGCAAGCATAACCTTCAATTGCACTCTTAAGCAAAATTACATGCTTTTGCCACAACAGTGATCGTCATCTGTCTTGTCCGCATTTCTTTTCCTTAACGCGGCGAGCCCGGTGCTTTCCAGTAACTAACGACATGCGCGTTATCAGCATGACATAGCATTCCCGACAGGAATGTAGCGGGTGCGGAAAACGCAAGCAAGGCAGAAGAAGCTTATTGTTGTGGGGCCGGAGATACACCCCAAAGGGTGTCACTTTGCCTAAGAGTGTGGATGTGTCCGTGGTTTGGCTTGCCCGATTTTATTTTACATGTTGTTTTATTAAGTGTGCTATGGGTTATTTGTAGAGTACGCTTTCACAAATGGGCAATGTGGTCTGAATAACACATAAAGAAACATTGGTGAAGCCATGGTAAATGGGAATGTATGTTTCACTATCAGAAATAGTGTTGCACTGCTAAGCACAACGTCGCGTGTCCGATTCCCGAACGCAGTGGCGGAATTCTGACATTGGCGAAATGCAAAAAAAGTCTAATATAAACGGTAGTGCACTTAGATGTAGGTTAACCTTAATTAACATGAAGTGGTCAAAACTAATCTCGAGTCGCCCAAGGGCGCGCCTCATAATCTATTTTCAAAAGTAGATAGCGTGACTTCTCGCATCTCGGTATTACATCATGCCATGAGGTGACCAGACAAGGGTTATCCTGACAAAAGTATATCGGAGGTTACTCCCGAAATGTGCAGCATTGACAGTGATCACAAGATTTAAACTTGCCCTCGATATCCTCGGACGATGCTGTGACAATACTTGAGGGGGGGGGGGGGCGTTTTGCCGAATGCAGGGGACAGAGCAACTGCTGTAACGCCACAGAAGCAATGTTCAGGCCAGTTAGGGAGGGAGCATTTCTTTCATGACCAGGTGTCTCACGACGTTGACATTATGAGGAGTGTCACTAGCAGCGGTGCAGATGTCCGAGCTTAAAATGGTGCAACGAGGAGACGGACCGGAAACCGTCGGTATTAGCAGGATACTGGTATGTAGCCAAGTATCAGCACCTGATGATATGATTAGATAGATTTAGTTTGGAGTTTACTGTGCCTTTTGTTTAGACTAGTGTATGCGTCGCGATGTGGTATAAACACTGTTTCTCAGCATGAAGCTAATGTGTCTCTGCAGCTTGTCCTCAAAGCAACGGTAGGCAAAATTTTACTCTAGCTCAGGAGTGGAGCGGCACGGTGCGTCCCCTGGTTTCCGCCATTATTGCATTCAAAAGCAGCGCATGTCATTCGCACCTCTGGAGACCTCCTTACAATATGCGCTCTGGCCGCGTATGTTGTTGGTGTTGTCCTGAGTAGCTGTGGCACATACCCACAGGGGGGGATGTGTCGTCGACACTGTCTCATGGAGAGGCCGATGACGTGACCGCGCCTCAAGTGTATGTAAGGAATGCTATCGCAACAGTGCTACTTCAAGAGAAATAAAAGCGATTTAGGCCCACACTGCTATTCATAGGCGGCTCGCATTAAATTGCAACTGTCTAATCGATGCATGCTTAATTGTTCAGAGGCTTGTAAACCATTGATACAAGTATCCAGAATTATTCGTTATATGCTCTCACAAAACGATTGCGTTTAACAAAAATTGAAATAACACTGCGAATGTTTACGTACAAGCTTAAAGGGATCCTGAAACGATTTTGACGATTTTCTACAAAAGCACGGAGTTGTTAGAGTACCCCTTTCTTATCATTATTTATGCATTATGCATTAATTACGCATGCGTGCCCTGCATAAAGCGTGTGATGTATTATAAGGTTTTAAAAATGAACATCGCTGCCAATCGCAGCACACTGCTCGGCGGAATTTTATGCTGCCCCTACCCATATGACGTAAATCACCAAAATGACGTCAGTGGGGCGAGTTATCCGATTGGCTGACCAGGACGCTTGATTGATAATTATCCAACTTTATGGTAAACAAATGATGCTCGTAATAGTTGGAATGTTAGTTAATTTCTTTTTATAAACAGAAAGTAACCTAAACAGAATGCACAAGAACAGTTTTTCAGTGCACTTAAGCACTTCCGGCACACAGCAAGTGTCGTCTGCTTGTGTCACAACGTGCTCGGTCTTTGACGAGAGCTCCGCCGTCAGTGTCGGTCTCAGTCCTTTAGCGAGCACCATGATTCGACTATGTTGCGTTGTGGACTGTAAACATAACGACTGGCAAAATGTCAAGCTGCGACATCGCGTCCCTCTGCAAGGCAGCAGACGAGCTAACTGGCTGTAACGCATTGGACTGCCGCTAGCCGATTGGCGTCAGGATTTGCGTGTTTGCGGCCGTCACTTTACACCAGAAGGTTACTAACGCAATTGCGTTTCGCGAGTCCGGTGTTAAGGCAAACACAAGCGCAAGGGGACAGGGCCTGGCCGCTTGACTGTGCCGTTTAGCAGAAGTGCAAATGTGAACGGTCTGCGTGGTGCAGCCACCTGGTGGCACAGAGCTCAACCATACGCAGTAGCAGTAACGATATGTATTTTTTGCTGCTGGTGTAAACTTTTCGCAGGAGTGTAATCATCAAAATTTTGTTTTTGTAAATGTTTAAAACGTTTCACACTTGGTTAGAGCATTATTAGCGCTTTGTTTGGCTAGTGAAGCTCTGCGCCAGCAAGTTCGCTGGACCGCGCAGACCGATCACCGATCACCGCTCACGTACGTGTACGCTAAGTTCCTTCATCAGTTTGAGTTTATGCCTACAGCAATCTGCCGAAACGCGCAGCTTGCCTGTGGTTACCGGGATACCAGACACGTTCGGCGCTGTGAGCGAATGCTCGCAACGCACGCTGCTTTGATAGCTCTCGCTTGAGGTCAACTGCCAAGCAAGCTGGCGGAGATTTTGGAGAGGCTTCGCGCGCTCGCTTCTAGAGAAACGGCAATCACCGACACGACATACCATCATGACGCAGAGCCAGTGAAGGCGGAGCTTAGCCCCGATCACTCGGCGAACGAGTTGAGGGGAAAATGCATGACCGTGGAGGAGGGTAACTTGTAATCGTCTGTAGCTCTCTTAATATCAGACGTTTCACGCAAAATGTGGTGCGAATGATTAACTTTAGCTGTACCCAACGCGTCTGCAAAATTTGTCCTAACCCTTTTCAGGGGCCTTTTAACTGGAAGTGAGAATTGCTCACTATTTGAATGAAACGCAGAAGCTATAGCAGAGCATCTCCACAGCCCGAGCGTACTTCCAAGGGCGAACCTTCCTGGGAGTCAACGTAATCTCTATCGGTCTCACCAATTCTGCACATCAAGCTGGAGTAGTGCCGGAGTGATTAGATTTTATCCTTTCTTCGCTTGTCCGGTAGTGAATGGCTGATGTTTCAGCTGACACTGCATTGTGTGTTCCTCTATGAAGCGCTTCATTCTATTTATCCACATTAGAGCCCGCATACAGTAGAGTGCTCATATAGATAGAGGCACAATAACCAACTTGTAATGTATAGTGTGCAGGCGATTCTTTCTAGAATTCAGGCGGTTCCTTTATTTGCCAGTTCTGCACAACGAAGACGAAGTGCCTGCGAGCCAGGACGCTATTTCTCTAGCTCACCTGTTTTCTCCTTATTTCTGCGTACATCTTTGGAGAGTCGGCATCGTTCGTGGCGCGGATGCAAGTTTACGTCCCCGTGCCTCTGCCGGGAATAACGACTTCAGCGGCGGCTTCGTCTAGGAAGCGGACCGACCTCCAGAGTGACACCGACGGCGATGACACCAGCGTCTACTCGCTCAACAGTTAGGACTTCTCCTATGCCGCCTTCGAGCTTGTGCGGAGCCGCAAGGCGAAATGAAGACGCACCACGAGGGCATCCATGTCTAGCACGCCAACGGTAGGACCAACTCAGAATACCGCAGTCAGTACGATTCTATTTGTACCAGAACTCGCTACCGACAACCTGAATAGACTCAACAGGCAGTCTGTATCGGTGTAACTTGAAGCGGTGGGGCAAAATCAGGTCACAGACATTAGAGTCAACACATGAAAAAATGTGTTGGCTATCGACGTCACACATGAGAATGCGCTGAGAAATTTGACTAAAGTAACAGAACTAGGTGGAGTTAAGCTCCGCTCGTACATCTCCCTGAACACTGGTTCCACTACTGGTGTCATCTACGACGTGGACATCTCCATCTCCAGCGCTGACTTGCCGATGCTAGTGAAGCCTGCCATTGATGGCGTCGCCATAACACATGTGTATCGCCTCGGCACAACCCGCTGTGTAAAAATTATGTTCAAGGGCGAGGCTTTCCCTTTGCATGTCAATGTGGGCCAAGTGGGCCCCATGCGACCATTCATCCTAAGGCCATTGCACGCTGTTGCGAGCCCCACGCTGCAGACTCTTGTGCAGCCACCATTCTCCATTCTCAAATGCACCAATTGTCTTGGGTCCCGTGATGCTTCCTTGAAAAGCTGCCCCAAAATGAAGAAGGAAAAGGCGATCTTGAAACAAATGGCGAGAGACCATTCGTCTCGTCAGAAAGCTGTTACGGCCTTTAGAAAGCGACGCTCCCGACGCCGTCGGACTTCAAAGAACACTGATGCCTCTGTGAAGCGAACGCCCCACCCGACAGCACCTCCTCCTATACCTCCCAGGCCGGACGAAATTCAATCTAAATCTGACAAAGACATGGCGGAGAACAATACAACTTGGTCCGCACTAATAAAGCAACAACCAAAGTGACAACAACAGCGGAAGTCATAACCGAAACCGCAGCCGATGCCACAGCCGGTGGCACAGTCGGTGGCACAGCCGATACCACAGCCAGAGCCGGAGCCACGTCAAATGATACAGCTGCGCACGGCTGTAGAGCGCACAGCGCGGGTTTCTGACTAATTGCCCGAAGACGACCGTAGAGTGATTATGAAGCTCCGGTCTCCAGATGAATACTTTTCGAATGTTCTTAAATAACCTGCACACTCCGTCATCGCGAAGTGCAATGAAAGTGCTGGATGCTCTCAATTCAGTACTTGCAACTCTTGAGTTAGTTTTATGGCTCACCCGCGTCATTCCATTCGCACTGAAGTCAGAACGGCTGGGGTTTAGTTTAACAACATACTATCACGCACTGCAACGTACTGCTGACGCCCACCGCCTCCTTGGTCTTCACTGGTGACTTCAACGTGCATCAGCAGCTATGGGGAAGCACCAAGATTAGCTTCAGACAGCAGAATGACGGCTACCTAACGTATCGGCGGAGCACTTGCTTGGACTTGATTGCTTTACAGGCGCTTTGCTGCGTGCACACAGTGTTCCTTATATCCCGCTTTCTTTCTTTCTGTTCCCCTTTCCCTTCCCCCAGTGTAGGGTATCGAACCGGACGCTCGTCTGCTTGACACCCTGCCTTTCCTCTCTTTGCTATCTCTCTCTCTGCATGATAGTGTGATTGTACCGCTTATTTCTCATATTTAGGAACTACAAAACACAATGCTCATTTAACTAAGTGTTAATTTTCGAAAAGGTTCACCGGCAGAGACGTTTTATATATTTCCCACCAGGGAACTGCAAGTACATGTGGCCAATTATTGCAGGATTTGGAGTTTACAAAGAGTCCGGTGTCGAACACAAGCTTCCGGGTGCCTCTCTTCCAATCTAGCCGTAAAGTTATTTGAGATTCTAAGTAATTTTGCATAAAGTGTTCAAGGAAAATTTTTTCATTTAATGCTTACATTGCAGTATGCATTTCGTGGGACTTTTTTCTTTTTTTTCATTTTACCATCGATTCTCAGTGTTACGGACAAAGAAACATGCCTTTGGCGCCTAACAGCTCCAATCTTGCTTTTGAAACCCTTTGTCTGATATGCTTATTTAACATTTCATGATTGTAGCAACGTACCAAAGAAATACAACTTACCACACATTTTCTTGCAGTCAGTTGCAGTGGAGAATCCATAATTGCCCATACTGCAGTTGCTAAATTTGAAGGGCTTACACCGACCTGACACCTGGCTTAAATACCAGCGATCCTCTAGTGGTACACAATTATCGCTATCAGCCTCCCAATTCTTGGGCTGAAAACAACCTCCAGACATTTGATTGGTTTTTGCTGCAAAGCCTGTACCTGAAACGCACAAGATCGGAGAGTGTTAAATATTTTGAGACCTTCCTGGTGTATACCGTTGTTTCTTTGTTTCACGTTGTTAAAGCATGGTTACGCAGCGCTGAAAGAACCTGAACATTTATAAGACATGCGATGAAGGGTTCGTTTTATATATAAAAAAATTATGGTGTTTTTACGTGCCAAAACCACGTTCTGATTATGAGGCACGCCGTAGTGGAGGACTCCGGAAATTTCGACCACCTGGGGTTCTTTAACGTGCACCTAAATCTTAGCACACGGGTGTTTTCGCATTTCGCCCCCATCGAAATGCGGCCGCCGTGGCCGGGATTCGATCCCGCGACCTCGTGCTCAGCAGCCCAACACCATAGCCACTGAGTAACCACGGCGGGTATATATATATATATATATAAGTCATATAATGAGCAGCCAACAAACACTGACACCAAGTACAACATAGGGGAAATTGCATGTGCTTAATAAATGAAATAAATTAATAGAAATTAATGTTTAATTTCCGTTAAATTAATTAATTTCCATTAATTTATCATTACTTTATTTCATTTATTAAGCACATGCAATTTCCCCTATGTTGTACTTGGTGTCAGTGTTTGTTGCTTCTCATTATATGACTAATAATTATCGGGTCCCTCGGTTAACCCCCTTTCTTCTCGTTTATATATATATATATATATATATATATATATATATATATATATATATATAAACGAGAAGAAAGGGGGTTAACCGAGGGACCCGATAATTATTAGTCAAATAATATCTATTGATAATATTGATATATATTGCATAATAATTGAATGTATTTGTATAGAACTTGAAGAAACGCCCTATATATATATATATATCGGGTTTTTTTTTCAAATTTCAGCGCGCAGCACCCGACGCAACATACGCAGGAAAACGACGGCGAACTTTTTGGAACACGTATGTACTAAACGTTTTCGGCTGGTGGGGCAGCCTTCGTCAGAGTAGAGTCACTGACGAAGAGCACTGTACTCTGACGAAGGCTGGTCCACCAGCCGAAAACGTTTAGTAAGTCTTCCAAAAAGCTCGTCGTCTCTTTCCTACATATATATATATTGTTACGGGGTTAAAAACAGTCAGACTTGTATTTAAAGAATATTTACAACAGTTACAGCAGCTGACAAGACGGTAGACAGCGCGCGAAGACCAGAACATCGTCTTCTTCCGAAGATGATTAAAACTTTTTCGTCGTCGGCATGTCACATGACCCCCGGGGGCTGCTGAAGCACCGGCTCGGTGCTGGTTAGGAGGCGGGCGAGTGATACAACTTGAGACACGCAAAGTAGACCACGTAGGAGCGATGCTGAGCCACGGTTGGCTCAAGAGGGGTGATTTCGTACGTGACGTCAGTTACATGACGCAATACACGGTAAGGGCCGGAGTAGAGTGAAAGTAACTTCTTCGAGAGGCCAACGTGTCGCGACGGCGACCAAAGGAGAACCAGGGCGCCCGGTGTGTAATGGACGTCACGATGGCGGGTGTCATATAAGCGCCGCTGATTGTCCTGCGACTCCACAAGTTGACGTCGAGCAATATGGCGTGCTTCTTGTGCTTTGAGGATGGCTTCACGGGCGTACTCGGATGTGGAATTCAGACTAGCAGGCAGAACGGCGTCGAAAGGTAACGTAGGTTCACGGCCACACAAGAAGAAGAATGGAGAGAAGCCTGCGGTATCATGGCGAGACAAATTATAGGTGAAGGTAACGAATGGCAGCGCAACATCCCAGTCGAGATGATCATTGGAGACATACATGGACAGCATGTCAGTAAGGGTGTGGTTAAGGCGCTCGGTTAGAGCGTTCGTGTGTGGATGGTAAGCAGTATCAAGTTTGTGTTTAGTCGCGAACGAGTGTAGAATGTCATTGACAACGTTAGAAAGAAATTAGCGGCCTCGGTCGGTGAGCAGCTGTCGAGGGGCGCCGTGGTGAGGGATGACGTTTTCTAGGAGGAAATCGGCGACATCGGTGGCACAGCTTGTCGGAAGAGCCCGTGTGATTGCATATTGGGTGGCGTAGTCTGTTGCTACAGCAATCCACTTGTTTCCCGAATCAGACGTAGGAAAAGGGCCTACAAGATCAACACTTACATGGCAGAATGGTTCTGATGGTACGTCAAGTGGTTGAAGGCGACCAGCAAGGAGTGTGGTTGGCTTTTTGCGTCGTTGACAAAGATCACACGCAGTGACATAACGGGAGACGTCATGGTATAGACCAGGCTAAAAGAAGCGCCGACGAACGCGGTCATAAGTCCGTGACAGGCCAATGCCACCGGCCGTCGGTACATCATGAAACTATGCGAAAACAGTCTGACGCAGATGCTCAGGCACAACAAAGAGTCGGACAGGGCCGTCCGGCCGCATATTACAGCGGTGCAATATACCATCTTGAAGTTCAAGCATGCGAAGGGAAGGATCGGACGTCGTTGAAGTGAGCCGCTGAATAAGGTGTTGCAAGGAGGCATCCCGACGTAGTTCGGGTCCAATGTCGCGAAAAGCAGCCAGAGACAGAACGGTGACAGGCATGCCGGCCGCAGAACCGTCAGGAGGGTCGACAGGATGGCGCGACAAGAAGTCCTCATCTTGATGTAACCGGCCGGTCATGTAGACAACTCAATAGTTGTATTCTTGGAGGTGCAGAGCGCAGCGGCCAAGGCGCCCAGAAGGAACTTTGAGGGACGAAAGCCAACACAGAGCGTGGTGATCAGTGATGACTGTGAATGGGTGGCCGTACAGATAGGGGCGGAATTTACCCACTGCCCAAACGAGAGCCAGACACTCGCGTTCCATGATAGAATAATTGCTCTCCGCCGAGGAAAGAAGGCGGCTGGTGAAGGCAATATCACGTTTTCGCCCTTGTTGTTTCTGTGCCAAGATAGCTCCAATACCGTGGCCACTGGCATCGGTATGGACTTCTGTTGGAGCTGACGCATCAAAGTGAGCGAGAATGGGTGGAGACGTAAGCAGCCCAATCAGCTCGGTGAAAGCACCAGTTTCCTCAGGGCCCCAAATCAATGCAGCATCGTTCTTGAGGAGCCCATTGAGAGGGCGCGCAACGTTCGCGAAATTTCGGACAAACTGACGGATGTAGGAGCCATGGCCCAAGAAGCTGCGAACATCCTTGGCACATGTTGGCACGGGAAAGTCTTTGACTGCGCGTATTTTATCATGATCGGGGCACACACCAGAAGAATCGATGAGATGCCCGAGAGCAGAAATTTCACGACGACCGAAGTGGCACTTGGACGAATTTAGGTGTAGCCCCGTCTGACGCAAAACAGATAGGATCGTAGACAGGCGCTCGAGGTATGTCGCAAAAGTCGGAGAAAAGCGATCACGTCGTCCAGGTTACAGAGGCAGATGGACCGCTTGAAACCGTGTAGGAGGGCGTCCATCATTCGTTCAAATGTGGCCGGGGCATTACATAAACCGAAAGGCATCACTTTGAACTTATACAGGCCATCGCGAGTAATAAAAGCTGTCTTCTCGTGGTCCATCTCATCGACGGCAATTTGCCAATAGCCGAAGCGAAGGTCGATGGACGAAAAGTGTGCTCCATGCGGGCAGTCCAGGGCATCGCCAATGCGTGGTAGCTACCTTGTTGAGGTGTCGATAATCCACGCAATATCGCCAACTGCTGTCCATCTTTTTAACTAATGCAACAGGGGATGTCCATGGGCTGCAAGAAGGTTTGATGATGTCTCGAGAAAGCATCTTGTCAACTTCGTGTTAGCTGACATGTCGCTCAGTAGGCGAGACGCGGTAGGGTCGCCGATGGACTGGGCTCGCATCACCGGTGTTTATTCGATGTTTTACGACAGATGTTTGTCCTAGAGGGCGTTCTCCAAGGTCGAATATGTCCCAGTATGAGGCAAGGAGGCAACGTAGTTCTTGAGCACGCTGTGGAGGAAGGTCGGGAGCAATCCTTTTTGTTAGGGCATTCAACCTCGACGAATGCAGTATTTTGCCAACTTCAATGCCCGCTTTTTCTGCTGTAAACACGACATTGCTGCTGCAAGCACGACATTGAGTTAAAGGTAAAAATGCCAACTTTGGCTGAACTGTTGCCCTATTCAGACATAAGCTTTCCAATAACTAGAGTTCCGCTTTTCAGAGTAGAAATTTGAACGCTGGTAAGGCAACACTTGACTTCCGTCAACCAAGATGACAGGCTGGCTTAAGGAAGGGATACTGTACAATGGAACTCACATCCATGTAATCAATCACGCAATCGAGAAATCATCCTCTCTATATGGCTTTCATAGATTAGGAAACGTTATTTGATTCGGTAGGCATTCCAGCAGTCATAGAAGCATTACCTTATCAAAGAGTGCAGAAGGCTTACGTAAATATCTTGGAAAACGTCTACAGAGCTTCGACAGCTCCCTTAACTCTCCACAAGGAAAGTTGAAAGAGACCGATAAAGAAAGGAGTCAGACAAAAAGGCACAATCTCTCCAATGCTATTCACTGCATGCTTGGAAACAATTTTCGAGGTACTAAACAGGGAAGGCTTAGGAGTAAGGATCCTGTAAGGGAATTCTGGAAACCAGCAATGCATTTGTCCTCTCGGATTCTGTCACAACTACCCCGGCGGCCATAGTTCCAGAAATACAGTTCAACATGAATTCAAGTCTCCTCATGAGTAAGCTGCAACACCTTAGAAGTCTTTTCCGACGATACAAAAACTGCTTTTCGACTTCATCGAGGATTCGACAAACAGTAGTTGCAAAGCGTCACGTAATGACCGAAGAGTGCGCTGGACCACTCCGGCAGAGCCCTTGCCGTGCTTTGACGCGAGAACGTGAAGCTATAAGGCAACATGTCGACGAAATGCTGCGCGACGACATCATCCAGCCGTCGAAAAGCCCGTGGGCATCTACTGTAGTCTTCGTGAAGAAAAATTTAGAGGACCCTTATGCTTCATCTTAAAGAGTGAAACGCGATACCATTCAAGATCCCTGACTGCTTTTCACGCTTCCCTGGCCGTGGAGCGTACTTAACTGTAATGTTTTTCGGGAAATGCTGGCCGCGAACGCTATGCACGAAGGCAGGTTTTCTGGTAGAAATGCAGCCTCTTGCGGGAGCCGCGATACGATGGACGCGAGTGCCAACTGGAGGTATTGCAAGGAACGGGGCTCACCGCTACGTGGCCCCCGAGACATCCGCGCGACGACGCACGCAAATGGCGGACGCCGCAGCTCGTTTGTAAGTGGTAGAAACGCTGAAAAGGGATTTATTTGTGTTTTCGCGTAACAGAATTATGTTTTCATGTATAGTCAAATTGTAATCCGAGAGCTATCATGTTGGTAGGCTGTGCGTAAGTCATAGTTTACTATTTTTCACGTATTTCAGCTTGAGAAATTCAATTATTTCAGTAAATTGCTTCGGTCCAATAGAGGGCCTGGGTATGTTTGGATCGCCAATCTTTTTTTTGCGAAACGACGGCCGACGCTGACACCAGATTTTATGTGACACGGGCTGCTTAACTCTGTCGCATTAAAGAGGACGGAACCCTGCGTTTCTGCGACGATTATCGTCCACTGAACAAGGTGCCAGAAGAAGGACGCTTACCCCCTCCCACGGATAGATGACGCATTCGATCGGTTCTGCAGCGCTGAATACTTCTCCTCCATGGATCTCAAGGCCGGCTAACAGCAAGTAGAAGTCGACGAGAGAAATCGCGAAAATACTGCCTCCATCACGCCAGAAGAGCTTTATGGGTTCGGGGTCATGCCATTTGGTCTATGCTCGGCGCCTTAAGCCTACCAGCACGTGATGGACCCGGTGTTAGCGGGATTGAAGTGGCAGAACTGCAATGTTTACTTGGATGATGCCGTTGTCTCCGCAGCGAATTTTTACGATCACCTTGGGCGGCTTACGACCGTACTAGAGGCCACCAAGTCATCAGGGCTCTCCCGGAAGCCGGAAGCGTGTCGCTTCGCTTACGATGACCATGTGTTTCTGGGTCACGTCAGCAGGAAGTCTGGAGTCCGCCCCGACCTGCAGAAGAGAGCTGCCCTAACAAATTTCCAGCAGCCCATCGACACGGCACTGCGTAGATTCCGTGGCATGTAGGCCTACTACAGGCGCTTTATCAAGGACGTTTTACGCATCGCTTAGCCGCTGACACATACAACTAAATGTGATGTCGAGTTCAACTCGAAAACGCGGCATGCCGGAGCATTTTAAGTATTCAAACGACGCATGCAGTCGTCACATGTACTTGCGCACTTCGACGAGGACGCCGACAGAGCCATCCACACTGACGCCGGTAGCCTAGGACTCGGTGCCATCCTAGTCCAGAGGAAAGACGGACTTGAGCGGGTGGCAGCTTACGTTGGCCGGTCATTACCAAAGGCGGAAGGCAATTATTCTACTACCGAAAAGGAATGCCTCGTCATCATTTAAGCTGCAGCAAAATGCCGGCCTTACCTATAGGCAGGCTGTTCAAAGCCGTCAGCGACCATCACATGATCTGTAGGCTAGCGAACTTAAAGGACCCTTCATGACGCCTGGCGTGGTGGAGCCTCAGACTGCAAGAATATGACATTATTGTAATAAGAAAGTCCGAACGAAAGCACTCTGATGCCGACTGCCTGTCTCGCGCCCCTGTGGACCCGCCATTCCAAGATTACCAAGGTGAGAACGCCCTTTTATGTACTGTAAGTGCAGACGACCTTGCCGAGCAGCCGCGAGGGGACATGAAGCTCAGAAGCCTTGCTGAGTCTTGCAAGGCAAGACTGACTTTGTACCGACGGTATTTAGGCGCGGATTGTGTTCGTTTTTCTTACGAAACGACGTCCTCGTAAAGGAGAACTTTTCACCAGCTTGCGCAAACTACCTTCTCATTGTGCCCACATCACTCTGGTCAGAAGTCCTGCATGCCCTGTACGATTATAAGGTAGCCGGGTACCTCGGTATTTCGCTTACGCTCGCAAGAATACAAGAGATGTACGGCGCCTGACCGCCGACGTCCTCCGTCAAGACTTGTCGATACTACCAGAGGAGCAATGCCAGCGTGATTACTACAGCCGATCAAGCCTCCTTGCCGACTGTTTCAACAGATCGGGATGGATTTGTTGGGGCCCTTTCCAACATCAACATCTAGAAACAAGTACAATGCCGTGACTAGTTACTACTTTACCCGCTGCGCCGAAACGAAACTTCTGCCTAGATGTGGTGGGGCCGAAGTTGCTAAATTCTTCGTCGAGAGCACTGCGTTGCGACGTGGTGTCGCAGAAGTCCTTATCGCGTCCCGACAGGGGAAGGCCTTCCCCGCAGAGGTCACCCAAACCACATTGCAATACAGCCAGAGAAACTACAGGAAGAGAACTGCCTACCACCCGCAGACGAATGGTCTTACGGAGCGGCTGAACAAAACCCTCGCCAACATGCTTGCAATGTATGTCGACGTCGAACAGAAGACGTTCGAAGATGTCCTGCCATAGGCAACACTCCCTCACAGCACTGCGGTGCAAGAAACAACGCAGATCACGCCGTTCAGGCAGCTTAACGGCAGGAATTCGACGACAACTCCCGATGCAATGCTGCCGCACGTCACCGACGAAGAGAACATCGACGTCGCCACCAATCTCCAGAGCGCCGAAGAAGCCCTACGGCTTTCCTGCCTACGCCTCGGTAACCAGCAGAAGACCGACAGGTGACACTACACTCTTCGACGACGCGACATCGATTACCATCTCGGCGACCGTGTTTGTATCTGGACTCCGATACGCCGACAAGGACTTAGCGAGAAACTGTTACGCCGCAATTTCGGACCTTGCAAGATCATCCGACACATTGGCGCACTTGAATGCCAGACGGCATTTCGCCATCACAGCGGTGCCGCGCAAGACCTGAAGTCATCCATGTGGTGAGTCTTAAGCCTTTCTACGCCAGCTGAGAAACTTGGGGGCTGTTTTCTTGTTATTTTGTTATCGATGTTTTTTTTTTTTTGTTAGGCGTGGTTCTGTTTTCGCTTTCGGCATAGTAGCATCGGGACGATGCTTTTTAAGAGGGGGTATTGACGCGCTTACTTGTTAATCGGCTGCGCGCGTTTTCACCGTCTAACCAATATTATCTCCTAATGCAGAATGCGCCTGTATGTATCGGAAACTTCTCGAATGCTATCGATGGTTCTATCAGCTGTCTGTTGCCTACCGGACCTTGTGTTACCCGATTACATGTATGCCAGATGCGAATTCTACAGCACTTCTAGAAGACACATAGGCACCAGCGATTACTTTGGAACCTTCGATGACTGATATACAAAATCCAATGCGCTTGACCCAATGATCAGATTTCGGCGATCGCCGACTGTTGTCGCCGCTGTAGTTGTTCTTGCAATATAGCCTGTTTTTAAGTGCACAGGTTCATCCAAAAAGATGCTAGTTTCGTCACCCACAGTTTAGTTGCTTTCTTCACAGTCACTATTGCGAGCAACATGTGTATATATATATACATATATATATATATATGTATACATATATATATATATATATATATATATATATATATATATATATATATATATATATATATATATATACATGGAATTTTCTTTCTCTATATCTAACATGATACTATCATTACACGGACAATATTTTCACATAGGTGAGCGGTGTTAAAGGTCATCTCATCACTTGTTGGGCCGCGGAAACTAGTTTGCACACATTATAATTTCATACGAAGGCGCTAGCTACAAATACACTCATTTGGTGCGCTATCTATTAGAGCATACTCTCTAGAAATCATCTGTGAATATTACATGAAGGAGAAATATTTGTATGAAAATCAATATGAGCACATCAAAACCTATAGGCACTTTCGTGGAATACTTCTTCCTCTCTTAGTTTCACTTGTTCCTGAATAGGACTTCATTTCGTGAGTAATATATAACGCGATACGTATTAATACCAGTAAAGAACTTCGTGTTTCACGAAGAAATGAATTCGCTAACTTTTACCTTCGCAAAGCACATTAAAATGTTCAAAAGTCGCCTTCTTGATCCGGAAACTGAGATCCAACTTGACCTTACAATGATAGTGTATCTGACAAAATAATGAAATGACAATACATGTGGCTAAGTGCAGCATCACATATTGAAATTTTGTTTTATGAGTGATAAGCATAGCAAACTTATGACAATTTTGAGAAAGATATATCACGTCGACATGGCTCTAGTCGATGTAATGTCACTGCGAACATATGACTACGCTGCTGTGCTCTTCTTATGCAAATATATATTTTCGAATCCATCATCCACAGCCATCAACCCAATTGTTAACATACTAGATGAAGCCGCTGGATTCTTTTTTGCCAACAGTGCAGTAGGGCACAATAGGGCAGAATCTGTATGTGAGTCAGTTTTCATGCCTAAATGTGTAGTAATGACGTAAAATAACTACAAAATGTCAGTAAGGATAGGCCGACCTTTTAGCTCTCTTTGAAGTTTGCTTAACATGTGAGTGAGTCACAAGGGAAAAAATAAAGAGGCTTTATACTCAATGCAAGTGTGCCAGCAATTTTTGCTTCTATTCGTGCATTTTGTGGTGGAACTGCATTCTTGGGTTGGTTTACTTATTACAGCAGCAAACGGCGCCAAAGATGGAGACAAATAGGATGACAAGACGCACCTAAATTTGAAGGTTTTTTCGTGATCACGCGGAATAAATGTGGGTCGGCAAGAATAAACAAAACATCCACATCAGCCTGAGTACATAGAAGAAACAAGCCTGCTGGACGTTCATTTCGCATCTCAATAGAAAACGGACATCCTTCAGGGATAGCATACCAAAAGGCATGCTCATACAAGATTCCCCACACTTGTTATCTCGAAAGCTTTCATAATTTCTCTAGTCAGTTGAGATATATGAAAGGCATATTAAACTAGCATAAATATACTACACGAAAAGTTGTCTTTCAGTTTTGCAATTGCATTGTAATGTCTGTGGTCGTGCATTGTGCTTAGAGATTTCTAGCGTTCTGTACTGATCAATGCTCAGTTGACTAAAAAAATTCTGGAAGCTCTTGTGATGAAATGGCTGAAGGAATCTTGTGTCAGCATGCTAGTTGATGTGCCAAAGAGAACAACTTCGAATTCTTATTGGGATAGTAGGCTTGTACGCATGTTTTCCTTGTGCTGATATGTAACTTTGATTCAATATCATCAATGAGAATTTATTCTGCGCGATTAAGAAATAAAGCTTCAGTTGGTAGCGCGTTTCGCATATTCTCGGTTGCCCTTTTGTCCCTCTTCCTTTTTGGCACCGTTTGCTTGAACGCGGGCACATATTTTGGCTTCGAATGTTGACTTGAACTTACATATCAATTTTCTAATACGCTGTTTACACCACGCTTATTATTTTGAGAGCAAATACAGATTTCATTTCATTAGACAAGAATTGAAAATGCATAAGCAGAAGTTAAAGAGTAGGCACGTATGGTATATTACACAATGAGCTTAACCCTTTGACGGTTTCGCCGTACATGTACGGCGGCGGTTTTCTGTCCCGCAAGGTCTTCGCCGTACGGGTACGGTTTCGACCCTGCGTTCGAAATTTCGCGCCATAATGACGATGGACGCTTACTGGGAGGTGCTGCCACCTCTTAGGTCTTACAAGAAGCGTTTGAAATTTGCGCTACCTTCTTGGGGAGATAAACAGAACTGACTTCAAGCTTCAGCGCGTCGCGCAGACTGCGGCCACACCCCTTTCGCGGTTTCTGTTTCGCCGCGTGATCGCAACGGAGGCGCGCGATGCGTCATTTTTCTCTTTGTCGGCACTCTCTTGCGAATGCTGTGGAAGTTGATTTCTATCTTGATTGGCGCTGCTCCTAGCTTGTTTATAACCGCCGCTCGCGAGGTATTCTCGCTCTCAGCGGCAACGCGCTTTCGCGGTTTCGGTTCCGCCGCAACGGAGGCGCGCGAAACGTGATTTTTATCTTTGTCGGCACGCTATGGCAGGGGCGGCGGAAGTTGATTTCTATCTTGATTGGCACGGCTCTTAGCTCGTTTATCACCGCCGCTCACGAGGTATTCTCGTTCTCTGCGGCTGCGCGGAGACTCGTGTTTCAAGGAGTACCACACTCTAAAATACTATTGAACATATTGCAGTTCTGAGTGATGCCGACGCCAAAATACTGTTCCCTAATTTTTTTTACTATTTATTCCCGACTTTATACATCTTGTACATTCAATATCTGCAATAAAATAATTTGACCACCCGGGAAAGTTTTTTTCAAAATAATTCGACCCTCAAAGGGTTAAAAATTGTAAAAAAATTGTTTCAGGGTGTGGGTCGACGAAGATGCCCTGCGACAATGGTTTCTTGTACACGCTCTCAAGCAACCTAGCGTCCTGGTTACTGCAGTTCATAAATAGATTGTGTTCAAATGTTTTAAGTTGTCTGGCGATGCTAGCAGTAAGGGCTGTTTAAACTGTCAATGCGATGTGCCTAGCTATGGGGGAAACCAATACGTAGAGTTAGTGGCTACCTAAGAATTACCAATAAGTGATGCCCTTCAAACCGCACTGCAATGCATGGCACATCGGTGTGCGCAAACGCTGATCAAAGCGTCATGCCGCAACTGGCTTCTCTTTCCAGTTTTTTTTTTCTAGAAATGCTGCGCCATTCAGTTAGGTACTGCGGAGGCGTCCGTGCGTTTTTTTCTGAGACTAGTAGCGTGGCGGGTCTGTTGCTGCAACTTCTCAGAATTGACCCCTCGGAGGCCGCACGCCCAGTGGCAAATGCTAAGTTACCCAAATTGGCGCGAATTTCATTGGAGAGCGGTGCATTTCTCAGTACATTCAAGGCGTACCTTGCTAAATCGTTGGCGTGAAAGGTGCTCATTAAATGCTGCACATGCCCAGTTTATTTGTAGGGCCACCTCCTAAAGCATCGGGTTGCTATCCATGAGGAACGCTTGTGGCGCGAGTTCCATTCCGCTCAGCGTCGGGTAAACATGAGGGATCTTTTCAAGCGAAGCTTGTATTGGCTCACAAATGGCGTTGTCGTGGTCATGCAAAAGACGCAGTTGTTCCCAGAGCAGCAGGCGGGAAAGTGCGGTTTTAAAGAGTTGAGCGCTGCACCGGCGCCGAAGCGTGAGTCGTCACCGAACATTCCAGCTGCATAGGCGCGCGCTCACGCCCCGCGCTACCAGTCAGTGACCTTTCGCTTTCGCCGTGCAAGGAAACGGTAGAAAATGTTTGCGCCGGCTACTTTTCTGTTCAGTTCAGTCTCGTTAAACGTATGGGACAACCACGTGTTGTGCATTCGCCCGAGGAAAGGGCAGCCTTCGACGAGCGGTGGCGAGAACTCGCCCGTGAACGGGCTCGCCGTCGGCGCACTGGTCCAGCTTTTAGAGGCGCCCGAGCCCAGGCAATCCGACAGCAACAAGAAGATGCCGAGCTGAGGACGCGGGAGGCCGAAGCAATCCGACACCGTTACCAGTAGCTTACTTAACCGGGACTAAGGTCAGGTGTACGCTGGACAAGCGTCGCTTACCTCAATTTTCCGTTATATGTGTTGGTCACTTTTCTTCATTGCAGAGCTGCACTTTCCCAATGGCTCACCTGTGGTTACCCAAGTTGGTATCAAATACGTTCTGTGGAGGGCGGCAGACAGCTACTGGCACCTATACAATGGCCTAATTTGTCATCTAAGTCTAGATCAGACTGATCAGCACATACACAGTGCTCCAAGTCGGGGTCAAATAGCTTCTTCGACTAGTGGTAGTTACCCAGTCCCACACATACAATGATCCATGTGGAAAGTGCGTTGGACTAATGTTCTAATAGAACAGGGTTCGAAAGCAACCGACAGGGAAAACTTGGGTCAGTTTGTATGTAATACTGGGTATGGATCTAAATACAGAAGAAGAAGAAGAAGCTCGAAGCGTGCAGACGTGCTTTGCATCGGCTCCGTGATTTCAAATTTCCCAAGCGCCCAAAATCTCCTGGTACTACCGGTATCAGCGGAATATTTGCCAACATCAAGGGGATTCAACGGAGCCGAACTTCGGTGAGCCGCAGTTTTAAGACCAACGAGAGCCCTATTCGTTCGGCCACGCCGACGGAAGGGTTAGCCCTAACGCCGAACGCTGGCGCGCGGGAGCTCGGAGACCCGCAAGCAGCCACCGTGTCTACGGTGAGCTGTGGGGACGATCCAGCCCGGAACGCTACGATCGCGGGGAACTCAGGCACCATTGCCCACCAACCCACCGACACCGAAACCATGGAAGTTGTACCCGAGAGTCACCCGAGACCCCTGCCTGACGAGGCCTTGCCCGGGCCGTCTCCCGTCCTCTCGGAGCAGCTCCACAATCAAGAATCCCAGTGGCAAACGGTCGTTTCCCTTCATCGGAAACGCCGCCTTCAAAAACAACAATCCACTGGTGAGCAAGATCCAGTCGGGCAAACCCCGCCATCGAAAACCACACCGTTAGGGCCAGCTCTCACCCAGGCGCCAGCCGCCGCCGCGAAAGCCACGTCGCAAGCTACCTGCGAAGAGCGCGGAGCCGGAACACCTATTTCTGAAGACGCGGCTGCAACGAGCAGGCCTCGCCGACGCGCGCCTCCACTCCCGCGCACTGACATGAAAGTCATTATCCGACCGACCCCGGGCCTCATCGTTAGAAAACTACAGACCCACCAAGTGGCCAAGGCGATCGTCCAAGCCACCGGAGGTGCGCCGACCTGCAAGGGGGACGACTTCATCGTCCGCCTGCGACACGGCTCGAACATCATCATCGTGAGCACACCTCACGAGGCCACGGCGGCCACCCTCATGCAAATTATAAGCCTCACCTTTCACGGACGATCACACCCTGTGAAGGTGTATCTTTAAACACCCGAGGGCCTGCTTAAAGGTGTCGTACACGGCATCGACGCACGCACCGGCGAAGAAGAGCTTATGGCGAATCTTCGGGTCCGCACACATGGAGTCCGCATCGTGCGGGCCCGTATGCTCGGAAAATCCCAGACAGCCCTACTCCACTTCGAGGGACCACAGGTGCCTAGATTTGTGTACTACTATGGAGGGGAGATGCCCTGCCGAGACTACCAGCCGACAAGGCAGTTCTGCTCCATCTGTAGAATCACCGGACACCGACCAGACGTCTGCCCCAACCCAACGGTTCGTGCGTGCAACGTTTGCAACTACATTACCCCGACGCCGGACACACTTGTGTTCCGAAGTGCGCCCTGTGCGGAGGGGCCCATCTCACCGCCGCAACAGAGTGCAACAACAAGCTCAAACGCATTCCACCCAGATGGAAGCCTGCCTCCACCACCACACCCAAAACCCAACGACAGCCCCGCCCGGTCACTCACTCGACCAAGGCGGCTGACCTTCGCCCGCGATGGTTCAGCTCCGAGCGGGAAGGCTCCGACTTCGACTACTCGGAGTCTCCGAGCATCTACGGATCTCGGTCCGGTTCCAACCCGAGGTCCAGGTCCAGGTCCCGCTCCTGTTCTCGCCCACGGTCTCACTTTCGGTCGCCCAGACGGCGATCTCGGTCGACGCCCAAGCAAGGACAGCAGGCAGCACCAGCCATCGCGGTACTGAAAGACAAGGGGCCCCAGCAACACCACCGAAAGACCAAGGAAGCCTCAGTCAAGAGGAATACCAGTAAAGAACACGAGGTAAGCTGGGCAGCAGTAGCCTCCCCCTCGTATAAAAAACCACAGACGCCACCATCGGTGAAATTGGAACAGGAACTCGCCACCATGCGCGCACAGATACAGACACTCACACAAGAAAACAGACAACTCAAACAACAAGTGACACAGGTCACACAAATACCACAAGAGGCGGCTCCACACAAGGACATCATTGACCTCCAAACCCATGTCGATGTCATCCGCACCCAGATGCAAGCCTTTATGGACGCTACACGCGCCCAGTTGGAACAAATAACACAGACTGCAATACAACGGACAGATGCAGCAATAAAACATATGGAAGCCACTGTAGACAGCAAGCTTAAGAGCCAGCTTCACTCCGTAAAACTACGAAAGACACTACGACAGAACCTTTACAAGGTCACACCTGTAGCAGCACCAAACCAAATCGTAACATCACCGACCACAACGTCCAACAATGCCTAGACCATATAGGCAAGTCAAAGAAAACTTAGAAATTTGGCAATGGAACTGCCGTGGGTACCGCAGGAAGAAAGGGCTGCTGGCACAATTGATCGCTCATTCCTCAAAACCACCAGGGGTCATAGCCCTACAAGAGCCCGGTACCCGACCAACACTACATGGCTACGAAGAATATCACACAAGTCAAGACGACAAGTGGAAGGTAGCCACACTAGTAGACAGAAACATCACAACCATACAACACAAACCCATAGACGACGTGGACGTACTACATGTACTTCTCGAAATAATATACAAAGGCAACCAGAAACAGAGCGCCTTCGTACTCAACATTTATTGCCCCCCTAGCCAAAGGCGGGCAAACATAGGAAAACTCTATGGGGACACCCTCCGCCTCGCTAAAGACAGTCCCCTGGTAATCATGGGCGACTTCAACGCTCAGAACACCCTGTGGGGTTACCAGAGGCAGGATTGGAAGGGTCTCCAGCTACAAACACTAATTGAACAGTGTCACCTTACACTCATCACAGACCCGAACATACCGACGAGGGAAGGGAACAGCGTAACACGCGACACCACTCCCGACCTCGCCTTCATCACTCAAACCACTCGAGCCGAATGGCTCAACACACTCGAAAACCTAGGCAGCGATCACTTCATATTAAACATAACACTACAGACTGGACGCCTACGCAGGCAGATCGGCACAGCTAAACTCACTGACTGGCGAAAAATCAGGGAAGCCCAAGAACAGGACGCCGACACAATCACGAATCTGGAAGATTGGTGCGACAACCTCCGTCGACATAAACAACGCCACACAAAGGAAATCGCCAGAACGGAAGAGACCCCAGAGGTGGATCCCCACTTACTACACCTGTGGGATGCGAAACGGGGCCTTACCCGCCGCTGGAAAAAACAGAAACATAACAGGAAATTGAAGACGCGCATAGCACAAATAACAGCGGAAGCAGAGGAATATGCCATGCAACTCGCTTCCGCGAACTCGTATAGATTCTGTGACTCCTTCGGTGGCACGCTGGACACGGCGAAGACGTGGCACATCCTCAAAGCAATCCTGGACCCCACCAAAACCAAAGGAGAAGGACACAGGGCTCTGGAACGGTTACTACACACCTACGCAGGCAGCCAACAAGACCTCATCGATGCCATCAAGACCAAGTGCTATAGAGATCCCACTCCCACACAAGCATGTAGAACACCCAACACAGGACAACCCAACCCGCTAATGGACGAACCTATCACCGAAAATGAAATGAGAGCGGTTATCGCAGCCACCACCCGTAACACAGCGGCGGGTACGGACCAGATCACAAATTCGATGATCAGAAACCTGAGCGACAAGTCTATCTCCGCGCTCACAGCCTATCTCAACAAACACTGGGAACAAGGTACGGTACCGGCGATGTGGAAACACGCACGAATAATTATGATCCCCAAACCGGGCAAGAAATTGGCAATTGAAAACCTCAGACCCATATCGCTCACCTCCTGCCTCGGCAAGGTGTACGAAAAAATTATAAACACGAGACTACAGAGACACTTGGAAGATAACAAACACCTGCCGGACACCATGTTCGGTTTCCGTGCAGGCCTGTCCACACAAGATGTGCTACTCCAAATCAAGGAAGAAGTCCTCAGCAACGTTTCCCGCTGCGGCGAACACGTCCTCCTAGCAATCGACATCAAAGGGGCTTTCGACAACGTCAGCCACCAAGGAATCCTAGAAGGGCTGGCCAACACCAACTGCGGCGTGCGAACGTACAAGTATGTTCAGAGCTTCCTGAGCCACCGCACGGCGGAGCTGAAGATAGGAGAGATCCAGACCCCAGTGTACCACCCTCCCAACAAGGGAACACCACAAGGTGCTGTCATCTCTCCCACGCTGTTCAACGTCGCCATGATCTGCCTCGCAAGCAAACTGCAGGACGTAGCGGGTCTGCGGCACGCAATCTACGCAGACGATATAACACTCTGGACCACAACAGGGTCCCTCGCTGAAAAAGAAGAACGCCTACAAACTGCAGCAAATCTAATCCAAGAATACGTCAGCCAGCGGGGACTACAATGCTCGCCCGAAAAATCTGAGCTCCTACGAGTCTGGCGAGGCCGGGGTAACCACGCAGTCCCCACAGACCCAACAAGAAGACTCGAGGTACGCCTAAACGGGGGCCTCATACCAGAGAAGCCATTGCTGAGGGTGCTGGGCATGTGGTTGCAGTCCAACCAGCGCGCTACACACACCCATACACCCCTCAAAACCAGTGTCAAGGCGATATCACGCATGATCTCCCGCGTAACATCCAAGAACAGAGGAATGAAGGAAAGGGACACCCTCCGACTGGTCAGTAGTCTGGTGGTGAGCAGAATGACATACAGCCTGCCTTACTACCACCTCACACAGTCCGAGACGAAGCAGGCCGACACACTTTTGAGGATGGCATTCAAGACCGCTCTCCGCCTGCCGATGAGTACATCGACTGAAAAATTATTGGCGCTAGGGTTGCACAACACCCTCAGCGAACTGACAGAAGCCCATTACGTCTCGCAACAACAGAGACTAGCGCGGACTCACACGGGCCGGCAGGTCCTACAAACCTTGGGGTTCCCAGCAATAACAACACGAACCCAAGAAACCTGCTTAATACCTCGTCACGTCCAGGACAGGTTTCACGTTGCCCCGATACCACGCAACATGGACCCTAACCTACACTCCGGCAGGAGGAGAGCAAGGGCCCAGTACATGGAGAAAGCGTTCTGGTTCAATACCACGGCCCGTTTTACGGACGCCGCCATGTATGGGACGAACAACAAGGGCGCAGTGGCAGTGGCATGCGACCACCGAGGCAACGTTACCTCCGCTGCATCGACCCGCCCCTGCACGATCACGGAAGCCGAAGAGATGGCCATCGCGTTAGCCATCCGCGAGGGCCTACGCGCAAACCAACCAGTGACGATCCTTACGGATTCCCAGCAGGCCTGCCGCAACTTCCTACAGGGAAGAATTGGAAGACCTGCAGCACAAATCCTAGCACGAATACCTAAGGAGGACCCTGAGGACTTCACCACCCAAACCATCATCTGTGGCATCATCTGTGGCACCATCAACAGTGGCATCACGGGCAACCTGCAGGCCGACAGAGCAGCTCGAGGATTCGTACATAACCGAGCACTCATCACGCCGGCTGCAGAAGACCCGGACCCTGTCGACCTCGAGTATTCAGCCATCGTTAACTACCACAGAGGGCGTCGCTCGCGATATCCACCACCCCATCGAAATCTAAAGACAGAAGATGCCGCTGCCTGGCGTAGGCTCCAGACAGGCACTTACACGAACCTACACATATTACATCGGATACACCCCACAGCCTACACAGACGAATGCCCATGGTGTGGGGCCACGCCAACCCTATACCACATTACGTGGGAGTGCACACTACAAAACATAGAACACCTAGACACGAACACCACGAGGGAGCAATGGGAGGCACTGCTGTCCAGCTCGGCCCTCGACGACCAGCTCAAGCTGATAAAGAGAGCGGAGAAGATGGCAAGAGCCAGCGGAGCCCTGGACTAAGGGCCCCGACCATTAGCGGTTTTCTGATTATTCTTTTTATAAAGTTTATCTATCTATCTATCTATCTACTGGGTATGCGCCGCTGTCCAGTTAAATTTTTTGTTGCCAGCTTCGCGAATGGCAACAATATGCGGCTTGTATATATTTGTCTCAATAAGGCAATCAAACTCATATATGGAAGCAATGTAAGGGGTGCTCAAATAGTGCTCACCTCCTGTACAGGCGAACGACTTCAAATGATCTGCCATAATAATAATTTTCGTTTAGAGGTATGCTAAGAAAAACGGATAATTGCTGACAGGCCTTTTTGGGGGGCATTTGCACAACTAGTTAAACTACCACACGGGCAGTTGCATCTTAAGCGTGCAGCTGCCCATAGTACTTTCTCAGTGAGGATATCCTCGCCTTTCCGCCAGAATATTTTTTACTTGCAATGTTCATTTAGAAAGGGAATAAAATTATATGTCAAGCTTTCCAAATTAGAAATCAACATGGCAGCTCTGTGAAAACCTCATGTATGACTGTATATCAAAAACTGCGGTTAGCTTGATCAGGATGCCACGCTAAACTGCACCCGTGATTAATGGATGCCTGTTTTTATTGCTGCTCCAAGCGCTGCTGTTGTCCATTGATTCTGTTGAAGCAAATGAGCTACTGCAGAGTGCCAGTTCAGTCTATTTCTTGCGGTGTGCGTTTATAGCGCTGCACATGTGTCAGTCATACCATTCAAAAGGAGAAAGAAGTGCACACCAACGAAGGTCAACCCGAATTAAACGTGTTGTCATCAACCCGTAAAAAGTAAAAAGTGTGAATTAAATTAATTTCAGTTCATTTCACTTATTGAATCCTCAGGGCCAAAGGCATTAAAGAGGGGAGTGGTTACAAAACAGAAATACATAAATAAATGCAATGCATATTACAGAACAAGTAATATCATCCTCCTGTTATACAATGTTAGCTAGTGCAGAACGAAAATACTGGTTATCAATTATGTCGGCGATACCTGCGGGAAGGCAGTTGCATTCGCGTGATGTGCGAAGCAAGAAAGACTGAAATGCAATTTTAGTGTTACATATTTCAATGCCAACTTTGTGATGATGGTCAATGCGATTTGACACGTATCTGGGGGGCGAAATGAGGGAATCGCGTAGCATGGGGTGATGGTATAGTTTATGAAAAAGGCTCAAACGAATTGTCTGCCGGCGGGATGCTAGAAGAGATAAAGAAAGATTAGCTTTCATGCTTGTTACACTTGCGTTATGGTAAAAGTTGGACAGGATAAAACGAGCAGGGTTATTTTGAACCAGCTCAAGTAACGTTATCATTTTCTCATGAATCGGATCCCATATCGCGGCGGCATATTCCAAATTAGAACATATGAGTGTTTTATAAAGCAGTAATTTCAAAGAAGATGGAGTTTTGGAAAAGTTACGGCGCACGTAGCCCAACATGTGGTTAGCTTTGTTAGTAATGTATTCAATATGACGCGTCCAGTTAAGGTCAGCAGAATTATGAACACCCAGCTATTTATATGAAGTAACCGCTTCTAACGCAACGTTATTTAGGTAGTATATAGGCGGAGAGTTGGCACTTCTTGATATTCGCACAATTTTTCACTTATTAGTATTAAGTTCCATAAGCTATTCATTACTCCAAAGAGAAATGTTAGAGAGGTCACGCTGAAGACTGTTAGCATCGTCGGGAGATTTTTTTTGCGCGAAAAACAATGCAGTCATCAGCAAACAAAAGAATGTTAGATGATACAATGGAAGAGAAATCATTGATGCAAATAAGAAATAAAAGGGGTCCAAGCACTGACCCTTGTGGCACGCCCGAGTAAACTGCGCTGAGAGGTGAGTTAAAATTATTAGCGCACACGAACTGCGATCGGTTAAAAAGAAAGTATTCAATCCATTTCAGAACATCGTAGCCGATATTCAGTTGGGTTAGCTTTAAACATATTAAGCGGTGACAAACCTTGTCGAATGCTTTCGAGTAATCTGGGAAAATGCAGTAAGGTTCTGATGCGCGATCTGAAATATGGTGAAGTTTGGTAGTGAAGCTGGCAAGTTGTGTTTCGCAAGAAAATGACCCACGAAAGCCAAGCTGTGCGGGTGTAAAAAATGAATTAGGCTCGAGAAAGTTCACAAGGTTGGTGAAGATTACATGTTCTAATAGTTTGCTACAAGTACTAGTGAGCGAGATGGGGCGATAATTTATAGGGTATGTTCTATTTCCTGACTTGAATAATGGAACCACCTTGCCGACTTTCCATTGTGTTGGCAGAGTGGAACTATCGAGAGTCTGCTGAAATATCTTTGTTAGTATTAAGCAACTGTAGAAAGTCGTATTTTTTAAAATTTAGCATGAATGCTGTCAAAACCGGGCGATGAATGAAATTTTAGGACATCAATAAGTTTAGCAACGCCAAATGAACCGATGAAAATTTGAGGCATAGTTGGGAAATTATACCGGAGTGGAACGGGATGTTTCGTGTTTGATATGCGCGAGAAGTTCAGAACAAAAGTTTCGTTAAGTTCCGATGCGCGTAAATGAACCGTAATAGGGTCACCTGACGCGTCAGTTAGGTTACTAGATTCTTCGGTATGCGGGTTGATGACGCGCCAAAATTTTTTATTGTTGGTAGATAGCATCGATGGTAAAATGTTAGAGAGGAAGTTATCTTTTGCTGGCTCAAGCGCAGTTGTATACGCATCAGCGGCAGTCTTGTAAGCGTCTAAGTGTGCGTTACGTCATGATAGCCTGGCTGTACGATATCGGCGCTTTTTCTGTTAGATAGGCGTTTTATATGGGTAGTATACGATGGGGCTTGAGGATTAGAAGTGATGGTGCGTCTTGGAACATATTCTTGAGTTAGTTCGTGAACTTTGGCCGTGAACATACCCCAGTTAGTTTGCACAGTGTTTTTAAAGTTTCTGAAGACGTTTTGAATAAGAAGTGATAATTCATTGTTAATGGCATTGAAGTCTGCTCTAATATAATCTAGTATGGTCTTTTTTCTTTCTTGCAGGTTTAGGACAGGCAGTGTTAGTGTTGAAAATGAGCAAAGAGTGATCACTTATGTTAGGTAAATAGGTGATGGCTAAAGCAAAGTCGGCTCGATTGGTTAGGACCAAATGTAAAGTGTTGGCAGTGTTGATAGAGATTCTCGTAGCGTTAGTGACCAATTGGGTAAGTGAAAAAACAGAGCATAAATCAAGAAAATCGCTCACATCGGATGAAAATTGAGATAGGGTGGGAGGCCGGGTAACCCAAGAAATATTCGGAAAGTTAAAATCACCTAGTAAAAACAAGGAAGCCGATGGAAATCTGGCGCGTATTAAGTCTGTCATGAAGGTCATTAATAAACGAGCGTAGAGAAGGAGGACGATAGCATACGCCGAATATTATTTTCTGATGGTCAAGACTAACTGATGCCCAGACAGTTTCCAAGACGCTATTAGTGTAGATGCATGGTGACGGTACGTCTTTCGAAATACCAAGGAGTACGCCGCCTCCCCGTTGATTAGTTCGATCACTGCGATGTAGTGCGAAGCGGTGTGCGTTGTGAAAGAGTTCGTTATCGTGAATTTGAGATGATAGCCAAGTTTCAGTAAGTGCGATGATATGCGCCGAACAGGTGTCGATTGCCGATGAAAGAGAAAGAGAAGTTTTCTTATTCAAGATACTTCTGATGTAAGTACACACAATCGTAACATCAGATGGTGATGAATGACCGCTGCCCCTCTCGCGCCCCTAGGACGCCCCATGTGACGAAGCGCTTCATCCTTGGGGCGCTTGTTCGAATGGCTGCTTTATTTCAGCGATTGTGCCGTTAGATGGATTGTACATGAAGCATTTGCCGCGTATGTATAGCTTATTGTAGCGAAGGCGAAATTTGGGTGATCCCGGATGGCCGATTCCAAATTAGGTAAGTTTCCGTCTCGCAGCTGGAATGGCGGGTGAAAATCTTCGCTCATTGAAATTTTGTCTTCCTTGAAATCATTGAGATTTGATAGGATTAACTCTTTTATTTTGTAATTGGTAAACGTGGCAATGATGGGTCTGCATTTATTAGCGGAAAATATTCCTAAACGATGAACACGCTGAAATGGGTCGTTTCGTAGCGAGTCAAGAAATTTCGTTAGTGCATTGGTTAGTGTGCTTTCAGTTCGTTGCCAAGTTTCAACTGAATCTGTTAGTCCATGAAAAATCAAATTATCGCGGCATGACCTGTCCTCCATGTCATCTAGGCGCTTTCGTAAAAAACTTTTTTGTGAAGTTAAGCTTTCAATACTTTCTTGCATGCCTGCAAACTCATGACTGAAGGTATCAAGGCCTTTCCCTTTCTCTTCTAGTTCACCCAAACGATAGTTATTTTTGTTTCGATGCTTTTCTGCCCAGCCTTATTGGATTTAATGTCTGCGGTCAGCTCATGTTGTGCCTTCGAACTTTGTAATGAGCGGGAGTGAACATCTTTGAGCAGTTGAAAAATTACGGTCATCTGTTCTGCAGGGTCTTCAGGGAGTGATTCAATTTCTGATAAGGATTCGGATCGAGTGGTGGGGCCCGCGTTCGTTTCTATGTCACCGGAGCACAAGGGTAGGAAAGCCATAGGAAAGCAATTATGCACAGTTTCACACAACACCCCTGGGAACTGGAACAGCAATAAGCAGATGTCATCGCTTTTTTTCAGCGTACAACGAAAACGTACACACCTGCATCGGAGCAAAGCGAAAATCAGGAGCCATGCTTCTTGCAATGTTCCGGTGCCCACTGAATCCGAGGATGCAGTGGCCACAGCTTAAATTCTTTGCGGGTGATGATGCAGTTCTCGATGGGTTGAACGGCCGAAGGCGAGTGATTCCATCGGGTGCGCAGGGATGAAAGATTTGTTGAAGAGGCTACAGTCAGGCAGTGGTAGCATCTGAGCTGATGGGCATGAGGGAGATAGCGATTCCGGTATCAGCCAGGTGAAGAAGAGCGTCAGCGTAACCTCCATCGGAGCAAAGCGAAAATCAGGAGCCATGCTTCTTGCAGTGTTCCCGTGCCCACTCTATGTGTTCTATGTGAACGGCAGACACATTACATTGCGCATTATTGATTTTTTTTTACTCTTTAGACTAGCTTTTCAAGCACAGAAAAACCAACAATTACTAAAAAGCAGTGTATAAATGCGAGCAGCGTATGAGTAGGAGCCGTGTAGAAATACGGGCTAACACTGCAGAGAAAATGACATACCTGGTGGCAAACAGACACGTTGTTTCAGATACATGGCCCTGAATATTGCGCAGAGAAATTGTGAAATGCTTTTAAGAATTGATGCAAATGTGCATTTGGTGTTAAATATAGTTTAGTTTAGTATATCTTATCGTTAAATTTAGTGAAATATAGGTCACGTGAACAAGGTTTTCATGTAAGGTATTGTGTGTCTTACGTCGTGTAAAACTCCAATAATGTTTATTCACCATTGCTGTTCTCAAAGAGTAAGCACAATTAAACCTAAGCAGACAGCACAGCAGGTTCTCGGTATGGTGCATTTTACCATTAGCTCAGGAAAATTGTAATTAGCGATTATAGTTACACTTACTAGGGCAGATTTTTGCCTCCACTTTTTGCAACAAAATGTACTTAATCAATAGAAGCTTGCTAAAGTGAGTAGAACAAGTTTGTCTGCATGCATAGCTGTGCTAAGTGTGCACATAAAGACGAAAAAAAATCAACCACCCAAATAGTTAACAGCGGAAAAGGCAAAATACTGCATTAAAGGTACACTCACGAAAAACACTAAATCGCTCTACAGCTGCTTAATACTGATAGCGTATTCTTCGCAAACCTAATTATCCATAATTGAGGGGCAATTGCTTAATTATTAAAGCATATATTGAAAGTCAAAGCAAGGTATCATTTTCGTTTATTTCGCGCTGAAACCCCGGCGCTTGTACATCAGGGCGATGTTACAAATTGCGAATTATATCTTTGATATTTGGGTTACGTTAGATCGGGAATGTTTCCCCAAACTTGCCATGTTCAATGTTTTGCTAATTTCTTACGCACCGTAGGTAATGCTTACCAATAAGCAAATAAATAGCTAGTAGCATAGGCAGTCAAAACGCATGTCTTCGCAAGCTGAGGTGGGTAATAAAGCAGCCGCTGCCACGTTTCATCATATTTGTGCGCCTTGCCTAGTTTACCGCGCCTTTTCTCCTGACAGGCGTCGCGTTTTTGGTACTGCCAAATGGTACTTTATTTGTAGAGATCTACATATTTTTCACTTTATTGTCCCAATAAATGAACGATAATGAACTTTTCTACACTAAGGAATCCAAGCTTTATGCAGGTTTATTCGACAGTTGGACTGCTTACATTGGTTTTTGCTACACAAAGTATTGCAGATATGCGTTTAGCTGTGTTTAGCAACCAGTTACCGCGAAATTTGTTCGAATTGCAATTCTGCTTTCCGTTATGGATTCCAACGCGGTTACATCGAAACGAGGTTCTTCGTTTCCTGAGCTGTCTGCGGGGGACTGACCACCAACACCGCTCCGATATTTCAAAATAGCAGCAGAATGGTAACATTCTTTCGGGCCATGTTTTAAGGCAGCTCATCTTAAGCCATTACGTAAAGAATCGCTTTCGTGAACCTTATCCATACATCGATAAACCATTTCTGGAGGAGTAATTTTACATGCAAATGCAATGGTATAATTAAAAAAATTCTTTTTAGTGTTAGTAACAGATGCTCATGTAACAGCACCTGTCAATCTGCAAACTATTTTCATTAGTTCATTCCTGGAAGTCGTTTCTAAGAGGCCAGCATGTCACCAGTGATTAAAGAAACTAAATCGCCAATCTGGCCACAATCCTTGCTGCACTACCACAATGCATGCATTAAATAAATACAAGTATCCCGGCAACGG
Source organism: Dermacentor albipictus (assembly GCF_038994185.2). Lineage (NCBI taxonomy): Eukaryota > Metazoa > Arthropoda > Arachnida > Ixodida > Ixodidae > Dermacentor > Dermacentor albipictus. The sequence goes on from NC_091827.1 coordinate 64,421,494, forward strand.
CGGCCGCATTTCGAAGGAGGCGAAATGCGACAACACCCGTGTACTTAGATTTAGGTGCACGTTAAAGAACCCCAAGTGGTATAAATTTCCGGAGTCCCCCACTACGGCGGGCCTCACAATCAGAAAGTGCTTTTGGCACGTAAAACCCACATTTAAAAAAATAATAATAAATACAAGTAGTCCATAACTGCGGAACATGAATGCGCAACACTATAGTCGGATACAACTTTAGAAAAAAAAACAAAAAAACTTTTGGCACGTAAAACCCCATATATTATTATTATTATTAACTTTAGAAAAAAGGGGAGGCCCCGCCCAGATGACCGAAGCGGCGAAGTCACCGGCCGTCCGGCGCATGACGTCGGTCCAGAATGCGCGCCCATTGGTGCACCCGCCTCGGAGGAGTAAACGCCTCCTTTTTTCTAAAGTTGTATCCGACTATAGTGTCCTCTTCACGTCTAGACTGAATGTGTTTACACCAAATGTAAAAGTAGTACTGGTATGCCAGTTGAAGCACAGAAAATTGCTTGTAAATGGTCAGAGGGCCCTAAATAATATACTTAAATACTTGTTGCTTGGAATCAGTTTTGTTTTCAAAAGGTGGATGCTCCGTGACGTCATTAAACATCAGCTCTCTCCTTTCTCGTAAGCGTTGCTAAAAGAAACGCGCGGGAACATTTTATATTTAAGAGGAATGCCATCCTACGTGAACTTACGGCTGCCCAACATCAGTGATCCTTTTCTTTTGTCTCAATGTCAGGACGTCAGGATTATGTCAGACGCCAGGTTCACCACTTGGAGTGCAGCTTTTATATGAAACTAAAATAGCTACTACCTTTTTTCTAAACGTCATTTCTGCAAGCTTTGTTACCTTTATATGAGAGGGATACATGTAGTTGGTTTTACACGCCCCTACCCTTATATGCTCAAGTGAAAAAAAAATGGAAACCGCCGGTGCAGTTGGTATGTTTACAAGACTATGCTTCTTGATGCTCATTTTTTCTCGCTGCTATTTCTTTAATATGACTTATTTTTTTCTTATTGCTCAAAAAACGTTCTTAGATCCTTCATATAGCCTTCTTTACAAGCCAGTTTGTACGTTTCGAGTGCAGTTCAAAGCGCGATACATTTCGCGGTGCTTACCACGGAGATTGCACATTTTATTGATAATTTTTGTTGCAATTTTATGCGGTAATTTTTGAGAATGCTACATATATATTCCCTACAAAAATTAGTCTGAGCTTGCAAAGTTAAACGTGACAACTATTACAAGTACATGTAAGCGTAGAAGTGCTACTACCATAGGCGACTCGGGCTAATGTTTTTGTTGTTGTTGTTGTCCATAGTTTAAGACATCTTATATTGTGGTGATAGTTGTAGTTGTCTTCGTAGAAGTGGTACTGGGGACGAAAACCGAATATTATCTACATGCAGAAGCATGTAGCTATTGCCTGAAAAAAGACATGAACACAAACACAAAAAATAAAATGAA